>NC_135713.1:98558979-98892852 GCF_964656455.1 Halichoerus grypus
TGTAAAACTGCTTTATAATATGAAGTGAAGTCATTAACCACGTTTAAACATCTCTTCTCACAGATGATAATCTATTAAGTAAAATTAATTACACAGTATTGTCTAATTATTATCTCCATAAAAATCATCCAATCTTAATTTGGTTATATATCCACATAGGAAAACATCAATAAGGTAATACGGGGAAAGTACAGTAAAACCCCTTTATGAGGCTGGTATTAGGAGGGGACAAACACTGCCTTATAGGCTAACCATGTTATAGTAGGCTTTGAGGAAGATAATTAGATTTGCAAAACAACTAACTCTGCATAATACCAAGCCATAGTAAAAGGGGACTCTATGGTAGATGAACAAAAATTTTAACGAAAGGGAAAATACTATTTTCCTAATTAGTGATACAATGCTTGGCAAATAGATTTGGTTTGGTTTTAAAATGTACAAGAGGTGAAAAAAACATTCACCGTTTTAACTTCCCTCAAAATCATGCATACAGTTTTTTTTTTTTTTAAACACAATACATTCTGGGATACAAATCACAATAAACAGTTGCTATAATTAAATGTGTACCTTAAAATTAATATGTATAATAATTAGGCATAAAGATGAAGAATCTTCTACATATAAGTAATACCAATGGGGGAAAGGTCTACATAAGACTGAAAAAATTAGTCACAAGTCACCTGGAAAGTGTACAAGTGAACGACTTTTATGTAAAATTTAAGAGGCATTAGAAATATCTCCATATTTAATACAGTATGAAATGTACTAAGGTATACAATGCTCTTGCATGGTATAATTACTAGATGATATTGTTACACAGCTCTTTATTGATCTGATTTTTCAACTAGATTATCCCTTAATCTGAAGACCACAGTTTTAAGATTCCAAGGCCTACACTTCAATAACAGTACTAGTAGCAACAGTTAGTGTTTTCCCCCTTGTAATATTTGCAAAAAAAACATAAACAAAAACACCTCAATAAGCAAAGCCGTATGTATTTTAAGTACTACTAAAGAAGGACTTAAATTGCAGTTATGCATGGTACACTCTTCTCTTGGGAAGAGTGTCTTTTGCACCGTTATCTGTTAATACATTCAATATGAATAATATAGATTATATGAAGCAAAAAACCCACTTTTTTCTTTATGGCAAAGGACTAAAGTTAAATTTAGACTAAAGGGCTTAAGATATAATTAGCTTAGTTCTGGCATTTAAGCTATGCAGGGTAATTTAATATAGGACAAAAAAAATCCATTTTCCTATCTTGAGGGTTTGGTGAAAAGGAGGACCGGATCGAACTCACTCTCAAGGTAAACCTGCATGCAAAAGGCTTGCCAGGAGGGATCTTGCCACCCTAGTCTGCTAGAGTAAGGATTGGAAAATCCGACTAAATGCAAAAATTCTTAATGAAATACACTAAAAAACAAATTAAGTATGATGACCCCTTATAAGCATATGTCACCAAAGCAAAAAGGATACAAGAGTATTCACCTGAGATAAAACTTGTATCTGAATATTCCGTAACTGAGTAGACAAAGCATTTCAATAGAGGAAAGTCAGTTGAAATTATTTTAAAATATACATCTGATCCTATTTTACAATATATGCAATTTAAGCAATTCAGATCAATGAAAAAGTCTTAACAAAAAAAATCACAGTGTTTATCAATATGTTAATTACAAAATGTAGGCTACTTATTTTGTTTTTAAGATGTAATGGCTTGGTTAAGTGTCTTAAAATCTATTCTTCTGAAACCTAACTTGCGTCACAAAATCAAGTAGCAATAATGTAAAGCATCAGAACTGGCTCTTAAAGATTATTTACACGTTGATTATTTGGGAAATAACCAACTAAAAAATATAAAAAAGTGATTTTTTTTACACAGTATGAAGTTATTAAAGAGATTAGACAATACAAAAAGCAAAATTCTTTCCTGAATAAATGAATTCTGTGGCACTAAGTTCACCTGCTAATGGACTGACTACAACACTGAACTGCCAAACATGCATTTAAATTATATTAAATACACTTTCTGTTTCCAACTTAGGTTGATCAGCAGCTTTTGTTCTGTTAGAATCCTTCAAAGAGAGAAGCTCGAACAGGAAAAAGAAGGCATATATAAAACAGTAAACACTGACCTCCTGAGGTTCCTACAACATAAAAATATTCAAGTAGAAAATCTACATCACTTAGCAGCGGCTATTTCTGTAGTTGAGCACACTAACAGCACTTTAGTGTGTAAGGAGCAGATGAAGTAAGCCGTGCTTTAAGCATGCCAAGAGGCAGAAACACTGGAATGTAACAAAGACAACACAAGTTCATAGACATTCAGTCAACATTCAAAACTATTAAGACTACACCACAAGAATTAAGTTGCTTTATATATATCCCATGATGTATTAAGTTTTATCAGAATAATAAATGCTAAATCAGAGCTTACCTCAAAAGATAACTTAAATGGCTTCTGCAAATTCCTATGCTATACTACGTATCTGAAATATAAATTAGGGAGAAACAATAACCTCAAGGGGGGAAAAAACACAAAAAAACCCAACCCGATCAGGTTGCCAGTCATGTTTACTTAATTTTACTTTCTATTTTTAAATTAAATTTCCTTTTAATTTAAAAACAGTTAAGCGACTACAGAAACGGGCACATTCTTATGTTATCTGCTTAAGTGAAAACCAATTTTTAAGCAAATAGGTGACAAATTGCTTTTCAGTCAATATAGAATTGTCAATCACAGGTCCAGATAACTTTATTGAAGGTTGTTTTTTATGTTTGTTTTAGTAAAGTGTTTAGAGAAGAATTTTGCCATATCTTTTTGACTTAAATTTTACTTATTCCAGAATACTAAGATTATCTCCCATATCAAATTCTAAAAAATATTTGAGAAACTATAGACTATCACTAGGATTTAAGAATAAAATAGCTACTTTAATCAGGTTTTGAAGACTATGAAGCAAATTTTGAGCTCCCAGTGAAGCAAGGTACTAGAAAGCAAAATGCTACATACCCTTTGGATCCAACTTATAATTAAAAAAAAAAAAATTGGACATTGTAAAATAGGATTTAATTTCAGGCTCTACAGACTGAAATTTGCAAAGCCAAAGTAGAGGAAAAAAGGTGAAAGAACATGTTTAAAAAAATACACACATATACACACACACACACACACATACACACACAATAACAAAAACCTTTTCTGCATGCTACCATGCATCTGAAATTTTTTGAAACGGTATTTTTAAATTCACACGCACACAGCTCAAACTTCAGTGCAATGGCCGTATCATTCAACACCTTTAGAAGAACAGAACCATGCAAAGAGGAGCAACTGCTTATAAAAATGGTTATTCAGGATTTATTCCGCAATGCAAAGGTGACAAACTAAAATATAAAAAGGTTGTTATGGCTTAACATTTTTGTTGCAGATTAAATATGCAGCATTGAAAAATGGAAAGGTGTGGCTTCATCTCTGACCAGCAGAGTTAAAAAGAAAAATCTCTCCATTTTCCTTCATCATCATGGGATACACTGTTCAGGCAATCCAAATTAATAAAGACTTGCACTTTCATATGGACACAAGATCAAGTGTACCAGTTAGGTTTTCACATTCACAGTATATAAGAAAATACACATGGAAGGAAAAGTAAAGGGTTAACTTAACAAGGATTTATTCACAGGAATACATGTAAGTAGAGAAAAATAACAGAAAAGCTAAACAAATGAAATGAAGAGGATCCAAACCAACTTTCACTCTGTAGCTTTTTACTTGCACCCTGTGTGCATATATCTAGGGCACAGAGGGCCACCAACATGCGCCAATACAGTGTAGGAACCCTGCATTACATCCATTAACTTAAACATATCTTTAAGATCATGCTTTGAACAAAAAAAGAAAGCTTAGAAGGCAATATGTTGAGTGGGAATAAACATTGAAATATAGCAATCATGTCTTCAACTTCTACAATTGTCTTTATGTGCCGACTAACATTTATGCAGCCTCTTACAGATCTTTTACCATGTATTGTAAGTTTTAGCAGTTCTGATAACATCACTAGTAGTATATAACCATGCAGAAAGCACATCACACTGACAGCACATCGGCAAAGATTCTGCACAGGTATATCAGCTTTCCACATTGTGCAGGTTACACACGATACAATATCAATCTTACTCCTAACAAGATCCTAAAAAGATATTTCAAGGCCTAGCTGTAAACTACAGTACTTTATATCTATATTCTTAATAAAAATAAAAAATCCACAAATCTTAAAAAGGAATTTTAAATGCAGGGCTATATTGAATTGGTAAACTGCAACACAAACTGGCGCAACAGAGGTAAATGAATACCAATCTCACTCTATGTGATGCAAGCATGCTACTTTCCCACTAATTTAAAGTACTTTCAATCACTATGAGCCAGAATGCATGCCTGAACCTTAAACTGCACTTTAAAAAGAACGTCTTGGCCTAGAAATTAAATCTAATGAAGTACAACCATCAAATTATATCCACTACATTAATGTTATAATGCAAAATCAAGATGTCAATCTTTAGTCTGATATGCCCAACCCCATTTATTCCTCCCTCCCTGCCCACCCCACAAAGGTAAAAGGAGTGACTCATTTGGCATTTCACAGGGTGCTTCATTGTTTAAATTTGTTTTGTTTTATTTCCAACTTTTTTTGGGGTACCTTAAATTGTAACTTCCAAGAACCTGCTTCTACTATGGGTAGGCAAGCTGATTTTAATTCTATTAGCTTCATTTGTGTAGTTCTTCATCAGCATGCAAAAACAAGGCCCCAACACGTGGGAAAATTTATAAAAATCTTTAAATTAAGGAAAAAAAAAAAAAAGCTTCTTTACTGTTTGTAACCCCCATTCTTAGGTTTCCTTTATTGTGCGCTATAGAATTTTTCCTCTTTCTTATTATCCCTATGCATCATTTATGTGGTTCTTGTTTTGGTACAATTCCCCATAATATTCCAGGATGTACTGTTTTGTGAGTAGACTGAATAGGTTTTGTTTTTTTTGTTTTGGTTTTTTTTTGTTTGTTTTTTTTGTTTTTTTGTTTTTTGCTTCTTCACATCCAGTGCGGAGTTGTAATTGGAGACAGATTTCCACCCACAAAGGCTCCAGATGTTAAAACGTTTCCCAACATCGACTTAATACAGTGACGGCAACACCTCCCTCCCGCCCCTCCCAGTAGGGTTGGGATTGTACTGTATTCCCTACTGGTTTACCCTTCCCCCCTGTAAAGGGTAACATTTTCCCTGGGTGCAGAGGCTCCCTCATAGTCTCCAAGACTGAAGGACCTGTAAGAAACAAAACAAAACAATTTTATATTTTAACAATGGTTTCTCTTAAAGTCAGTGAACACAAGATAAATCAAGTAAGAATGCTACCTCTAACTAGAGAAAATGAAAACTGGACAAACTGCCGAAGATCATGCTAGCAGTCAATGATAACCCATGTTGCTACCTTCCCCTATGGCTTTCAACGGTCATCTACATCAGATATGAAAAGTGACACCAAGGCTGGGCACATGCAGAGAGATGTGTGGAGCACTACATTATACAGATGAAATTCAGGTGGCTGCCTTCCTTGTAGGATGCTATCAGTCTAATTTTTTATCCCCCTTAGAACAATGGGCCCCAATGGGAATTGGTTATTCTTCACTTAACAAAGTTGCCTTACTTTTTTCAAAATCAAGTAACACTTTCTTTAAAATAATCCTTTACTTGGTGAGAATGAAAACATTATTATTATTTTTTGCCAATACGTCCAATATTAAGCAAACAAAAATTCTAATCCATCAAAAAATAAAAGAACATTACTTCTTGTTGGTTGTCTGGTGTTCTAGCTTAGGAGGCAACTAAAGGTGTTCACACTGCACTAAGGTTACTACATTCAGTAAATAGCAAAAAGTAAATTTTAACATCTCCTTCTAGATGTTCCTTATTAATAATTCTTCTAACCCTATCCTACTCAGTCGTTTCCTATGTTCTCAGACCTTTTGATTTTCCTGTAAAGGACCTTTTCAACACTAGCAGTTTTAGTGATTCTGAAGCGCATTAAGAAATAAAATTAGATCACTAGGGTATTGTAACCAGGGCCTGACAGTGGTCCTTTCACAACAACAATCTACTGCCCACTCATGCCAAACACTGGACATGGATGAAGACTGATGTGAATTCACAGAGGACGATTAGCCCATCTGTGGGAAAGTGCAAGCCGCACCTTTTCTCTGCCTCTGAAAAAAGGCAGGAATAGAAGATCGTGATCTACTTTTACCTCTAATTAGAAAGCAGGTAATTATTTCATGCCTTGTCTCAGAACACGATCAACTCAATAAATTCATAATTGGTGATATGATAGAGATCACAGAAGTTAATAAATCTTAAAGTGCTAAAGACTGCTCACTGTTGTATCTTTCAGGCCTTGATGTTAAGAGTCATTCCTCATCCATTACATTCTCATGATTTAACATAAAGACGATTAAGCACTATTTCAAAATGCTAAAGCCACAAAACAGCCAGGTCTCAAAACTACAGGGGGGCAATACACAAAGGGCTCTGAGATATTCCAGAGGCTGCGAGTCCATTTCTATTGCCTTGTAGGTTACACAGCATGTATGTGGAAATCTTCCCAGGTTTAAAACCTAGCTCAAAGTAAGCAAGAGAGCAAACAAAACTCCAACAGAGAAGATAATTAAATTTGGTGGACATCTTCTGGACACAGTCAGTATACTCTCTGGTCCTGCAGTCAAGTGTGTCTCAGAGTTCACGTTCAAAACCTAAAGATTATCCTTGGTCACTGTACTGACCCATATTCCTAACATTTACTGAGCCACCTTAGTGTGTTAGGTAATATACTAAGTTCTGGCATCACATATAGTTTACTATTTAATCTTCAAAATAACTCAATGAAGGAACTGAAGCTATGAGATCAGGATTGTTAGTTTAAGTACAGAAAAACTGAAGGAACAAGAGTCCAAATGGACTTACCCCTCTACTACCCCAAATCCAAACAGACTCGTCCATTGTCCATTTAAAAATACAGTGCAGGTCACATGGTAGGTGCTCAATAAAATACATGTTGAAAAACGAATATTAAATATTCCTATCTACTGAGCAATTCCTATCTACTAGTTGCAATTCTAGCGAGTTTTTCTCAAAAGCTCACCACATAGTAGTCCTTGATATATCAGAGATTATAAACCCACGATTCAAAATAATGTTTACCCTGCCAAAGTGAATGTGGGTGACTTCTTATAGGGCAAAAATTTAAAAACTGGGATTAGTGTGTTGAGTAATCCAAATAGCATTTTAACTTGGTTTTCTTTTTACTCAGGATTCAAAGTAGAACCATGCATTTTACCTTGCTTGCTAGTTTCTAAAAAAAATTCTCTAGCCTTAAGTAATTTTAAATTTCAAGTCTAACACTGCATGAGTTTTATTCAACCTCTGTAGAAAACATACAGCTTTTATTCTACTCAGTAATTTTCGATTGCAGATCTAAGTTTCTTTACCCTGAAAAACTCCCACAAACTTCTTACAACTTACCCCTAATTATGGGACTGCAGCTTAAGTGTATGAGATTAAACACCGTAAAAAGCTGCAAGACGCTCTTTTAAGGGAAGCGGAAACTGGTCAGAGAAACGCCTCCAATTTTCATCCCCAACTTGATTTTTAAATCCATGAAGGATCTGCAAAAAGTGAAAAAATCATTATTCATCACTAAACAAGAGAAAATTCCAATCTGCAGAGCTTCTGAAGTAAAACACTACTTATTGACTTTATTTTTCTAAAATTTTATCCATTTTATTTATTTTTTTAAAGATTTTATTTATTTATTTGACAGAGAGAGAGAGATAGCGAGAGCAGGAACACAAGCAGGGGGAGTGGGAGAGGGAGAAGCAGGCTCCCTGCCGAGCAGGGAGCCCGATGTGGGACTCGATCCCAGGACCCTGGGATCATGACCTGAGCCGAAGGCAGACGCTTAACGACTGAGCCACCCAGGCACCCAAATTTTATCCATTTTAAATCAATGATTCTCAAACTTTGTTGGATTCTATATCACATGTCTTGCCTAAAAGCACCTCATAATATATTCTAAACCCTGCTTTTGAAAAGTTTAGAATTCAAGCAAGTGTCCTAGTAACAGATGTATGCGAAGCAAACCCCAACCTATCACTAATGGAAAACAAACAAAAAAGTACAGAATTCACCCAAGGGATAAAATTTCTATGCCACATTAAGTTTTTTCAAATTGGAAACATACAAAGCTTTAAGTTCATGTCTGCAACCACAGTTGACTAATTTTAATAGCAGAGGATTTAAATGGGTAACAACATTTTATTTCTTATTTTGTTATGGTTGAGTACTGACTGGAATTAATCCAAAGGGACACTACTAAAACAAAGAACTATACAGATTTAATCCCTGTGGAAACCACTTCAGATTTACTTTGTTCAATAGTTTACATTATACTCCAAATCAGTCAGCCATCTTTGAAAATACATGCTATTTTGGATAGGTGGAATAATGGGACCACATGAATCAGTGGTATTGCTTGAGAAAGTATCTTTGAAGTGTGTCCCCTACGGATACGGACTCACTGTTGTACCTTAAGAAAAGATCAAGCCAACTTCTTTGCCAAGAACAAGGGATATGGATATATATGTGTGTGTGTGTATATATATATATATATGATCTACCAATATTGATTCGAAACAGAGTCTAAGTTTCATATGAAATATAAAAATAATTTAAACTGTCCAACTAGTATTGTAATAGTCCCAAGATGTTTATCATAAAGACTTTATGGTTACCTTACCTTACAGAACATGTCTCTCAGATCATCTTTTGGGTTAATCCACGATGCAACAGCATCACAAAAAAATATAAAATCCTGTAACAAGCAGGAAATACACCTTAGACTGCTACTTGTCAAACACAGCAAAATGTACCTATCATGACAGAATCCTACCTCAAAAAAAACATTTTTTCTTCTTTATTTTTTAAAAATTTTAGTATGTTATGTTAATCACCATACATTACATCATTAGTTTTTGATGTAGTGTTCCATGATTCATTGTTTGCGTATAACACCCAGTGCTCCGTTCAATACGTGCCCTCTTTAATATCCATCACCAGGCTAACACATCCCCCCAACCCCCTCCCCTCTAGAACCCTCAGTTTGTTTCTCAGAGTCCATAGTCTCTCATGGTTCGTCTCCCCCTCCGATTCCCCCCTCCTTCATTTTTCCCTTCCTACTATCTTCTTTTTAACATATAATGTATTATTTGTTTCAGAGGTACAGGTCTGTGATTCATCAATCTTACACAATTCACAGTGCTCACCATAGCACATACCCTCCCCAATGTCTATCACCCGGTCACCCCATCCCTCCCACCACCCACCACTCCAGCAACCCTCAGTTTGTTTCCTGAGATTAAGAATTCCTCATATTAGTGAGATCATGTGATACATGTCTTTCTCGATTGACTTATTGTGAAGATGTCAATGCTACCTAGAGCGATCTACACATTTTAATGCAATCCCTATCAAAATACCATCCACTTTTTTCAAAGAAATGGAACAAATAATCCTAAAATTTGTATGGAACCAGAAAAGACCCTGAATAGCCAGAGGAATGTTGAAAAAGAAAAGCAAAGCTGGTGGCATCACAATTCTGGACTTCAAGCTCTATTACAAAGCTGTAACCTTTTTTTTTTTTAATCAACTATGATAAAGAATTATAAAATAATGGCTGTCCCTATTATTTCACCATCAAGGAACCTCTACTCATTCAGTTTATATTGGAATGTGCTTTTGTATTTCTTTTTACATCACAGAGCCCCAATCTAGTAAATATTTAGCACCAACAATGGAATGAAAGTACCAAATGAGCACCAATTTTAAAAACCTTCATTTGCTGAAATAAAGAAATACATAAATTCAATAATCTCACAGTTCTGTGACATAATTTAAAGCTAAGTTCTGACTGTGATATAATTTAAAGTATATGTCAAATAAACTTGATTTAAATTTTTCAGTTTCAGACTGAAACTTAAAATGACCAAAAGCTAGAAGGAAAAACTAATTATGTAGTTTAGGTATAATTAGGTATAATTAATACCTAACTCAACCCAACCCACTGCAAACAAAAAAGAACAAAAAAAATCCAATGCTCAATTACTAGAAAAAACTGGGTTATTCTCACTACAAGAACAAGGTGACAAAAGGTATATACTTTAAATGTTTCATTTAAATATTTTTCAGTCTTGACTATCATACTGAAACAGCAGTTCAATACAGAGCATTTAAGATATCGCTTTATGTTCTGATATGTCAACTATTTAAAATTTTACTAATGTCAGTGAACTTTCTTAATTTCAAAATTTACTGAATGAAGTATGTGCATAAAACACGTATTTAAGCAAATAAAATTCCAAATGCCTGAGGTTCATGGTTTATTCAAATTGATTCCTTGTCTTCCAATATCAAAGTCTGATATTAAAAATTTAAATATACACATCTACAATTTGTGATTAAAAATTTAAACATAAATAAAACATAAGGTATTTTCTTTTAACCACATCCAAATAAAATATGTAAAAAGCAGAGATTTCTACCAACCCTTAAGTTGGTAGTGATTTAATGACCACATACATATGTGTGTTACTTACTTTCACGGTCTTAAACGTTAATTCAAAAACAAACAAAACAATAAAATTCTGATGGGAAAATGCTTCTTCTTAATATAATATACATTGTATCAGATAACTCTAAAACACATTTAAGATGACACAAACTTCTTAAGTACTGAAAAAAACCAGAAACTTAATTCCAGGAATTTATTTTGCAACTAGGAACTATTTCCAAAGATAGTACCGGCTTGTTTTCATACTAAGCTATTGTTTTACAAATGTGAAATTAGTCAAAAGATTTTTTCCATTTCTAATTTATAAGTTTTCAATGCCTATCACAACATTAATTTGAGTTTTATAGCTGGTAATTAATAATATTTCTAAACGAATTAACAAACAACACAATCATTAACACAAGACAGGAGGTATCAAAGAGTATTAATTAAAAGATGTTCAAAGCATGTATCTCCTGGAAACGAAAGGCTATTTTCTTGAAAATACCTCCCATACTTTCTTTTCCTTACAATTCATCTGCTGAGCAACCTGGGATACTTAACCTAGAGTTCCACCGCCTGCATTTTGTTGATTTCATACACACGAAGTCAATCAACATGTTCCTCTGTTTTGTGTGTCTTGCAATTTGACACTTGGATCCAGAGGTTATCAGACTCATATATGATACTTTTGCCAAATAATTTTTTTAAATGCTAAAAATGTCCAGATACTATCTAAACAAAGACAGGAAACAAAGAGAAATAAATCCTAAACTCTCCAAGTTAAAGCAGTTTCATTGGTTAATTCAGTATTCTGAATACTGGAAAAAAATTTTTTTAAAGATTTTATTTATTTATTTGACAGAGACACAGCCAGAGAGGGAACACAAGCAGGGGGAGTGGGAGAGGGAGAAGCAGGCTTCCCACCGAGCAGGGAGCCCAATGTGGGGCTCAATCCCAGGACCCTGAGATTATGACCTGAGCAGAAGGCAGACGCTTAACGACTCAGCCACCCACGTGCCCCCACTACTGAATTTCTGTTTAATTCTGAATAAGAGAAAGTAACCTACTACTTGGGTCACTCTCTTAAGTGTAGATATCTGGAAATTCAACAAACTGATACTCAATGAAAGGAGGCATGTACAAAGTGAATGTGGATGAAAGATGCTCTGGCTTAATATAAGGCAAGAATATAACTTCAATATCCTAATGTACTATTTACTTCATGACAAAAAAAGATTTAGGGAGTCATAAACAAGCATTATCATTTCAAAATATTAAGAAGTATACAATTTTTTAAAAATAATTTTTTATTATCTTTCAAAAAATATGCAATATATGTGATACTTTCATAATTAAAGTGTTAAAATAATTCACCCTTTAAAGTTTCATTATTCAGAACATTAAAAGTTAAAAAATCTTTGTGACATCTTACTTGGATTACTCCACTGGGATTCACACTGATCATGGTACAAATCCCACGAAATGCTGAATCCTTTTCCTCATTGTCCCTTATGTTTCTCAGAGAGGTGCACCTATTAAATTATAGAACTGAGATTAGCATTTAAGTAAAAAGCAGGTTTAATCACAATACTAATGGACAGTATTTAATGGAATAAGCACCACAGTATAGATAATGTTTAGATTCAAAGAATTTTCATAATAAGCTTTCTCATTCTTCCTGCATGTTTGGCCCATCTAATCTCAATATAGTGGAAGCCTTGAAATTCACATTTTCTTATTAATAGATTGCATCTATAAAATGGACAGTTGATTTTAATCTCCCATTTAAACTATTAATGAGGTTGAGCCAAAAGTAAATTACGAATTTTTATAACTGTATTATGACTTGTATTCCATTAAACACTACTAAAAATGACTTGAATTGAAAGATTATCAATTGAAAGAAGCAGAACATAGGATTTACTGCCACAATATAAACTATTATTACACAACTTATGGTGTAGATGTTTAACTTTAACATTAACAAGCAAATAAGGTTTTTATACATAACGTAATTTAAACATGTATTTCTTAATGCAATCCAAGTTTTCAAATTAATTCTAAAAAAGAAACAATGCAAAAACCTAAATTTATAGAATTTGCATGCATCTTTATTTTACTGGTGGATATTTAAATGCTTTTCATGTATAATCAAGCTTTTTAACACAGCAAGCATGTGACAATCTTATCCCATGCATCAATTAGTCGTTAGCCACAACATAAAATAAATATACATGACGATGCTACTGAAAAACCTCACAAACCTGCTAGGACAAGATTAGTCACATGGTTGGCAATGATTAAGGATTGTGATTTTTGTAACCAACTGAAAATATATCTAAAAGTGAGATAGAAAGAGAAAGAAAGAGTGAAGAAAAATGAATTAAAAAAAAAAGATTGAATAATACACACCAGGGTCTTATAAACTGCTGTAGCATGGGGGCCACCTCTTGAGGACAAACGTAACCAAGACGACCAATTGTTATTGCTAAGGTAACGCAATCACGGTTATACACCACCAAACGCCAACCAAGACATGAGCAAATGAGGGGGAAGGAGAAAAAATAAAGAAAAAACAACAAATAACTCAGAAACAGAAACCAACAGAATTTGTGTATGATAATAAACATAAGATTTCACCAGTGCTGTTTATTACCACCCCCTAAAATAAGGGGCAGCAACATATATGGCATACTCTTGGAAAAAGGAAAACAAAAGGAATTAAAAAAACTTTAAAGGTTGAGAGAACACCAAAAACCATGATGAACTGCTTTTCTCGCTCAATCAAGTAAGAAGATATTCTGTTAATAAAAAGATGAGCGATTAAATGCATGGATTTAGAGATTCTCCATTCAAAGCCAGTTGAAATTTCAGAATTTAATAATGAAATCTATGTTTTTCCCCCAAGAAATATTAGTAAATGTGAATGATTACATTTCTGAATTGTTTACTCAAACACAGTTCTCAGAAGTTAAAACAGTTAAAATTACTTCTCTACGTCTTTTTAAATAAGTGATTTCCAATCTTTCAAAATCAACTAGGAATTTAATCGCAATTTAGGTAGTTTTGTTTGTTAACATTTCTAGTGGACCATTTGTTGCCTGATATCAAAATCAACCATCAAATTTTAGGTGTTGCAGTATGCAACCAATGAATGAATTAGAAAATTGCTGTGCTGTGTCAAATTCCATTCCAATTAACCTCTGATGGTGATGATAATGGTAACAACTTGGATAACAGCCCACTAATTTCACAAACCATATTTGACACGAAGGAAATTTACAGTCCACTGTAATGATGTGAAATGTGGACGAAAGGAACAAATAATCTGTCTTTGCTATATAAAAGGCATAGCACAAACTAGATAAAACATTATACTGATCACATGCTAATATTTTACTTAAAAATTTCGAAGTGGGAATTACTCAAACATATTCACCATCAAAATTCATTCAGGAAGTCCTTAAACTTACGAAGAGCTAAAAGAAGTTGCAACTCAGAACTGCATTCTGCAATTCAAAGGTACATACATATAAATACATTTATACACAACGGGAAAAAAAATACAAACAGAAAACAAACCATAAGGTGCTTTAATGGTGTTCTCTCAAAAACTTACAGGTTAACCTTTCATAAAAAAAGGGTGGGGGGGGTAAAGAAAAATGTTTAAGGATTACTTGAAGCAAACTACACAGATAATACTAAAATCCAGCAGATTCATATGAAGCAAGAGAAAGAAAACCTATGTTCAAAAGACACAAACTATGCAACATTCTCATTAAACAGGCAAGTATGAACAATCCAATGAAACATGCGATAAAGCAGATGATGGTCCATTGAAAAAGTTCAGTGTAGGATATACTAATTGGAAAAAGAGCAAATAACTGCAAACACTAAGGAATTGGCTTTATGAAATATTAAGAAAACGGTAGTTAAGTTGCTAAAATCTACAGACATTAGCCATTGACAATGGTTTTATTTTTGTAATTAACATCCACCCGCCCCTTTTGGATAAGGAATAATGGAAACATTTTTTGCAGCCACTTGTGATAAGATTAATCCAGTGAATCACAAGTGTTTTTCAATCATATCAATTTAATCTGTCAACTTGATGGGCATTATCAACTACGTTTTGGTTTAGATTAGAATCATACTTAGAATATAAACTTATAAAGCCAGTTTGTTAAAGGAACTGTCTAACAAATTCACAAGCTGATATCCCACAAGAAACTTTAATATACATTACATTCAACATTTATCTGCAGTTATGCATTCACATTTAAAAATAAATAGGAAATTTCTTTAGGTTCAACAGTAATTTTATAATGGCAAGTGTTCCAAATCTGAATGTCATGTATAGGTACTGCATTCTAAAGAGATAAAAACCTGACAAGATTTCATAACCATACATAGATTTTTTGTACTTTTCAGCAAGAAAATCTAATTCACTTTATGATATAAACAGTACCCATACAGCCAAACAGCTATATAACTGTTTCTTAATTCAAAGATTTCCTTCCATACCAATAAACATATCAACTTTAATCACATTAAAAAATACACTTTCTATAATTAAAAAATATAAAATTAAAATGTCTTTGAAAACAAAGTTTTCTTATTTAGAAGACCTTATTTTAATCTTTGTCCAGTATTTTGGTAAAACCCTCACTGACTATGAATATATTTACTGGAATTATCTTAGTTATATAAAGAAAAGGATGTGCCTGATTGAAAACAAAATTCACATCTTTTATCATTATTAACAAAAATCAGGGAGGGTGGAAAGAAATCACCCTGAAATGTGTTCTATAGTATGGAAGGTACTCTTTAATATCAACATGCTCTCTATAAATGCAAAAGAGAAACAAGCCTCCTGAATAAAAATCCTACAAGGTACTGCCTAAGTTCTCAATTTGAAGGAAAATATACAATGAAATACAAAATACACATGCCATTGTTAACCAATTAGCCCCTACACTGATGTCTATTTTTGGCCACAGTTTTATAGATTAAAAAAAAAAATTACTTCCCAGCTGCCAGTTACTCTCTGAATTAATATAAAATTAAAATTCATATTGTTCAATAGTTATTTTAGCTAGGGTCCATTTGAGGGAGTATTAAAACAAAGAATAGGGGAGAAGTGTTTCTTAAAGTCTGAAAATTGGTTATGCAATACAGTGAAAACAGTACATATCATTACTGAATCTCAAACAGCTGTTAATGATAAGCTGGGTTTCTAAAGCTAGCTTTGCTTTGGTTTCTCTACGCATCTTAACTTTAAAAGGCAAATAGTTTTCTCTTCACCATTAACAGTTCAGTCATATGGTACCTGTATTCTCTAACAACGTCTTTGGTGTGTTGGGTCTGTTAATGATTTCTACAAGCTGGTGCAACACCATAGGAATATAAGGCTGCATCTCTATACCTAAATCACCCCCAAAAGAGAAAACAAAAGAGAAAAATTTTAATGTTAAAATATCAACATAAAATACCTTGCTCCCTTTATTAACTGTGACATAGATTAATAATAAATTAATAATAAATATATATGTATAAAACCCACTTAAGTTAAAGAGAAAAAGCAATTACAAAAATACTAAGACATCTAAAAATTTACAGTGCTTTTAAAGGGGAGAAAGATCTTACCCATTTGAATGGAGATTTCTCCAATTGCCCATGTGGCATTATTGCAGACTGAAATGAACTCTGGATTTAGGTTGGTTCCCAGTATAGGCATGAAATCAGCTAGAAAAAAAATTTTTTAACAACTATGTAGTAAACTTTTCAACAGCAGTGTATTGTGCTTTAAAGGAAATCTACTAGGTGGAAACTGAAATCTAGGCAAGAAATAGCAATTTTTAAAAGGTTTGATAATATATAAAGTGAAAAAGGCATTATTTGGCCACTGAACTTTCTATGAAGTAGACCAGGAAACATAAGTTTTGGTCTATTTTAGGTATCTATTTTAAAATGAGTTGGTCAGAGTAATCGCTCATCATCAGACGGAAAAAATTCAAATTAAAAATGAGGAAAACATGATACAACTTTCTTCAAAGCTAGTTTTTCACACACACAAATTTTTTTAAAAAATCAATGATTCTGGCCTTTAAAGTAACTTTGACCTTGGTGCTCAGATTATGGTCTCTAAATATCATTTTCCACTTAAAAGGAATGAGGGCTCTCAGAGAAATGTCTCATTGCAGGCTAAAGGCAGGAAATGTACAAAACAAGCCTGGACTATTTTGTCATACCAGGAAGGACTAAGGAGCCAGTTTGATTAAGCTCCCACTGCCAGTGGTAGGACAATTTGAGCATCATGAATTCATACTGACACTCAAAAAAGAACCAAACACAAACAAAAACTGAACTCCGAAACACAATATAGATACCTGTGGAAGATGCTGGGAATCAATTCATTATTTTGAAAACTGGTAAACAAAGAGAAAGAATCAAGTAATTATCCTGCCTCCCCTATATGGTTTGTACCTCACGGTAATAATACACTGGTATGAGAAACGTCTCTATGTATACATTCTCACTGTTAAATCAAGAATTAGAGTAGCATCTTTTTAAATCCCCAATAAGTTAGTAGATTTATTTATTTTTTTAAAAGACTAAGAGAGTGTGAAAACGAGAGAGATCACAGAGGGAGAGGGAGAAGCAGACTGGCCGCTGAGTGGAGAGCCCGATGCCGGGCTGGATCATAGGACCCTGAGATAACGACCTGAGCTGAAGGCAGATGCTTTACCGAATGAGCCACCCAGGCGCTCCAAGTTGGAGGAGATTTAAGCCAGGGTTTCTAAATCTCAGCAATACTAATAATTTGGTCCAGATCATTCTGCCATTGCGGGGAGGTGGGGGCGCATGAAGGGTACTGTATCATTCGTTTAATGTTTAGCAACGTTCTTTGCCTCTACCTACTAGGTACGAGTAACACACCCCCAGGGTTAAATAAAATGTCTCCAGACACTACCAAATGTTTGGGGTTGAAGGTGTTAAAATTGCCCCTGGTTGAAAAACCCTGATCTAGAAAATAATCATCACGGTCGATAACATAAACAAACAAACAAAACGATAACTAGACACAGTGTACCTCCTGAAGAAGATATACATGGTTTATAAAGTCTTAAAAAAAAAATAAAGAAAATCCTTCATACAAGTTTAAATTCATAAAAACTACATCAGGTGGTAAGTATTGGTAGAAAAAGCTTTCCATAAAATAAGAATTCATCACACTTTCACTTACAGTAGTTAGGCTTAAACTTGAGGGTTTAATATAGCATAATTAATGTTATTATTCAAAGCTCAGAAATACAGTTGTTACTCAAAAGCACAACTGGGAATTGGGTGGGGTTGGCCAAAGGGCACCAACTTCCAATTATAAGTCAGTCTTGGGGATGCACTGTATGACATGATGACTACAGTTAACAATACTGTACTGTATATTTGGAAGTGCTAAGAGAGGTCTTAAAAGCTCTCTTAGTAAGAAAAAAAATCTTTTAAGTATATGAGGTGATGGATGTTAACTAAACTTACTGTGATTTTGCAATATATACCTATATCAAATTATGTCGTATACCCAAAACTTAAACAGTGCTATATGTCAATCATATCTCCATAAAACTGGAGGGCAAAAAGCCAAAAAACCACAAAGTACAACTGTATCAAATGAAAAAACCATTTCAGGCCCTGCTTTAAACCATGGTCCACTAAATCATGTATCATAAGAAACCAGCATCCAAAACACTGGGATATAGAAATCAAAGAAAACCAAAAACCCATTTAATCCATGATTTTGAAAGCAATTCAGTTTACGTTATTCAAGGAATCCCTTACTATCGTCACAAAAGGCTAAAGACAAATGCTATAATATTAAAACAAAAACAAATTATTTACTTTCAAAGTAAATTGTTTGAAAAGTTTCCTGTGATAGCTGAAAAAGTACACTGGTTTATGAGAAAGACTATTATTACTTGTGGGTACCTCTAACCCCCCAAAAAGGCGGCTACTCAAAATTACCAGTAAACTAGCATACTGTACCAAGGTTTCACAGGTGGCATGTCCTTCACACTAAAGTAATACTTTTCCAGCTTTTCTCCAGTCATACGACTGGAGCCTAATGAGCTGTTCAAGTGATTATGAATTCAAGGAAGCAAGGGTGTTCCCATCCTACCTGCTTCACTCAGAGCAGCTTTAACTAGTACATTTATAAATGTTGGGATTCCATGACATTTCAGTTTCATAATACAGAAATATAACTGATGTAAAACTAATGTTAAGCACATCATAGCAGTAGGAAATATTCATACCTATACAAGGCTTAACATGCTGAAAGCAAGCTTTCGTCAGGTCACCTAACAGGGCGAAGGAACTCTGTCGAACTTCTGGCATTTTATCCTACAAGGAATAAGAAGAAATTAACCCCAGTGTGACACAGAGAATCAGGTCTTGATACATTTTAATTTAACAAGTCTCACCTGCATGCATTGATACATTAGTGTTAGAATGTTACTTCGGGCTACTAGCTGTTCAATGTTGCCTCCAAGTCCTTCAGCCAGGCCACTGAGTAAATCAAGAGCCACTATCATAAAATCTTTATCAGGAGCCTCATATTGATCTGGTTGAGCATTGTTCAGCTGAAATTAGACCAAAAGTTTTAAAAAACAGTCTGAATCAATCAGATTAAAAAATTTGTATACATTATGTCTATCCTTAGAAAAATGTTTATGATGCCAGGGAGGGTAGATATAAATATTTTTTAAAAATACCATGGCTTGTGCAAGAGTCTTCTGTACTAGGTTTACACAACGCTGGTACACAGGTTCACAGTATGGAAGGAAACCAGACTGCAGGGCTGTGGCAACTGAAGATAGGCACTAGAAAAAATAAAGTACAAATGTAAATTTCTGGATATACTTAAAATTATGATAAATGCTTGAGAGCGTACTCAGTAAGTTTCTGGTCATTTATGAGCCCGCTCTACTATTCTACAATAGTAGGTTATCTTTTCAGATCTTTCCTTTTTGGATGCCACTCATTGCTGTTAAGTTTGCTGCTGGTAAAGGGAGGTTTCCTCAAAAAAGTTTCTGTAATGAACATTATCGTTAGAGAACCAGGTTAACTATTATGTATGCTTATTTTTTCATCAAATATAAGGGATATCTGTTTATCCTCTCATCCTGCTCAACGATATGGGTGGACTTTTAATGGGCATATTCTGAGCCCCTGCCTTAAAGTAAATTAATGATTTTTCTCGTTTTGTTGGGCCCAGAATCAGCCATTGCTTAGGCATGGAAGTTTTTACTTCTCTGGCTGGGGACAAACCATGGCAGAAATGATGACCCCTGAAATGCAGGGGAAACAAGAATGACAAGGATTAAAATGGCTTTACTAGTATCAATTCATTTAAGTTATCATATTTGATTGCATGTTCAGTTATTTGAATAACATCAACTATCAAACCTCAACCCGGACAGAAAGGGTATGAAACAAAGTCCCTTCCTTACCAGCATCAAGACTCAACGCTCCTTCACATTTGACTATATGTCTGAATATACAATAGGTATAGAACACATTAAACAGGTGTGTGTGTGTGTGTGTATATGTGTATATATATGTATAGCTATATAACATAAAATAATTTGAACTATATTGTCATGGCATAGCTATATGTATCTATATAAAGAAATGCAATTAAATACAGGACATATATATGCGGATATGGAAAGATCTCCAAGATAACTGATTATCACTGAAGCAGAGCAGGTGAGAAAACATGTAATACAATCCTTGGACGACCTTAAGAAAAACAAAACGAAACAAAACAAAAACAAACCAACTTAACACATCCATTATGGTTTTTCTATTTAACAGTATTTCTTAGTATGGATGTACCATAATTAAATAAGGGCAGTTACACACTTATTCAGCATTTTTGACAGAAATGGTTCAAAATGTACATCTATTAACATTTTACTTCTCACATATCCCCACATTTTATATTTACACGTGTTTTTGATGAAACACACTATTAGATTAACTAAAGGTTACCCAGCTTAACATACCTCAAGTAAAGGGAAGAGATCTTTATCTTCATCCTTTAACATGTTCCATTTCTGGATCAGTGGAGGCATTAGCATCTGAATATATTCCTATTTGTGAAAAAAACATAAAGCTCCACTATCATATGTAAACAAGTCCATTTTGGGTCTATGAAAATTAAAATCTGTTTAGAGTAATTGTGTAAAATCATTACTGAATGCATTTTAAGACTCAGTCTGCTCTACTTAGCACCTTTAAAATTTTTATTTTCCACTTTTATATAACCTTGTTCTATTTTTAAGTATCTTATATCCTTTTTCAAATAAAATGTATACAAATATACCACTACCCAAAAATTATTTGATCATAATCAGGGATAATTCGTGTAAGTTTTACTCTGAATTTTTTCAGGCCTGGAGCTTGTAACATGTAGTATGGTCCTTGCTGTATACTAGGTTATAAATTACAGGTAAACTTACAGAGGCATTTGCATAAGAGTCACAATCATTTAAGTGTCTTTATTTAAACTTTAGAATCCATAAATAAATACTAAATAAACAATAGTAATCATGTAAACAAGGGGCACAGATTCCAAAGGGTCTAACACATTCAGAAAAACATTCTCTACCCCCTGCACACAAAACAAAACCAACCAACATCGAAGCAAACCCACAAACAAAGTGTCCTGCACCAAATTTTAGGTATAACTTCTATAGACAATTTTTTAAAGACTTTTCATATAGCAATTATAAACATGTAATCTATTCTTCTGCTGGGAATTTTGAGCCTGAAATTCTATTATTTAAATCCTATTTAAACAAAGCCAATTCCACCATCCTCTTTTTAACTCTACTAAAAACAGAGTTTGGATCCTTAGCCATATCACTATTTAGCATTTCTAACTAATTATTATCCCAATTTCTAACTGTCTTATCTTAGTGTATATTCCTCATACTTCTAAGTTCCAGTGAGAAAACAAAGATGTCTACATGTGGTACTCTAAAGCTTTAATATTTATGAAGTGGTAGATAAATACTTGGAATTAAGTAAAAGCTGAAACCCACATGTAAGACCTTTATCATCCCTTTTCTCAAAAGTGTTGGTGCATTCATGTGATATGCTGATATGATTTCCACATCAAGAACTTATTTACTTTTAATACTATCTAAGTAAATATACTTGCTGACTTCTTAAGATCTATATTATTAAAGTAGCCAACACTAAGTGTTCACATCTCCCCAATTTCATTTCTAAATATATGTTAACCTTTTGATTATAAATATGGTACATATTCTTTTCTTAATAGTTAATCACAGATACTCACTGGTTTGTTTAAATGATGTCCTACTGAATCTGCTAAAGTTCCTATGGCATCATAAAGAATGAGCAGGTTCTTATGCTGGTATTTACTAAACGCGAAGACCAAGGTATCAAGTATATAAGCAAGGTAAGGAACAAGTTCCGTACAAGCCTCCTCTTCTAAGGTAGCAAAGGCACTAGAGTTAAAAAAAAAAAAAAAAAAAAAAAAGAGAGAGAGAGAGATCATTACTGCTGTAGTTTATGATGGAGATAGGAAAATAAGATGTTCTATAGAACATCTATTTATACTTTATATGCCTATCTCCTTACCTCACCATACCAGAGGCTTATTTTTATTATTTCTTCCCTATTTCTTTCAAAGAGGCTGTCACCTATGGGCATTTGCTTCACTACAGTAGTAAAATCTAAAACTGTTGTTGGTTCTTATATTCAGTCATTCAACAAATTTAGCATAGTGTCATGACCTCCGAAATGTTTCTCTTAGCCGGATGGGGAAATGGGATGATGCAGGTGGTCAAAGGATACAAATTTTCAGTTGTAAGAATAAATTTTGAAGATCTAAAGTACAGCATGGTGACTATAATTAATAATGCAGTGTAGTATACTTGCAGGTTGCTGAGCGTAGACCTTAACCATTCTCACCACACAAAAAGACTTCCTTAAGTCAACTATGTGAGGTGATGGATGTCTTAATTATCTTGATCTTGCTAACTGTTCCATAATGCATATGTTTATCAAGTCATCACGTTGTACATTTTAAATACATGGATTATTTTTGTCAATTTTTAATCAATAAAGCTTACAAATGTTGGTCTAAAGTTCTACACCGTACATTAGAATGCACAGTGTGTTTGTTACTACATATCTGCCTTATGTGTGGCTTACCTACTAAGACAAATATACACAAAAGGCAAAAAACACTCCAGAGTCTGAGTAGTTACTTCAATTTAGGCCTAAACTTGTCTGGACTCCAAGGTGTACCTGGCTCTTCGTTTCTGAAATTAAGGTTTGTATTATTTTCTATTCTACCCACTCACAGCAATTTCCTAAAACATTAAGCCATTTGTTAGTGAAAGCCCGGTCTTAAATTGTGAACTATGTATGCATATCCTTTACAGCACTTGCCATGAATTATGATTATACAGTTGTTTAGTATTCTATACTAGCCTCTAAGTTTAAAGATGGCAGGGACTGTAAACACAGCATTTAATATATGCCTAATGACTAGTAGAGAGTTAAAAAAAAATTTGCAGGAAACCAAACATAATCTGTATCCGCCCCTCATTAAAAAAAAAAAAAAAAATGTAGTGCTAGTAATACCAGAGCCCCTTTGGTTCAACGTTCTTTCAGTTAGAATGCTTTCAGGTATTTTTGCTTGCCATCTGGTAAAGTACAACTCCACTTAAATTTATTTTCCTCTTTTTCAACAGCTATTTCTTACTAACAAAGTCAACAGTAAAGCAATTCTAATTAAAAAGTTAAGAGCTATAAATGTGTAAGGCCTTTTTAGAACACAAAGGTTTGTTCCAGAAAACTGGAATATTTATAGTAATGAAACTAACTGCTGATCTGATATAAACACACAGACAGCCCCAAACCCAAATGACAGAGCAGCTACTGGAGTGGATTCACTAAGTGAAACATGGTAAGTCACTGTGGGACTTTCTATGGAGTTGTGGTAGCTGACCTTTAAACTAATGATGTGAATCTGCTCAAACTTTGTTATTCCTTCAAGAGCAAGACCCCCACTATCACCACTCCAGATGTCTGCGAGAATTAGGATGAAAGAGAATTCTACTGTTATCATAGCCACAGAGAAAAAAAATGAGTTGAAGGAACAGCAAAGACTGACACCTAGTTGACTCACATTTTGATTTACAGAATCATCAGATAAAAACTACAGGTAATAAAAACTCCATTAATGGTTTAATACCAACATTCCACCACAAAGCTGAAAGTTATTTTCTCACTGAAATACCCACTCCCTTTCCCCACAATCAACAATGTTATGGATTTGTCCCACCTGCAGGCAGCTTCTTGTACTCTCTTGTTGCTGTCCAGGATTCGCTTTAGCAATTCTGTCATTAATGGCTTCAGGTACGTATCGGGGGGCTGGCTGACTACCCAGTGTGCATAGCGGCTAAGAGTCCAGCACGTTATGGAACGCACAAGAGCCTTTTTATCAGAGAGGCACTGAATAAGGTGAGGAATGAGCTCAGGCAGGTATGGAATCATGCCTTGCATACAACCTGGAAAAAAAAGTAACAAATCTCTCAGAAAGTGCTAAAATTCAGTTAAAATTATTTCAGTTGAATACTAAACTGATAAATGCAGCCATGAAAAATATTCAGATCAAAAAAATAGAAAAAACACTGAGATCATCTCCACTGCAATAAATATTCCCTAATAATCTGTTCCAAAATTTAAAAAAAGAAATGAAAGCTACTTGCTCCTAGGTCTTCTGGTAGGGTTAGGAAAGCTTATTTTACTTCTGCTACACAAATTACGGCTTTCAGAAGTGCCTACAAAATACTTCAGTTTCTTGTAAATACAGGCCTATCTCCAAGACACAGTAACCTTTATGGGGGTTGATGAGGCTCCTACCATGTTTCTTGCACTTGCCAATGGAGAAAATTATTTTTCTAGCAATGGGGATGCTTCTGACATCAGTCTTCTCATTCTGTTCCTTTTATTGTAACAGAAGCATTTGTAAAATATCTCGGTAGGGTTAGAAATAAGCCTATGGCTGTTTAATAATAGTTAACTGGTTCAAGGTAAAAACTTATCCTAGGACGGCTTTTTTTTTTTTTAATTGCATTCTTTTACTGTGAGGTTGAGCATCTTTTCATGTGTTTAAGGGCTATCTGTCTTTCCATTTTTGTCAGTTATCTGTTCATGTCACTTGCTAATGCTTTTTTCCCAGTTCATTCCTTTTATTTTTTTAAAATTTAAATTCAATTAATTAACATATAACATATTATTAGTTTCAGAGGTAGAGGTCAGTGATTCATCAGTCTTATATAATACTGGTGCTCATTATATCACATGCCTTCCTTAATGTCCATCATCCAGTTACCCCATCCCCCAACGCCCCTCTCCCTTCCAGCAACCCTGTTTGTTTCCTATGATTAAGAGTCATAGAACTTATGGTTTGTCTCCCTCTCTTGATTTTGCTAAGACGGCTTTTGAATTTGAACATCTTTTTTAAGGTTAACATAGATCATAGTGTCATCTATTCCACATCAGCAACAGAAAAGCAAAAAAGTGTATGAATTCCAGACTGAATAACAATGCTTATTAGAATAACATTCCTTAAAGTGGTCCATCTGCATTAGGGCTATTAAGGACTTCACAGTTCAGTTTTGACCTAGACTTACCTTCAGCAATTGCTCCTAAAACCAAGATGCCGGATTCTTTAACAACCCATTCATGATGAAAAAGTAATTCTTTCAAAAGGGGCAAAATGTGTGGCAAAAGCTCATCACGATACACATTTGCAAGAACATCTAGGGCAGCAGCAGAACATTTTCCTGAAGAAATATTTAATTCAAAAATATTACATTAAACTTTATTATCATAACCCTATTATCGTATCTGTTATATGTACAACACTTCATTCATATATCTAGAGTTTCAAAGAATTCAATTAAATAGGAGGCAGTCTGTTTCTATCAACAAGAAATATTTTATGACCAAGAATTAGCAAACTGATTATGAAGATATTCTATTCTGTACATGTCGGTCACACCAGGATTCTTTTGTCTATACAGAAAAATCAAAACACTGTTCCACTCAATTTAATGCTTCTATGATATGATGCCCACTTCTAACAAACCTGCAGTAAAATGTGTACATTTAGTATTTCTACTTAACATTCTTAGTGATAGATCATTCCGAATCAAGTACGTAATGACTAAGCAGGAGGTCAGGCAAATAAATCTCACCAAATCACCAGCACATGAAGCATTAAATAGGCCAGAAAACATTCCTTCCAGATAAAGGAACTATTAGCCATGGACCTATGTATCAATTCAGATTTCATTTAATGTAATAATTAAGAAAACAAAAATTTTAAACAAAGATATAATTAAGTATAAAAATTTTTCCCAATGGGATTAGGCATACTAAACAGTTGACTACAAATCATTAAACAATATTAAAATACTTTTTGAAAAAAAGGCCGTTCAATTGGCTAGAAGTAACACCTTACTCATCCGTAAGGGTCTTATTTATACCGTATGGTAGATCCATATAAATGAGTATTATACTACCATGAAAGACAAAGAAATCTTTATGTACTGATACAGAATGAGTTAGTTATATGATAAATGGAAAAGAACCAACAGAATACATTTAATCTCATTTCACTGCTGGGAAGTCAGCCTCTTCTCAAAAAAAAAAAAATAAAAAAAAAATACATATATATATACACACACACACTTTTTTTCTGCATGTGAATAGAAAAACTTCTGGAAGGATATAAAAATGGGTGGGATGTTAAGAGTAGTAGTTCCCTCCCCCAATTCCATGTACATTATTGCTTTTGTAAAGTTACCTATATTACAATCTTTTTTTTTTTTTTTTAAGATTTTATTTATTTGACAGAGAGAGACACAGCCGAGAGAGGTAACACAAGCAGGGGGAGTGGGAGAGGGAGAAGCAGCCTCCCCGATGAGCAAGCAGCCCGATGTGGGGCTCGATCCCAGGACCCTGGGATCATGACCTGAGCCAAAGGCAGACGCTCAACGACTGAGCCACCCAGGCGCCCCACCTATATTATAATCTTGCCTCCAGCCTAAAAGTAGGGATATACTATGAGGTATAGTAGCCCCCCACTGCATCAGTTTTGCTTTCCATGGTTTTGGTTACCTTCGGTTAAGTGCAGTCTGAAAGCAGATGCTCCTCCTTCTGATGTATCACCAGAAGGTTAACAGTAGCCTAACACTGTATCATAATGCCTAGTTCAATCACTCCCCCATCTCATCATGTAGACATTTTATCATCCCATATCATCACAAGAAGGGTGAATGCAGCACAGTAAGAAATTCTAAGAGACCACATCACATAATGTTTATTATGGTATATTGTTATAATTGCTCTACTTTATCATTAATGTTGTTAATATCTGTTAATACCTAATTTATACATTAAACTTTATCGTAGGTATGTATGTGTTAGAAAAAACAGTACATACAGGGTTTGGTACTATCTGTGATTTCAGGCACCCACTGGGGAGGGGTGTGTCTTAGAACATAT
Organism: Halichoerus grypus; assembly: GCF_964656455.1. Classification (NCBI taxonomy): domain Eukaryota; kingdom Metazoa; phylum Chordata; class Mammalia; order Carnivora; family Phocidae; genus Halichoerus; species Halichoerus grypus. The sequence continues at coordinate 98,586,253 of NC_135713.1, forward strand.
CCCCCTGCAGATAAGAGGGGCTACTGCAATCTGATAGCAGTGAAGACCTTAGGCTCTCTTATTGTGGGAGATTTGGGTTCCAAAATTAAGTGTGCTGTTAGTACTAGCCATGTTAATTAGCCAACCTCGGGTAAGTTTCTCTTTTTGCAGTTTCCTTACCAACCTAAGGCTGTTGTAAAGATTAAATGGGATATGCACATGCCAAGTTTTTGCCCTAGTACTGGGCATACTGCACACTCTAAAGGAACTGTTACAGGAAACTAAACGGGCAAGAGGAATTAACATTATTTAACCAAGTGAATTACAGAGTCTGGGCTGATGATTCATGTCTTTAACTGGTTCATCAGTTACTAGAAATCTCAACACTCTGAATTGCAGCAGTGGTTCTTAACTAGGGGCAATTTTGTTTCCCAGGGGACAATGGGCAATTTCTGGAGACACTGTTGCTTGTCACAACTGTGCGCGTGGTGGGGTGCTGCTGGTATCTACTGAGTAGTCAGGGGCGCTGCTCAACATCCTACAATGTACATGACAGCCACCACAACAAAGAATTATGTGGCAAAATGTCAACAGTGCCGAGGCTGAGAAACCCTGAACTAGAGCAGTGAAGCTTTAAAAACCAGCACACCAACAAGAACAAAACACAGGTCTCGGTCCCTCATCTCACTAGACTGTAGCCCAGAATGCCAGTTCAACAGATGATAGGGATTTGCAGCCAAGGCTAAAAACTAACAAGAGATTTTACAACACTTCTTTTGTAAGTTTGAGTATGACAAAGCAATTTATCCTATTTTACATTGATCCTTGATGATTAACTAACACATGCAAATTATCATGAAAAGTAAGTTTATGTTAAGAAAACAGGAAAAGCTTGTGGCCAATGTTCCTATTTCATAATGTCAAATAAAACGTATGGCCTTTTGAGAAATGACAGTTTGAGGTAAGAAGTCTTTAAGAAATAGAATGAACATTAGATATAATATAATTAGGTAAGAACAGGTCCACCAGGAAAACGCAAGCCAAAACCACAATAAGATAATCACATCTACTAGGACGGTTATAATAAAAAGGATAACAAAAGTTGGCAAGCATATGGAGAAACTGGGACCCTAAAGACAATGCTGGTAAGAAAGTAAATGGTGGGGCCACTTTGGAAAACAGCTTAGTAGTTCCTCAAAAGGTTACATGAAGAGTTATCACATGACCAGTAATCCCACTCCTGTACTTGCAAAAGAAGTGAAACATATGTCCACACACAAACTTTACATAAATGTTCACAGCATCATTACAACAGCTAAAAGGGAGAAACAAAACGTCCATCAACTGATGAATGGATAAATAACATGCGGTATGTATATCCATATAATGGATTATTTTTCCACGTTATAAAGAAATGAAGTATTGATGCATACTAGACCATGTACAAACACTGAAAACATGCTAAGTGAAAGAACAGTCATGAAGGACCACATATCGTATGATTCCATTTATAGGCAACATCCAGAATAGGCAAATCCAGAGACAGAATAGAGATTGGTAGGAGTTTTGGGCTGGGGGACTGGAAGAAAATGGGGAGTGACTGCTAGTAAGAATAGGGTTTCTTCTTGGGGTGATGAAAGTGTTCCAAAATTTACTGTGGTGATGGTTGCATAACTCTGTGAATATATGAAAAACCACTGAATTGTACTCTTTCATGAGGGCATTATACAATGTATGAACTAGTTCTCAATAAAGTTGCTACCAAAGCAACTTTTCTTTTTGACTTACTTAGATTCCAGTCAGAAATTGTATCATCATCATCAATTTCATCGTCGTCATCATCTTCCTCTTCAATTCCATCTTCATCATGCTGCTGAGCCACTGTCCTTGATCGATGAAAACGTGGCCTTATATCCTGTTCACTATCAGGAATTGTTTCATCTTCTTCAACATCACCCTTTTTTTTTTTTAAAGAAAAATTTTGATGATATTCAAATATCATTATAAGCTATTATGTACGTGAGTAAAAGAATCAGAATATTGAGAGATGATGCCATGTACATGGTTTTGAAGTAACCCCCACACCTCTTTATTACCCCCACACCACTCCCCTCTGCAGAAAATAATTCTTTGTTGAGGAGAGAAAAAACTATCATATAACGCATGTTAGGTTCAGGCCCTTTTAACTGCATTACACTGTCTCCCATCAGCTGGAATAATCCAGAGTACCTGAATAAAATTCAGACCATATTTAATATATTTTAAAATAAACTACAAATAACTTGAATCAACAGGAAGTTTATGCTAACTCTACCAGTGTCACCATCTGGTTCCAATGAAGTTAGAGTACGTTAGCACCCAAATTCATTGTTAGCTTCTATCTTTGAACTCTGTAGCATATAATATATAAGAAGAAACATACTTACACAGGGTCTATTTTAAATAAATATGCTATTAGTCAGATTCAAAGATTCTCTAAAGTCAATAAAAAACAACCTTGCCTATTAATCAGAAAACAGTTTCCTTACCTTAAGTAAGATAATATCTATATCTGAGTACTTCATGCCATTCACTAATACAGGAATCAATCTATAAAGAAATAAATTCATGAAACAAAGATCTAAAAATCTCATAAGAATTATTAAGAAGTCTTAATGACCTTAAGTATACTAGAAATACCAAAGAGACAACCACCACTGCTAATCTGGTCTTGGAACATGTTCTGTGATGTCTGCCCTTCTCAAATGATGAGTATTCCTAATACATATCCCAGGACCCTTACATACTCTTGCATGGGATCTACCGGATGGAATCTTAGTAAAAATAAGGTAGACTGTCAATAGTGGTTAGAAATAAGACTAGTAACAAAAAATTTAGTAATTTCTCCCATAAGAATTTATCCTGAACATCCTAAGAAACATTCCCATTCTTAAAGATTTAGGTTTCTTGATGAAGTAACAAAACTGCAAACAATCTGAATGTCTGTCACTTAGCGCTTGGTTAAAAAATAAATTACAGTAAAGTTAAAAATGAAACAAAAATGTGTACATTTAACGTGGTTCCAATGGAGTTAAAATAATAAGATTACCCATGTAATTACTTGTATAAACAGACTATCTAGGAAGTATATACAAAAGAAACCGGTATTTTTGAAGAGAGAGAACTGAATAGGCTAAAAAGGGATAAAATTAATCATTTACTTTATTTCTAAATAGTGTGACATTTTTACAATTAGCCTACATTCAGTATTTGTACTCCTTTTAATAAAAGAGACGATGGTGTTTAAATATATAATATATTAAGTCTAAAGTAATTTATTCAAAAGAAATAAAGAAAGAGCCCTACCAATAAGGTTATTATAGCCTTCAATAAAGAAGTTAGGAAATTTTAATTTTAATTTCTTAAGAAATTAAGAACTTAAGGGCGCCTGGGTGGCTCAGTTGGTTAAGCGACTGCCTTCGGCTCAGGTCATGATCCTGGAGTCCCTGGATCGAGTCCCGCATCGGGCTCCCTGCTCGGCAGGGAGTCTGCTTCTCCCTCTGACCCTCCCCCCTCTCATGTACTCGCTCTCTCTCAAATAAATAAATAAAATCTTAAAAAAAAAAAAAGAAATTAAGAACTTAAATTTCCAATAAGAAAATACTTAAATCAGGATATCATATCTAATCTGAAGCATTAAGGTAATCATTAAAACAGAACCAAGACGTCTGTAAACATGGAATCCCAGGTATCGTGGAAAAGTTGGGAAAAAAAATCTACCAAAACACATAAAAGGTCAAAATACTAACTTCAGTTCCTTTTGTAGCTATGGGAATTTTAAGCTTTGACCAGTTTCTTAACTTTTGATGATTTCCTTTCTCACTGGCCCATCACATACTTAGAAGTCTACTGAGGATAAAAGGTTTTGAGAAAACTTGAGAAACATTTAAGTAAGTCCACAGTTATAGGGGCACCTGGGTGGCTCAGTCAGTTGAGTGTCCAACTCTTGAATTAGGCTCAGGTCATGATCTCAGGGTCAGCAGATCAAGCCCCACCTAGACTTCCAGGCTCAGCACTCAACGGGGAGTCTGCTTGGGATTCTTTCTCTCTGCACCGACGCCCCCCCTCCCCGCCCCAATGTTGGCATGTTCTCTCAAAATAAATGAATAAAATCTTAAAAAAAAAAAAAGTCCACAGTTCTCTGCTTCTGAATTCTACCTTTAATTGTTCTGAGTGGCTTGGGAAATGTGAACAGCCAAAAGAAATTCATACTCATGACTACCAGCTGTGGGTTTATTAATAAGCACTTTCCTTATAATCTAGTGAGAAAGATATTATGATCTTCATTTTACAGATGAGTCAACTGAGGCTCAGAGAGGTTACATTATTTCCAGAAGATCATTAATTTTAAGTAATGGGAGAGTCAGAATTCAAAACCAGTTTGGCCTGACTCCAAAAGTAATTTTCTTTCCCCACACCAGATATAAGAAACTCTCATCTCTATGCTCATGTGTTAGGCCTTTGTAGAGGCCTTACTTCAAAGAGTTAAAGCTTTTAATGTCAATTAAATAAATACGTGCAAAACCAATTTTGAGTACAACTCTACCATCAAGGAGATAAGTTTGTAAACACTTGTTAACTAAAGGAATAGTAAATAGGGAAAAGGAGTGGGATTTAAAATTCCCTTAATAGATATAAAAAATGTGGGACAGCCACACTTCCACGTTGAAAGTCCTTCTAAATTCTAAAATACAGATTAACAGTAATTTAACATTATAGCTAATATAACACACAACTATAAATAACACTCTATTTTATAAGCTACAGGCATTTTGCAGCAGAGTCAGATCCATTTCAATCACCAACAATTAAATCATTTATCATTTCTGTCAGTAATTTGGGGGAAATAGTGAGGACAGATGGCAGGCTATAAAATACTGCAGTTAATACGAGGTGAAGTAAAGAAGTAAAGACAGTGAGCCCTGTCTATTCTAAGATGGAAAAAATTATAAAGTTATGGAGAAAGAAGAGAAAGTTCAAAGAGAGAATATAGCTATTTGATGGAGTGAGGTGCCTGAAGAAAAAAATTATGCTATCCAAGACCATCAACTGAAACACTGGTTAGGTAAAAGACAACTCATATGAAAATCTATCTTTAAGTTTTGGGGCAAGATGAAGGGTCACTTATTTTCCCTATAAAGCAAAAGTGCTCAGAATGAAAGAAGAGAATTCAGAAGAGCAATAAAGGTTTGAATAGTTGCTCTAGTGAATGGAAGATAAAAGGTGATCTGGAACAAGAAAAACTAGCAGCATGAAGGGTCCACTTGACACTGAAAACCATGGATGTCTATAGCCATCAATCCTCCTGGTGGTGGAACTTTTCCCAACAGTGTAAGACAAGAAGCAAAGACAGTTTATTAGTCCAAAGCAGGGGAGATGCAGGGTAGCTGGACGTTTATGGTCAGTAGAGTTGATTTGTGGATCATTGATGTCTGTGCCAAAGAAAGAAAGAAAAGATGTGCAGGAAATAAGGGACTGATAAAGATGGGTAAGAAAATGAAGTTGGCAAGTGAGATACGGGGATTAACTGTGACCACATAGCAACATGGCATGTCTCTGATGAATTCCAATCTTGTACGGCAGATCATTATTTTTAGGTCTAATTGTAAAGGAGCTTTCTCTGAAAGCCTCATGTAGCCAATGAAAAAAGAGAATTTTTCCCCCTTTCTTTTTAAAAGTTAAGCTCTACGCCCACATGGGGCTTGAACTCATGATCCTTAGATCAAGAGTAGCATGTTCTACCAACTGAGCCAGGGAAGGTGCCCCAATAAAAAAAGAAATTTTTTAAAAAAAGATTTTATTTTTATTTATTTGAGAAAGAACAAGAGCTGTCACGGACAGGGAGAGGGAGAAGCAGACTCCTCGATGAGCAAAGAGCCCAATGCAGGCTCGATCCCAGGACCCTGCAATCATGACCTGAGCTGAAGGCAGACGATCACCTGAGTCACCCAGGCGCCCCCAAAAAGATTTGAGAGAGAGAATGCGAGTGAGCATGAATGGGGGGAGGGGCAGGAGAGGGAGAAGCGGACTCCCTGCTGAGCAGGGAGGCTGACACAGCTCAATTCCAGGGTCCCAGGATCATGACCTGAGCCAAAGGCAGACGCCTAATCAACTGAGCCCCCCGGGGGCCCCCGAAAATTTCCACATCTTAATGCTCTTTAATGAGGCTGTATTACTTTATTTTCAAAAAAAGGTTAAGCATTACTTCTTCTAAAAGTAAATGATTTTAATACATGTAATCAAATCATTATGTTGTACACCTAAAACCAATACAATGTTTCATGTCAATTATATCTCAATAAAATTGGAAAGAAATATTTTTAAAAACCTGATATAACAGCATTCATTGAATTAAAAATAAGCTTAGTAATACGCTAACCAAAAATTAAATAGCATCACAACTACTGGAAAATCAGGTTTTGGGGAGAAAAAACCCCATCAGAGTCTAGAGTCAAACTGAAATGATTAAAAAAAAAAAAGACCCATGCCATGAATTATCCAAAATTAAGATTATGATTTAGAATAAACCATCTGTAATAAAAAAAAAAAGTCCCAAAAAACAATAGCTTCCTGAAAAATCTTTTTATTTTTTAAATGTTTTTACTTATTTATTTATTTATTCATGAGAGTCAGAGAGAGAGAGAGAGAGGCAGAGGCAGAGGGAGAAGCAGGCTCCCCGCCCAGCAGGGAGCCCGATGCGGGACTCCATCCCAGGACCCTGGGATCGTGACCTGAGCCGAAGGCAGACGCTCAACCATCTGAGCCACCCAGGTGCCCCCTTCCTGAAAAACCTCTTTAGTTACAACCTATGGTTATGCTAAGTAAAACTAAGTCTGACTTCTTTAGAACTTCATTCCCTGATAGCAGAATGCAACATAAAAATGTAAAAATGAGGAATCATTGTTAAATTTAGGAACAAGGTAGCATTCAAAAGAAGGAACACTTACTTAGGAAGATGCCTTACGAGTACATCTTTGCATATGGGTTGCTCAGCCAAAGTGAGCCAGAATTCACAGGCTTCTAAAGCCACATTTTCATCTTGATCTTGTGTCCTCTGTAGCATGTACTGAAAACAAAGAAGCATTAATATTAATCAGTTTAAATCACAAAATTAAAATAAACCTACTCCTTTCTCAGCAAGTTAAAGGTCCTCTGCTATCGCCTTGGAACTTTACAGTGATTCTCAACCTCAGCTTTGGATTTTTAAAGAAGTTTCCAAGTCAATTCTAAAATGCAGCCAAACTAAGAACAACCGCTTTAGAACGCTGCCTAATGAAAAGTGTTCCAACCATGTATGGCGTTAGCTGCTTCTGTATAGGCGTGTTTTCTTTTATGAAACCACTGAGATTTTACTTTTTTTAAATTTTTATTCTTTTAAAGATTTTATTTATTTATTTGACAGAGAAAGACACAGCGAGAGAGGGAACATAAGCATGGGGAGTGGGAGAGGGAGAAGCAGGCTTCCCTTGGAGCAGAGAGCCTGATGCCAGGCTCCATCCCAGGACGCTGGGATCATGACCGGAGCCGAAGGCAGACACTTAACGACTGAGCCACCCAGGCGCCCCGAAACCACTGAGATTTTAAACATGTATTAATAAGCAGTTTTCTTAGAAACATCAAAAAAGTCCATTATACCTTTCATTAAAAAATGAAGAATCTTTTTATAACAATTATTCAACCTGTCTCTTGTATTATTTTCATGTATGTAAAGTGATATATACATATTATACAATTACGAAACTTAAATTTTTTTATCTTTGGAAGTAGGGACATTTCTTAATGCAACTATAATCTGTAGTCTCCAACATGCCAAGCCAAATTCACTCTTAATTGTAGGAACATCTGATCTGAAATTCAAAGGCAGTGTCTACCCCTCTTTAAAAAACCTTCACGTGCAAAAACAAAATAAATATAATCAAAGGTACGCATATGATTTCCCAGTGTACCTGGGCCTGGAAATGGGGTCGTGTTGGATGAAGCCTCTGTACATATCCTCTTCTAGACTGAAACATCTCCCATGGCAAAATGTGGCAACGCAAGAGTTGTGATAGGCCAAGCCCTATTACATTCCACACCATGTCCTACTACCATGCTGAGTATTTCTAAATAACTGTAGCATTTTAAATCAGCTCCCCCGCCACCCAGCCCTGTGACATGGCCCCAGCAAATGATAAGTATCTTTAACTTTCTGGTTAGCTCCAACTTTCGCTAAACCTTCAACCAACTTGACCTGATTCTTCTAAGCACTTCAGAGAGAACAGGTTCATCAGATAAAATGTCACTATTCCCATCTAATGCTGCTACGTATCTTTACAACTATATTTCCTTATGTTTTAGAAAAGGAGTTGCTATACACTATAGATGCTAGTCTTTTTCTAATAGGTCTTAGACCCCCATCCTTTAAAAAAAGATCTTCCCTCTCTACACCATATAAATCTCTGGAGGTGCAAAGGAGAATCTAAATAATGTATTATTTAACACACTTGGAAAGTCTATATACTACTCACATACTATGATCCAGTAATATGAAAATCAGGTGGTACGGTCTGCAGCTAGCAGGACTGAGTATTGCCCAAACGAAGTTATTTTGTTCTAATAATAATTTTATCTTGTTACTATGTATTACTTCCTTTAAATATGGTTAACCAATGATCACCGTACTCAGAATTTCCTAGTAAAATTATTTTAATTGCATAGGGATTGAAAGAGTTTTAAAATCTAAATGGTTTGCTGGAACTAACTATAACAATTACTATAACAAAAACAACAACAATTTCTACTCAGAAATTTCACTTCTACCATAAATCGTAAGTGGATCAGATCAGCTTTAACAGTAATGGGTGGAAAACAAACATTTATAATTACAAACTCCAATGACACAAGAATGTGCCACTTAACCTACCACAGTTCTAGTGATCATTTAACCTAACACGTATCTAGTGAACACAAATAATTTAAATATTTCTTAGTTATTCGTGTTAAAAGCTATCTATTCCTTTAAATAACTTTCCCCCTCTATAAACATCTTAAATCTCATGAAAGAAAAGTCACCATAAAGAGAACTTATAATTTTAAGATAATCATGAACTGTTTTTCATAGTTCACTGCCAACAATGTGTTATACAAATTTAACATTATACATTTTGTTCCCAAGATCTTTCTTGGGCGAAAAAGGAGGAGAGCGCTTATAAGTCACCTGTATTACCTCAACTATGTTATGCATGTGAGGAAGCAGGCGATCCATCCGAACTTCAAGCAACATCACAAGTGCCCGGCACACATTTTTCCGTACCTCTGGTTCTTCATCACCAGCCAATGCAAAGAGGTTCTATTGCATGAGAAACATTTTTTTCTAGTTAAGCATTCCAATATATTAGAAAGGTTTATACATAATAACCAGTCATCTGTAAGTTAGTAACATTTAAAGAAACCCTAAGAAGATAAGGTACAAATAAAGACTGAATTAACTGGCCTGCAATATTAGGTCATAAATAATTAATTAAATATAGGATGACAACTGCCAAAAGTATGATTTTGATAAATAATCTAAAGCCATTATCTTGGCTCAGGTCATCATCTCATGGGTGTGAGATCAAGCCCCACGTTGGGCTCTGCACTCAGCGTTGAGTCTGCTTGAGTCTCTCCCCCTGCCCCCCCCAACCCAGGCTCACTCTCTAAAAATAAATAAATCTTATTAAAAAAAAAAAAAAAATAGCTGGAGAGGAAAAGACTATTTAAGTCTCATTTAATGAACACTGAAAATAAAAGTGAAGTGCTTAAGGAACTTTAACAATTTGTTCACAATTGCTGTTATTAAGTGGTAGTAGTTCTGAAAAAGAATTCTATTGCTTTGAGCTCGTGGCCAGAAAATTATGCTTGACTTTCTGCTTTTACCAAAAAGGTAAAAGGGCCTTTAGAAATGCTTGCTGAGATTTAAGAGTCAAATTTTTCCCGACACCTCTAATTCTACAATGGAAACCAATGGAAAATGAAGCACCAGCCTTTTATTAGTCTGTGCCTTCAGCCTTCAGATTCTTAATAAAGAATAAGTTTAAGGTTAATTTTAAGTTTAAGATTATTCAGACTCAATGTTTTATGTTTCAACTACTGCAAATGAACTGGGAGACTCAATTTACATTTGGAATTTGAATAGTATATTCAAATAAAAAATTTCTAGTTAAGATATTAAACATCTACAAACCATAATTGATGTTTGTACCGTAAGTAAAAAAATCAGTTTAATAGAGGAAAAATGCTTTTATTTTCAGTTAACAAAAATCACCAAGTCTACACTGTATCCAATTTTAATACTACAAGAAATAATTTAACATTTTCTAACTTTCCCAAAAGCAAAAGGGGGAGGGGGAGAGACAAATCTTACCTCAATAAAAGAATCAATGTGCAACATCAGAGCTTGAGTCCTACTGATGATAAACTGATTGACACATGCAACAGCATGAGACCTAGAAACAAAATTTAAAATTTAACACATACTCACTACAGCTTTTTTCTATTTACAGAAGATTGACAAGAACTTAACTATTCCTCCATAAAATAATTATGGTGTATGTATAACCATAAATGTGTTTATACATACATATACATGTATATACACATACACACCCTGAAAAGCATGAGTTAAATTTCTTTGTATATTTAACACAGAATATGAGTGATATTAAGTGAAAAACACAGGTTCCAGAGCATTAAGTTAGTACTTCTCTTCAAGTGTAAAGTGTCGGAAAGGACATGTGCACATTTTTAATAGTGTATACCTCTGAAGAGTGGGAAGGTGGATAGAGGCATAATGGAAATCTGTTTTGCATACCTACAGATTTTAAAATAATGGCTATTTATTCCTTTTAAAACTAAAAATGAGGAAAGTCTATAGTCTTTGTGTTCAGACATAGCCAATTCAACTCCACAGCAATTCCTAATGGCACTACCTTTAAAGCCAATCACTTCTTCCCTAGTCCAAACCATAATTTCCTATCAGGATTACTCCAACAGGCTCTAACTGGTTTCCTGACTTCCACTATACCAAACCCCACTACAACCTTTTAGACACAGATGAGTAACATCACATTACACCCTTGTATAGATTGCTCCAAAAACATACAATCTACTTTTCCTACAAAAGATCAAGTGGTAAATATTATAAGACCTCTGTGGCAGCTTCATTCCCCATCCCCCAAACACAACCTTTTAAAGTATAAAATCATTCTTAGCTCACGTTACGGGCTCAATTTGGCCCCATGGGTCACAGTTTGCTGACTACCGGCCTAGACATTCCACTATAGTGTGGTTACTCCTACTCTCCTAACTTCATTTCTTACTGCGCTACAAAGTTTTCTTCTTTTGTCACTGTAAAAGGCTTGTCCCTAACTCCAGGACCTTTATACTTCCTGTTCCCTGTCTTATACGTCCTTCTCCCTGACCTTTCAAAGATTTGCTACTTTACTTTGTTCAAGGTCTCTGCACAAATGCTACCTTTACAGAAAACCTTCTATATACGATACCTGTGAATCACTGTCTAATCCCTTATTCTCATTATTTTTCCACAGTATTCATCATGAAATTATTTTGTTTTCCTGTTTCCCTTTTCTGATAACCCAAGAGAAAAAGACAAAAGAAAAAGGTACTACAAACAGCCAATAAACCTATGACAAGATGTTCAACATGACTAATGACAGGTAAACCATCAAATTCATAATGAGACACAATTTTTTATTTAACTGGCAAAAATTAAAATACATGACAATACTAAACGCTGTGTACCCAGAGAATCTTATGCTTTGTTAATAGAGTATAAATTGATGCAACTACCCTGGAAAACTTTGGTTTTCTTTCCTTGTTATTTGCCTCATGTACCAGAAATTCCTCCCCAAAGATTTTACGTCTTTCTAGAGAAACTCTTGCAAATAGACAAACAGAGACAAGCAAATAAATGTCTTCAGCTGCACTACCCACAACAGCAAATACCTGGAAGCCACCCAAAAGCTGGCCGGGGGTGGGGGGTGGTGGGGAGGAACATGAATAAACTGTGTAATCAGATGCCAAGTAGTATACAACAGCCAAAACAAATGAGCTATAATGACAAAATATGGATGAATCTTAGCAACATAATATTAAATTTAAAAAGCTGCCAAAGATTAAATTCATGAAATACTTTTTATAAAGTTAAAAGCAAAGACATACACACACAGACATGCATTTTACATATATATGCAATACATTTATTTTTTAGGGACGCTTGGGTTGCTCAGTCGGTTAAGCATCTGCCTTGCCTCAGGTCATGATCCCAGGGTCCTGGGGTCAAGTCCTGCATCGGGATCCTTGCTCAGTGGGGAGCTTGCTTCTCCCTCTGCCTGCCTCTCCCCCTGCTTGTGCTCTCTTTCTCTAACAAATAAATAAAATCTTTTAGAAAAAATTATTTTTTAACAATGCAAGAGAAGGAAAAGTTGAGATTAAATGTGGGTTGTTGTCATCAAGACCTTAGCTTTTGTTTTAGGTGGTAGATTTGAGTGATTATTAAAAATAATAAATAACTAAAGACAAAATGGGGGGTGCCTGGGTGGCTCAGATGGTTAAGTGTCTGCCTTCGGCTCAGGTCATGATCTCAGGGTCCTGGGATCGAGCCCCGCATTGGGCTCCGTGTTTGGCAGGGAGCCTGCTGCTCCCTCTCCCTCTACTGTTCCCCCTGCTTGTGCTCTCTCGCTCTGTCAAGTAAATAAATAAAATCTTAAAAAATAAATAAAGACAAAATGGAAGTGGGCCATGATGAAAACATCATGAGCCAAAAATCATAACCCAACTTCGTGTACCTCTGGTATGATTTAAAAAATAAAATGGCTCTAATTTTTCAATTGCTTAGTCATGTGATGGATAAAACTACATTCCTTTGCCTCATTCTATATTCTCAAAGTTCAATAGTTATTGAGATGGAAAAACATTTTTAAGAGTACAGAAGAAGTATCAGTTAAGCTATATAAATAAGATATTAAATAAAAATGTAGAATAAAATCCTATAAAGATGGAGTTTAGTGTACTGCTAAAATATACAGCAGATACATTTATCCAAATATACATTAAAATGGAGAAAAATGTTTAATGGTATGTAGAACAGATTCTCAAACGGGTAATAATGAACATTCACTGAATGGAAACATTTCTGTATTACTGAACTCTGCCTACTTAAGTTTAAACAAATGACCAGCTACAAAAATGTATTAAAATTACAAAAAACTTTTATGTCTAGCAATGGACATAACTGCCAGGAATATGTTTTTTGGATTTTTCTGTTTTTCTTTTACTTGCTAAGAATTGGTCACAAAAAAGTGAGTTTCTGAGAAGTAACAGGCAAATTACCACAATTTCTTTCATCACCTTAGTTCAAAGATTAAAAGACAACTTCCTAGGGAACATGAACTCTATCTAGTTAACTATTTAGGGATGAGTAGCATTTTATTTTGAAAATGTTACTACTTATTTGCATGACACTACCATAAATGAGCATCTATTAAGTTTCCTCTCTGAGAACAACGCTGCATTAAGTACCACTTAAGATGAAAAGTAACTAAAATTAAATCGAGATAAAAGAAAAAGAACTAAATACCGAATTTAAGCAAGAAAAAGATGCCTGATTACCCTCTGGTCACACTGTTTAAACCATAATCCTCTGAATACAGCTTGGAATCTTGGAGTAAGCTCTAAAGGACATCTAAACTAACAGTTATAGCATATGCATTAAAGTCCATGCTGTTGGATGGATATCCTTAAATAACCACATCTAGGATCCTGCATAACTTCTACTTTAAATAGTAATATGGTTTTTGATCATTCTACATAAAAACACGAAGCACTGACAACTGGAAACAACAAAAAAATCAAAGCAACTAACAATCAGAACAGCAATGACTTTTCCACAGTAACAATAAACAAAAGACAAGTTAGATTAAAACATGTAATTGGAAAAGAGGGAAAAAAAAGTACAGCAGTTTGGGGGAACTTCTGGTGTCGTTACAGACAGGAATCTTACACACTTAAATAGTGTGAAAGCATCATGATAATTATAGCTTGATAGGACAACAGATGATAAATTAGTCAAAGGTTAAATTAACATTTAAATATATTTCAACAACTATATGCTAGGCACTGTTCAAGAAACTAAGGATATACAGAGAAACAAAGCAGGCCAAGGTTAACTTCTGCCCAAGCAGACCTACTGATTTCAAAGTGTACTCATAAATCCTTCCACCTTCACGCTCAAAACGTTTTTAATTAGATGCAAAACTCTTAATCTAAAATTACTAAATAATCCAGATGTCATACTGGAGGAATTTTTACCACACAGCTGCAAATGAAGGTACATGTAACTTGGCAAGATCCATAAATTAAAACAAAAACAACCCCAAAACACAATGAATTTCAACCTTACACAAAGGACCTTAAAAGCATGCCTGTTAATCACTACAAATGTAATTAGCCATATAGAAGGTAAAGAACTATCCTGTTCAATTACAATTTCATCAGAAAAAGTTAACAGTTCATGGGTTTTGCTATTAAAAGGAGTAAATTTCAACTACTGAAGTTCACCTTTGTGGAACATCAGTATCTTTTGTCAGCCACAAAAATATTAGGTAATGCAAAATAAGAGAGTGGTCAGGCTTAGAGTTTATGAATTAATTTAATACTGGCTACACAGATACCTTATTTTTGGACTACTGTGCTTGAAGAACTGTAGAAATTTGGGGATCATGATGTTGAGAGGACGATCTAACACATCACTATCTAAAATCTCAGCAGAATCTTCACAGATCTTCTGAAGGGCGCCAAATGCTCCCTGTGAAAGACATTTATATTATTAGAATTAATTAAAAATGAAGCCATTTTAAAAACAAATTGAGGAATATTGACTAATTTGTATGCATTAATGTTCTCAGCCCACATAAAATACTGCCTCGTAAAATCCACAAATTTAGTCATCAATTTTAAGACAGAAATCACCATGCCACTAAGTTACCTAAAATCTCAGTCCAAATACAATGGTACGTTTTTATCTTAGCATTTAATAACTTAAAATTAGAGGATATTCTGGTTGGCAGAGACTGCAATAAAAAAGCTAACTTCTCTCGAAATATTCTTGTTAATTTTAAGTCAGAAAGAAGTCTTAACATCATTTAAAAATTATGTATATGTAAACCATTCACTGGATAATGACGAAGTCGGTTAAAAGGGCAGAAAATTCAAATTAGCAACTATTTCCCTACAACCATTTTTACACCAAAGGGGCCAACCTAGAGCTCCTATACACAATAACCTGCTCATTACCTCAAACTCTAATTTACTGCTTATAATTCCATCAGCAGCAGAAACCTGGTGCTTATTTCCATGGTACAGTTAACTGAAGAATACTTTCTCTTTAAAATGTGACTTACATAGAAGCTCCATAATTTCATGATTACTGCAGTTTTACTTTTTTATTCTTGGTAAGTGCTTGTTTTAAAATTCTAATCTCCTTTTGTATTATTACCACTATACCAAAGCACAATTTAAATTTAATCAATTCTTACTCAATGGTTGAGTACTAGTATCATTTTAGTTTTTCTGGAATCTTAATGTATTTCTAAGGTGTTACTGGGAAATGTATATATGAGAAAGAAAGATTTTTTTTCTAGGGAGGGAGAAGCGTAACTTTAAAGACCCCTTTGCTCACTCCCTCTCTCCAGTCCCGCCTTTCCCTCTTTCAGATCTGGTAACAAACTGCCTTTTTTGTTAGGTTATTCCTTTAAAGAGGCAAAATACCTAAAATGGTTTCCATTCAAAACAGATTTCTACACAAACTAGAGGCCTGGTAATGAAAGAGATATTTACAAGTACTGATAAATAGTGAGAAATCCATAGACTCCCTTTCCCACATGGAAAGGTTGCTACTGATCAGTGGCAAACAGGAGATAATTACTACATGATTAAAGCTAGATTACATATACTTCAGCCATGTCACAAAATAAGAGGCACAGAAACAATTTAGAGAAGGCAAAAAAGTGCTCATGGTTGGTAAATTTAAGCCTATCTTCGAAAAATACCACATTAATGGTTTAACTGATTATACTTCCTTGTAGTAATTATAGTAAAGAGGCTTTATAACTTAACAGTCCTTATAGAAACTGTAAGATAAATGGTCACTAATGTAAAATAAGAGGGTAACTTGAAGATTTCAAGTTTTTGAAGTTGTAAGTTTCAGAGCAGTTATTTTTTCCAAAAGTTACAAATACACAACATGACAAGAAAAATAGACAAGAAAATGTAAAAAGCAAATTTCTTTACCTCACAAGTGTTGTAATCTTCAGAATCCAATAGGCTACAGAGTTTCGGTAGGAGGTCAGGCCAGTTCTGCAATTCTCCTTTGGAGGCTATGGTTGTAATCAAAATACCTTAAAAAAAAACACATATGTTTAGGCAATCTGACTGCATTATGTCAGATACTGCCACGTGAATGCACGCATGCACACACATTCATTTAAACGGCCCACATCAGTCCAGGACCTCCAAACCACATCAACAGTAACATTCACCAAGGACCCCCTTTTCACCACATCTGTAGAAAAACCATAGCATAAATTGGAGGTTTCTAATCTTGTTTTCCAACACTTTACCCTCTTTTGTACTTTTAACAATTATTTGTACAAAAAGTCTATACAACTTGCGCTTTTCCAATAATAACAAGAACAGTTCCACTCATTAAAATTATAGTTGACCCTTGAACAAAGTGGGGGGATTAGAGTGCTGGCCCCCCTCAGTCGAAAATCGACACGTAACTGCTTACTCCTCAAAACTTAATAGCCTATTGCTAACTGGAAGCCTCAATAACATAGTTGATTAACAAATTTTGTGGATGACATTATTTTATATGGTTTTTACAATAAAGCTAGAGAAAAAATGTTATTAAAATCATAATGCATATACATTTATTGTACCTACTGAAAAATCAATTCCACATATAAACAGACCCACGCAGTTCAAATCTGTATTGTTCAAGGGTCAAACGTGTTCCTCCTTTACAGAAATTGTACACAAAAGAGTAGAAAGACAATATACCAAAACATGAGCAGTGCTTATCACTGGGTGATGAGTATGAGTCTGTTAGTTTTTCACAAAAATACATAAAGCGAAAATCAGCTCTCTGATCTAAGCTAAGATGGATCACAGCCATGGACCAAGGTAGGGAAAATGAAAGTAGATGAGCCATCAATGATAATAATCCATGTGTGCAACAATCCGTCTGGTGTGGAAAGACCCACACACTCCTCCACCAGTTCCCACCACTACAGGATCAAGGATGAATCACTGGTAAGGTGATCTTGGATTCTGGAGGCTGAGGGTCACATGCTCACTGATCACGTCACTCTGACTGGATTGTTTCAACGTGTTGTGTAGCTTAGTTGTGATAGCAAATGAATTTGCAAATATACAAATACATAACAAAAGTTTTGTGTTAATGTTTCCCTCTGCCTTAGCAAATTTAACATGAATAATATTCTTCGTTTGATGATTATAGACCTTTTAGTACCATAATTAAGATTTGTATAAACTCTGACAGTGGGCAAATTACATGTACTCTAAACTTCAAAATACTAATTTGTAAAAGTGAAAAAAAAAAAGTGTTCTCTTGTTATTATGAGAATTCAGTGAGATATGCAAACAAAATCCCTGCCTGGCATACAATAAATAATCAATGATTATTACTAAACAGCAAATTCTACTTGTTTGGGTGTATAAATTGTATTTACGGTTTTGAGAAGGTTGCTCCCAGTGGCAAAAAGAGCTAAAAAACGTAAAGTTGTTGGCCAATATGCACTCTGCACTAAAAACAAAAAACAAAACCTAAATTATATGGTAAGAGTCAATGGATTGATAGCATTTTTAAGCTATAACCCTTAAAACAGTCTTCTAGTAAGATCAAAAAGCATCAAGGCTGCTCCTTCTTACCAATTATTGTTTCATAAAGTTAAAATTTGTAAGAATTGAGGGTGAAAGAAAGCTCTGGATCTGCCTAAAGAAAACTAAGCATGTCTTAAAACAAGCAGTAACAAAAATTAAATGCCAAGCTACAACTTGGCACTAACAGACGGCTGACATTCATTACTTCTGCTAGAAGAGCATTAGAGAATGTTGATCGACCAACAAATTCAAATTTAACTGGCCCGTATAATTTCATCCACTCCCCCAAAAATCTTTTTCCCATATTATATAAACACACATAAAGGACAGTCACTAAAATAATAAAATTACAAACCAACCATACACTTTTTTTTTTTTTAAAGATTTTATTTATTTATTTGACAGAGAGAGACACAGCGAAAGAGGGAACACAAGCAGGGGGAGTGGGAGAGGGAGAAGCAGGCTTCCCTCGGAGTAGGGAGCCCGATGCGGGGCTTGATCCCAGGACCCTGTGATCATGAGCTGAGCTGAAGGCAGATGCTTAACGACTGAGCCACCCAGGCGCCCCCCAACCATACACTCTTTAACAAGAGAATCAATTTTACATTTGTCTAATGGATTACCACATAGTCAACGAAATGTGGTCTTTTCAAATAAACTTCCTTGGCAAGATTCCTAATATGTACTGTTAAGATTAAAAATATTTGAGAAGTCTGGCATACACTCACCATTCTTTTTTACCAGTGTCAAGAGTTGGCAGAACATTAGGAAGGTATATGAGGGTCCATCAGAACAAACCAGGAATTCCCTTTTCTCAAATCACAAATGCCCTCCATCCCATTTAAAATCAGTGTTAATAATGGCAGTATTTAAGACATGTATATTTTGAGAGATGTCAGAGAGCCTTTGCTTTTTAAGTAAAAGATGAACTGGGTACTTTTCAAACCCACCATGAGACAAAAAATACAAAAGTAAAGAACTTTCAATGAAAATGATTTAATCATTATGAAGGTTCTTAACTGACTTCCATTCAACCAACCTGCCAGATTAACAGAAGCTTTCCAGGTCCTTGTAAAATTTAGCTGCTTAAAGCCCATGGCATACTGAATGCTGCCCGTTAGTAGGCCACTCTTGAGTCCTCCTGACTATTTCTGCTTCCATGAATGCTATTACCAAAAGTCGGTTGTGTTTATTCCCAAACCTATTTATACCAGCTATTATAATTAAACATTTTAATTCAATATTACATAAACTGATAGTTCTTTTACCCAAGCTGGACACTCTGGAAAGACTCAAAAATTGCTGTAATTAGATACAGACAAGGCAAATATTAAAAACAAGGGTAGACCTAGTAAATAGTAAAACCTAAGGTCCTATTCTTTAGTTGTTTTATGAAGTTTTCTTTCCATGTAAAAAAAGTGAAACTGGAAATTATATCCCATGTATTACACAAGGAAGTCAGATAATAACAAACTCAAATAAAAGGTAGTAGTCCTAAATTAATATCATTTGTTAATGTCCCACTTCAATGAACTTTGATTAAGCAACTACCAGTTGCTCTGGTCTCACTACTTGAAGGATTTTACTATAATAATGAACATTATTTCCAAAACATTTGAAAAGTGGCAATGAAAAACTCCCCTCCCCCCTCACAATTCAACATGAAGCGGATGACAAAAATTCCTATGAGAATAGTCCAAAAAAAAACCCAGTTACAAACCGGATAAGCAAACTACTGTAACAATATAACTTACCTACAGTGGCTCTAATCAAAGGAGAGGAGTCACCAATATTGTTTAAACATTCACTCTTAATAAAGTCTGTCACACCATTTGGGAAGTTCTGAAAATGTGCTTTCACGTTATTCTTCAAAATGAGACCACTCAATGATCTTGTGGGTTCATCTGTAATAAAACAGTATTATTGACTTTTAAAGTAGTTTTCATTTCAAAATATATAAAAGCAGTAACTTTTAAAATACTTATAGTCAAAAATTGATTGCAACATTCCAGTAATTTTGCTATAACCAGGGGAAAAAAAAGTATCATAAATGATTATCGAAAGATTAGCTCCATGATTTGTAGTTCAGAGTTTCTCAACCTTGGCATTATTGACATTTTGGGTCAGTTTTTTGTTGGGTGTTGTCCTGTGCATCCTATGATGTTTAATAGTATCATTGGCCATAGATGCCAGTATCACCCTTCCCAAACTGTGACAACAAAAATGCTTCCAGATAATGTCTGGATTGTTGGAGGGGTGGGAGGGGTGGGATGGGTGGGGTAAACTGCACCTGGTTGAGAACCACTGACTTAGTTTAAGAGTTAATTTAGTTTCTATATGGCCACTGTACTCAAGCTTTATTGGAACCTGATATAAACATCAAATTACAGATCTGAAAATATTAGTGACTAAAAATATCCTATTAAAAAATTAAGGGGACAAAGAATATATGGGATCACCTTCACATACAAATAACTGACGTTCATTTTTATCATGTTTTTCACTTGACTCTGAGCTAAAAAAAAAAAAAAAAAAGGTAAAACAGTTTTAAAATTTCCGTAAGTTAAAAATAGAATTTACATGAAAAAGTTTAGTCCCTAGATGGGTGTTAACAAATTTTTAAAAGAAATTTAATACTAGTAGAATGTAACTGATGCTTTACCAATTGACACCACCACCAGTATTAGCAATAGTTAGTATCTTCTGAATGCTTATTAGGTACTAAACACTGCTAAGTGCATTCCAAACAGTGTGCTTTTAATCCTCACAACCTCATGAGACAGGAGTTATTATCCCCACTGCACAAATGAAGAAACTGAGGGCTGTGCCAAAGTCACACAAGGCTATTAAGTGGGGAAGCCAAAATATGAACCTCAGGAGTCTGGCTCAAGCCTAGACTTTGATGCATGCTACAGTATCACCCTCCTCACAAGACTGGAAGACATGAAGAGCTGGTGTGGTGAACAGAATATGCTATTACAGCACTACTGTTTTACAAACGCTATTAAAAAATAGAATACTCTGAGCTTGTTCTAGGTTGCAGTATGCTCCCATAGTCTGATTGGCACTGAGATATTCTAGGTTGACACATACTGAGGGGCAAAAGGAGAGCAAAGTTTCTTTGCACATAAAGATTCAGGCCATCAGAGCATTATACTCTAAAACCTTTTATGTCACCATTTAAAAACTTCTTTCTGGATTCAATTACAACCCATTCCAATGAATAAATTAAAATGAAACAAAAACAGTTCTAAATTCTCTTGCAAGTTTAGAACTGCCATAAAATAAATGAATATCCAGATACTTAACTTCTTCAAGCAATTATCCTTTCGTCTAAGTTAGCCCTTAATAATTCAGTCATGTAATTTTATCCTAAATGGCATGTATTTGTTTATAAGAAAGTCACTACTGTTTTTACAATAAATGCTGTAAGATAAAGAGTCTTGGTAAGTCACAATACAAAGCAGAAATGGTTTAAAATTAAAAAGTATTTTATATTAAAATATTTACTTTAGTTAAGGTAAAACATACCCTGTCCTAAATCCAAAAAGCCACCAATCAACCATTTACTTTTTTAAAAAAAGTTAAGGCTTTACTCTATTGGACCTCAATTTGCTTATAAGCAAATTGGACCTCAATAAGCTGATAAGATGAGCTTATCTCTGAGGTCTCTTCCAGATCTAAAATTTTACTCCATGTAAAAATTCCGTGTAAACAAATTCACAAGAGGATCATGAACAGATTACTAAATAAGCATTTTGTGTGTGCTCTCTCTGAAATAAATGTTAAAAAAAAAAAGATGTCATTTACGTTCCTTCACTAATATGATGGCCCCAATGCCAATTTTCTTTTAAACAGAAAACTACACGTTGTAAACTTGTGTCCCAAGTAAGACACAAGAAGAAATATTAACTGTTACACAAATGTTAAGCTCTTACTATGTCCTTTGAGAAATGGTGACTAATGAATTGGAGGTAGTTACACCCAACCTCTCTTGCTATTTGAATTCTATGTTTGCTTTTAAAAATACCTCTTATTCAAAAAAATAAAAAAAAAATAAAAATACTTCTTATTCTTACATCCCCAAAAAGCTTCAAGAAAGTATAATATCCTAACAATCTTTAATATTTGGAATTTAGGATGTGCACACTGACCTGACAGAGTAAATGGCTTGGTGAAAATAAAGTTTAAAATTTTCAAGTAAAACAATGAGTTTAGAAAAATTCATTTACTATATACTAAAGTTCTTTAAATAACAACAGATTTGATTACAAATTAGTATGTGGCAAAAATAAAATTTCTATATTAAGAAAGAATCAAGTACATTGAAGAAACTAAGAATATTAATTGCTGAATTTAAATGTATGCTGAAGGAATTTCTAGTTTCTTAAAACCTAGATTTAGAAAGTTTTAAAGTTTCCACTACATCCCTCAATCACAAATTAAAATCCCTAAAATTAACTAGAATATATTTGAAATCAAAAACAAATCACTGTGCTGTATAAATTATCAAAATCTTAACATACAAGATTAAAGAGGGGTGCCTGGGTGGCTCACTCAGTCGAGTGGCCGACACTTGATTTCAGCTCAGGTCATGATCTCAAGGTCCTGGAATCAAGCCCTGGGTGGTCAGCTAGAAGTAGGTCTGAGGATTCTCCCTCCCCCTCTCCCGTTGCCCCTCCCCCCACTCGTGCACGTGGCTCTCTCTAAAATAAACGAATAAATCTTAAAAAAAAAAAAAAAGATCAGTGATAAATCTTAAAAAAAAAAGATTAGTGAGATTTTACTACACCTTAAGGCCATTAACCCCCTAGAACCTTGAGGATGAACCCTTACAGATAGTCTGGTAGTCTAACACAGGCATTATATAGCCGAAAAAAGCAAGACAGGTGAATCAGTGTCAGTGTCTAAGACTTGCTTTCCAACTCCAAGTGCCCTTGTTTTTTTTTTTATTTTTTTCTTTTTAACTAATTGCTCTATGGCTTCTGAAACACTTATCACTGAACAGGGTATGATATTTTCATTTAGAGGCCAGTTACTCAATAGTATTTTAGTGCCTATTGTGTGTCTGACAATGTTTCAGAAGGTAATCTTCAATACTCAACTCTATGAAGAACACCTTTCACTACAATGTTAAGTTCCATGAGGGCAGAGATTCTTATTTTGTTTAGTTTTATTGCCCCTGAGCCTGGAAATTAAGTGGTGCTCAATAAATATTTGTGAAATGAATAAAGTCTACTGGGACTAGTGGTTACTACAAAATGCAAACCTTTGAAATGAGAGTAACTTTCGTATTTTAATAGGTCTCGAAGACCTTTCCAAGTAGTTTTTACAAACCTTACTTACCTTCAGATTTTAATTTTGTAAGAACAAAAATCAGGTAGTTGTTAAAATCTGGATATTGATTGAGTTGTTCCAGTTTCTAGAACAAACAGTAGTTAAGGAAACTTCTTAATGTAATCTAAGGAAAAAATTAAGCGTTTAAAATCAAGAATCCCTTTCATGATATTTTTAATCTAGCATTTTTTTCTTAAGAAGAATAAAATTATCTTATTAAAACCATCAACACACTATTCCAAGCACACACTAATGGTTATGTTAAATCTCTTAGGTGCTTTACGGCTGAAATATTAAACTTAATACTTTATATCAATTATATTCATTACAACATAAGCCAAGTTCCACCTTCAGAATGCTCAACATAGCAAAAAAACTTTCCAAACAGAATTTTTGATTTATTTGAACTTTAAAAACTTAATCAGAAGGGTATTTAGGTATAAAAATAATGACAAAAATGAAAAGCATTCCAAAGAAATGAAAACAGGTCTTTAAAGATCATTTAGAAAAATTAACTTTATAAAAATGCCACGTATACACAAATCTATGTATCAAGTCTAATATTATTACACAAGGTCAGTATGCAATTACTGAATTGCAATAGTTCTACAATTGTCCACACCTCCCCAAGATCTAACATTTCTAATGACTTAAATTTGCAGGTATTTCATTCTGTTGGCTGTCAACAGTAACATAATGTTCTATTATATCTTTCTTCACGCCCTCTTAACATCTAATATTCTTCTTAATAACACTTCTAATTGTGTTTTATTAGACAGAAATATTCAAATGTTTTTACTGAGATCTAAAATTTTTTTTATTTTTATTTTTTAAAGATTTTATTTATTTATTTGAGAGAGAGAGAGAATGAGAGCGAGCACATGAGAGGGGTTATGGTCAGAGGGAGAAGCAGACTCCCTGCTGAACAGGGAGCCTGATGCGGGACTCGATCCAGGGACTCCAGGATCATGACCTGAGCCGAAGGCAGTTGCTTAACCAACTGAGCCACCCAGGCGCCCTAAAACTTTTTTTAATTAAACCCATGGTACAAGCTCTAGGTACATTGTATTAGCTATTTATTTCATACTAGAATACCCTCAATAGTTAGTGGTCAGAACGTTAAATAAACTAGCAAAAGACATTCTCTAGAAAATTTCCCAAGTCTCCTTTCTTTGACCAAAAAAATCCAGTGGTTTCTTTCTTTAGTAAATAGCCAATATTAAGAAGCTGATGTGCTAATTTTGCATAAAAACTTCCTGGTAAGATTTACTTTCTTACAACTTGGGCCATCTACCCATATTACTAACAGTCTTGTAAAAGGTGCTCAAGCCTATACAAAAACAACAATAAAATAAATGCTTCCTAAGGACACACAAAAGAACAAAGTCATCCATCATTAGGCACTTAAAAATATAAAGCGATGTGTATTTTTATTCGTCTACTGAAATTTAATTTGTTCCTTATGCAGAAGGCATACTATGCTCCAGGCACACAGAATAAACCGTAAAATTGATTGTCAACCCAAGCACAGTACTGGGCATATAAAAGGTATTTTAATAAATACGTACCAAAACAGGAAATAATGATACATAGTGCTATAGAAGAAATTACAAGGTGGTTATGGGCTTGGCTAACTTAAGAAATAACTGTGTCATACAATTACCTATAATTCATTAAATATCAACTTCTATCATTCCTACAGCCATGACAACACAAATTAAGACTGGGCTACAGCAAGGCTTCAGATACAAGGTCCAACACACCCCAAAGCTACCATTCTTACCTCCGTATTAGCAGCATTATACCCTCCGGTTTTAAATTAGTATATTAACTAAGAAGCTATGTACTTCCTCACCTAAAGTTTTAACTTACAGAAATGCAGTACTTCTTCGACTTCAAAACTTATCTACCAGAGTTTCTCACGGAATTGTATATAATTTCACCTTTACAGTGTATTATATTCAAATAAGCCCAAACTACACTAAAGAGCTTACTTACCAAATTCTATAGTTTTGCTGTTCACTAACAATAAAAATCAAATTGTTTCTGCAAAAACAGCAGACTTTTAAGTTTTTTTTTTTTAAAAGAATTCTTTAGCCTCAAAGGAACAGGCTAAATAAGCTAATGAAAAAGCTTATTTATGACTGGGTGAATCCATCTCCTTTATCGTATCCAGTAAGAGCTCTTTCATTTGTCCACCGTTCACGGCACCACAGCACACAAGGCAGAGATTTTGCTGCTGCTTTTAACCTTTTCGGTCTCTAAAACCGTAGCAATATGACCGCTACCCCAGCAAACTCGGCAAACACGGAGTAACTGAGCAGTCAGCCTTTGAGCCAAAAGGACTATTTCACTCGGGAGCCAGGAAGCTTGCAACAGGTGTGAGCAAGAGCAGCTCCGGGGTGAGACCTGAGACCCCCCCACTTGCAGGTCTCCAGCACTTTTACGGCAGGGGCCTCGAAGAAACCCCAGGCCCAATGCGGCGGCAGTTTAAACCCCGCGCCAGCTCCACCCCATTTCTGGCCCGACGCTCGGCCGGCGAGCCCCGTCTCGCACACAGCGCCCTCCACCCGGACTCTCGCTCGGCCCGCCGCCCCCTCGGCGCGGGGCGCATTGTCTGGGGCCGGGGTCCGCGCCGCACCCGGGCCGCGCCCGCCCGCGCCGCTCTCCACCCCACGGGCAGGTCAGCAGTGGGCGGGCGGGGACGTGGCGGCCCGGCGCGAGCACATGTCGCGATCGCGGGCGGCGGCCGGGAGCCCCCGCCTCCCGCGGGCCGGAAGCCGGCGGCGGCGGCAGCACCCCGGACCGGGCTCGAGGGCCGCGTGCGCGAGGCGCCGGGCAGGAGCTGCGGCGGCGGCGGGCGGGCCTCTCCCCGCGGGCGGGCGGAGGGCGGAGGGATCCGGGGAGCGGGAGGAGGGGGAGGGGCGGCAGGAGCCACCCGGCCGCCGGGAGCGGGCCCCGCGCAGGGCGAGCTGCGCGGGCGGCGGCAAGGCCTCGGAAAGGATACTTGTTGCACGGTTCTCTGGATGGTGGTGTCTGGGGACTGGGACTCCTTCAGCAGCTGCAGGATTTGCTGAAGCCCTTGCTCGTCAGGTTTCCACTCATACTCCATCTTGGTTTGCTGCAAATAAAGCCAGACACAGGAAGAGACGGAGCAAATGTTACTCCCCGTGCACAGGCCCGAGGGCTTCCCGCGCCGAGCAACCCCCCTTTCCCCGCCAGAACGACCCCTTTACTCCCCAGACGTCTCGGACCTGCCTGGGGTGCCCCGAAAGAAGTCTCGGACGGCGAAACCCGGGGGAACTGATCCTAGCAGCTCCGCCGCCAACGTCTGGTGCTGCTGCTGCCGCCGCGGCCGCCGAGCGCAAGGAGCCGACCAGACTGAGTCACCGCGAATTTGCAATCTGGCCCCTAGATCCGCTCACGGGAGCCCCCTGGGTCCTAGTGCCACGCAGTTTTCTCCAACCCAACCCAATTGGAGTTCTGTCCAGATTATTACTGATTTAAGGACTCATCAGAAGTCGAGTTCTTATCGAAACCCCTGCGAAACACCTGAAGAGATCTGATTTTGGGTATTAGTCATTTTAAGTTAACATAGTGAATAATGAAGAATGACTGGAATAGGGAAAAAAGCCTGATAATTCCTGACAACTCAACAATACTTAGAAAAAATTAAAAAGTTTACATTTCAATTTGATATACATAGCACTAATATTTGGTCCAAAATATTAAATTTGTATTGTAATCACAACCCACACCTCGATAAACAATGTTGCATTTACATATGCAGAACGTGATTGAAAAAACTGCATTCTTTTATGAACTTAAACTTCTGAACTCAAGTGAAATAAATTCCATCTGAAATAACCACGTTTCACAATTAAGGACTTTGGGGTGAAGGAAAAACAAGAAAAATAACGTAATTTTATAAGTGGATCGTGTTTAATTCCATTAAAGTGTTCTCACATACATTTTCTCGTTTCATTCTCAAGCAACCTAGGGAGGTATTATTAGCTCCCAAGTGCCAACTATGGCTCAAAAAGATCTGAGCAAATTACCACGGTTAATTAGCAAAGACTGGGCGGAGTATAGGTTTCTTAAGCTACTAAGAGTTGCATCTGCTACAATCAGTTGAAACTATTATATCAATGACACAGTTTCATTAAAACTAATGCTTAAACAAAAACAAAACTTAAGAATTGTAAAAACCAAACAGTATGATGAAAGAATATTTCATATGGCTTTATTACTACATGAGAGTTTGACAGATGAAATTAGTCCCTTCCTAGTAGGAGTCTCTTCCTAGTAGGAGTCCCTTCCTAGCAGGGGTTAAAATTACCTGACCTTAGGGCATGTCTCTAGTTAGCATTGTTTTTCTTTCTTTCCTTTTTTTATCTTTTAAACCTTTCCTCTCTCCTTCACCCTTATTTTCTGGTTAGTATCTTGTAATGCGGCTTTGCTCACCACCTCCTACAGACTTCTAAACTACCCAAAGTGAAAACCCCAAAACAAAAACAATAATCATCTAGACATGGTATCTGTTAATATTGTAGTGTTTTTATTCCAGTCCTCACTCTGTGTGCTTATATGTACATTATATTTTATAATGGAATTGTCCTGTTTTTTGCCCACCTTCATATATCATTAAGTATTTACTGAAAGTATTTTTTAAAAACATGATCATATTCCCTTGTATTGCTAACATAATTTTAATACACTTTGATATATACACAACCTATACAAATCAAAGGCATACAACTAAATGGATTATTCCAAACTGAAGATGCCTGTGTAACCAATGCCCATATCAAAATACAGATCATTACCAGTGCCAAGGTTTCCACTGTATCCATTTCTCAGTCATCCAAAATAATCCCTATTATTAATTTCTATCATTACAGATCTTCTCCTCCTTCCCTCTTCTTCTTACTTCAGAAACTTGTTAAAAATTACAAAAATTATAACAAATCAAACAACATGGTTGTACACATAAAGTTAATTCAATCCTACCTCCGAGCTTATGTCCATGACCGAATCCGTTATAAGTTTGGTATGAATCCTGCTACGCCTTTCTCTTTCTCAAACATACATATAGTTCTGGTTTTGTTCTGTTTTAGGATCATACTACAAATTATTAATGCTACAACTTTTAAACACATAATATACCATCATTCCCGGCCAAAGTATAGATTTAACTCATTTTTAATAGCTGCATATGGGTCTTTAGAATGGATAGAATAATAATTAACAATAACATATAATAATAACATATAACAGTAACAAAAATAACATAATTTGTTCAACCACTTCTTGACTGGCTTCCAGGATGCCTCTACTTTTTTTTCTTTTTTAACCACAATAAACAACACACACAAAAAATAATCTTGTACTAGTGTCTCTACACAGTAGTGGCAACCCAGTGGGATTATTAGACCAAAAGTACGTGCACTTAAAAATTTCTAACAGTTATTAATTACTTTCTAAAAACAGTTATGCAATTCACACTCACCAACAATATGAATGTTTCCCACATCTTCACCAGCACATTCTTTTAATTTTTGTGAATCTAATGGGTGAAAACTTAATTGCTCCTGATACTGGGGTGGGGGGCAGGGAGAGGTTAAGAGAATGGAACCTAAAAATCTGAACTTTAGTTATGAGTTGGAGCTGCAACTATGCACATCACACCAGTGGAGGTGACATTTGGATAGCCTACTTAACTGCCTTAACTCCTTAGCTGCCCTTTTGAATAAAGTGCAGTTGGGGCCAATAGCAGCCAGTCCAAAAGACATCTTTATCACATTCATCCCGAGGATGAGTGCCCCATACTATCATTACCATGCTTCTGTCTTTATCCCTGCACCCAAGTAGAATTTTTTTTTTCCAAAGAGTTTAGTATTAAGAACATTTAATTTGATCAGCCTATGACGGTGGGATAGGTAGAATGAAGATTATAACTCAAGTTATTGGGGACAAAAGATTCTCAAAAATATTTGGAAACTGCTTGATAAGAGATCTCAGGTCATTTTGAACTTCTATACCACATTTTTCTTATTGTAGTAAAGTGTACATAAAATAAAATTTAGCATTTTAACCATTTTAAGTGTACAGTTTAATGGCATCAAGTACATTCTCATTGTTGTGCAATCACAACCCCTATCTCCAGAACTTACATTTTCATAGCCATTAAAATTAGGAATAATCTTCTGCTAGGGTAGCCAGAGGGATCACAAATCTAGATAACATATGAAGTACTTCAAGCTAACCAAGGACACCAGAATTCTGAGGCAGAACTCATTATTTAAATAGTAAACTACATCCATAATAAATAGAATATCAAGATTGACACTGGGTGTTCTTAAAGTAATTCTTTATACTATTCTTTATTCATGGTGAAGACTAAGATCTAGATGTTTCAAAAAAGGGAAGTAGTACTTCAAATTTTTCTCTTTTAGAGTATGCAAATCATGCTGACTGGGCCATGGCATTCCATGGTGAACACCCTCCCCACCAACCAAAGACTCTTCATTAGGCAAGACAGTTACTTGAACTAGCTAGATAGAAGATGACACCAGAATAGAAAGTAGTCTGCTAAGTTACTGTAAGATACCATTTGGGGCCTTCAGCAAATGAAAGACTCCCAAACTGTTAAGAACTTAGAAGTACATAAAAATTTTGAACTTGCCAGAGTTGAAAATCATGTGAGGTAAAGACACTGGTTGAAAAAAGTAAAAATAAATCTAGTTTCTTCCCTGCTGGAGGGGCTGTAAAATATAGTTTAAAAAGCAGATGGGAGGTCTGGACTCAACCAACCTAAGTTTAAATCCTAGTTTTTCCACTTAGTAGCTGTGAAAACCTGGGCAAGTTAATTAATCTCACTGAACTTCAGTTTCTCAACTATAAAATGAGACTATATCAACTCTATAGTAGGATTATACGTACCTGCCTGGCATATGGTATGATCTGAAATATGGTTGTTGTTTTTTTTTAAAGACTTTGAGAGAGAGAGAGAGAGAGAGAGAGAAAGAGAAAGAGACAGAATGTTCAGGGGGAAGAGCAGAGGGAGAAGGAGAAGCGGGCTTCCCGCTCATCAGGGAGCCCAAAATCATGACCTGAGCCAAAGGCAGATGCTTAACTGACTGAGCCACCCAGGTGCCCCTGAAATATAGTAGTTTTACTTGTCACATCATTGGTTTTCTACTGCCTGCAAGATAAAAATCTAACTTCTTTTTCATGGAAGAGGCCATTCATGATCTGGTTCATCACCTCTAGGAACAGCTTTCTCTCTGATGACTTAACCTCAAACTTTATGCTCCACCAATACCACCCGAGCCTCTTATACCTCTGAGCCTCTGAATAGGATTTCCTGACTGGAATGTTCTCTTTACATTTGACAATTTGGCAAACTCCTTTGCACTCTTCAGAGCTATGCTCATCTATCCAATTTCTAAATATTTATTGAGAGTCTTCCTTGGCACTATGATTGATACTGGATACTATTTTTCTTCCATGATATTATTCCAGGACTTCCCCATAAGACTTACATGTTTTTTTCATTACAGATCTAAAGTTTATAGCTATTGCCATTTAGGAAACTATCATATTATATTATAATTATTTCCAGTTCTGTCTTAGCAATAGATCATGTATTCCTTGAGAAGAGGGACAGCATCTTTTTGCCCTCTTGGCCTGGCAGAGTCTGATTCAATAAATATTTGTTGAATAAATACTATTGCTGTTGCAATTAATTCAACTGAATATTAAGCTGAGCAACTACCATGTGCTCAATGAGCAACAAAGATTCAAAGGTAAGTAAAATATTGTTCTTGCCCTCATTAAGCTCTGATTTAATGAGAGAGACAGATGTGGGGCCTATGAATGAAGAATATGAATAAGGTGCAACAGGGACAGAGAGGAACACAAATATATTCTGCCAGGAAAGAGAAACACGCTTTACCCCCCACCTTTGGTTCAGAGCTTTTTTTTCCTTCTAATTTCAATTACATTCAAAAAATATTTACTGAGTCAGATGTTTCCACCTCTATGGTGAATTACAAGAATGTGATAACTGTTGCTATCATTGACATAATTTCCCAAAATGGTGAACAACTCCAAAGAACACAAGGCATACTCTTCCTTCAGTAGTACAGTAGTTTTATTCCTGGAAAACTCAACATTTAATAAAAATCCTGCAAAAAATTCCATGTGTATATGTAAAATCATGTTATTAGGCTTTAGGGTGACATTTTTTCACCTATGTGACCATCTAAGTGGGAGAGTCAAAAGTCATTCAGGGCTTAAGATAATTCTTAATGGTAAACATCTAGAATCCCTCAGCCCCTCTGACAAAATACCAATAGCACTTCACCAATTCTAGGACCCCCACCCTCACCCCAGACAGCAGCACTATTGTAGGAGAACGACTATGGTAGAACAAGTACAAGGGCTGGGGGGACATTAAGCTTACCCCTTTAGGAGGTCAGGAAAGAACCTCCCTGAAGAAGTGACTTTTTACCTGAGAATCGAACAGGAATTACCAAAAAATGAAAAATGAGAGGAAGGCAAGGGCTAGGAGGCCCCCACAGCCATGTTAAGAGTTGGAATGCATCCTAAGACTAATAGAAAGCTTGTGAGAGGGGTTATAAACTAATAGAAGACATGATCAAATACAAATATGGAAAACAATTACTCTTCCTAGGAAGTAGAAATGAGAAAGGAGAGGTTAACTTTCTGCTGTTCAGTATTACGTTAACTTTCATAATAAGCAGAATATTTTCCTAACAAAAAATGATTCCTATATAAAACCCATCAGACTGCAATGTGGGAAATCAGTGGAGGGGCAGGAGCCACGGAAGACCTAACTGTCCAATCTGAATTTAAAATGGAGTTCCGGGAGCCTGGGTGGCTCAGTGGGTTAAGAGGCTGACTCTTGATTTAGGGTCATGATCTCAGGGTCATGAGATCGAGCCCCACGTTGCCCTCTGCACTAAGTGTGGATCCTGCTTAAGATTCTCTCTCTCCCTCTGCCTTTTCCATTCCCCACTCGAGCTATCTCGCTCTGTACAGATAGATAGATAGATAGATAAAATGGAGTTCCAATCTCAGAGTTGTGAGTTTGCGCCCCACGTTGGGTGCAGAGATTACTTAAGTAAATAAAAGAAAATAAGAGTTCCAGTTTGTTAGGGGAAAGGCTGTCATCCTTCACAGAGAGCCAAAATACTACCACAAAATCTGGTATTTACACGTTAAAGGGATAAACACATCTATTATTTTGTCAGTAATATCAATAGCTTAAAAAAATACCAATAGCTTAAAAAACATACCAATAGCTAATGTTTTTGAGAACCAGGCAGTGTCCTAAACACTTATATATGTTAATTTAGTCCTCAGAACTCTATGATGTATTAAAATTACCTATATTTTACAGATAAGTAAATTGAGGCACCAAGAAGTTAAATTACTTGCCCAAGGTTACTTACATAATAAACGAAGCCCTGATTCAAACCCAACTAATCTGGCTCCAGAGTCCCGTCTCTAAGCCTCTGATATACTGCCTTTCTAACAGAAACATCAATTTCTGTAAACTGGGAAACTAACCGTAAATAAAACCATTTGTATTCTAAAGGAGTAACATATATTTGATACCTTTTTCATGAGGTAAAAGAGAAAAGTAAAAATCATATTTCACTATTATAAAATAAATAAATAAAAACAATAAATAAAGCAGTATGTATATTGGGAACATATAATATAAATGAGATATTTTGATAGTGCTGAGTTCACGAGTTCAAGATATTCTAAATCTAATCTTTACAACAACCCTTTGTTGTAACTAGGTGGTAAGTATTATCTTCATTTGACAAACAGATAAAACAAAATACGACTTAAGTCATTTGCTGAATGTGAATCAGATTTGTAGACTTCCAAAGTCAATGTCTCTTATACTGGCTTTTTACAAAAAGATGCTACGATGAACAAGGAAGAAAAAAAAATTAGAGATATCCAAAGGGCTAAGAAGAGACTCCTATTTTTTTTTAAAGATACTTAATAAAACTTTTATGAGAAATCAAATCAAAGTTCAGGTATGAAAGAAAAAAAGCAAAGTCTAAAGGTAGCAGATTATTAATAACTTAAAAAATGAGGTATTTTAATGTCAAAGAATCAAAATGTCAACAGGCTTGTTAAATTATAGCTATCAGTGAAACTACAAAGTCCTTTAAGAAATTCTACAAAGTAATCAGAGATCAAGGCTCAAGAACGAAAAGCAGAAAAAGCAAAACCCAACTGTGCAGCCCAAGCTATTTGAAAGGCGCTCAGATTAAAGGGAAGGGACCACAGCATATGGCTCCTCCTATGTTACAAGACGTGAGGCACATAATAGGTTTTAAATCATCCTGATTGATTGAATGATCTAGTTCACCACTTGGAAGAATTATGCTAAGAGGTTAAAATTATAATCCTCAGGCATTACAATTTATTGTCATCTAAAAGCAAAAAAGATTAACAACAAAAAAGAAAAGGGAAAACAGGTACTAAGGGAAATTTAAATAAATATATTCTTGGAGCGCCCCTTCAGGAAGACCTTTAAAGATGACTAGACATGTGACTCAAATACTTTACAAACATTAAAAAATTAAAAAAAAGTAGTCTAGTATCAGAATGAACAGGTGATAAGAAGGAAAACCTGATTTCAAATCCCAATCCAATCTACAACCAGGTACTTCCCATATACTTCAACTCATTTAATATTCACAACAGCAGTATGAGGTAGATATTAACTCCATTTTATATTAACTGAGGTTGAGAGAGGTTAAGTACTTGCCTGGCCAGTGTGTGGCAGATTGGGCATTCAAAACCAAATCTGTGTGATTTCAAAGTCTCAACTGTGCCTAGTAATAACAGTAACCCTGTTATCATTTACGGAGCATTTTTATGTGCCAGTTATTATACTAAGTGCTTTAAATGTATCATCTCATTGAATTCCATGAGTAGGGACTATTATCATTTCCATTTTACAGAAAAGGAACAGGCTTAAGTCAAGTTAAGTATATCCAAGGTCACAGAGGTTGTAATGAACAAAGGCAGGTCCTAAGCCCAGATGTACCTGACTCCAGAGCCTGTCCACTGAACCATGCTGTTGTATTATTCTCATTCTGCCACTTTCATGAACATGTAACTAAGCATTAACAGAACTCTTGGGTAGACTTCTTTTTTTTTTTTTTAAAAGATTTTTTATTTATTTATTTGACAGAGAGAGAGACACAGCGAGAGAGGGAACACAAGCAGGGGGAGAGGGAGAAACAGGCTTCCCGCTGAGCAGGGAGCCAGATGCGGGGCTCGATCCCAGGACCCTGGGATCATGACCTGAGCCGAAGGCAGACGCTTAACGACTGAGCCACCCAGGTGCCCCATTGGGTAGACTTCTTGAGTAGACTTCTCTTTTCCATGCATAACCAAAAATTCAATAGCTCTATTGATTAGTGTCTACCTTCTTCAGTTCAGGTGTGGTAACTGCACCTTGCTTTTCAGAGTTTAAACTCCTCTTTCCAGAGTTTAAACTTTTCTTTTTCTTAAGTTTTATTAAGTTGTCTCTACACCCAATATGGGGCTCGAACTCATAATTGTGAGATTGGGTTACACACACTTCGAAATGAGCCACTCAGGCGCTCCAGAGAGTTTAAACTATTCATTTTTGGTTTTTAAATTTATGGACTAGTTTATTATAAAGGCACTATATCAGAATATCTTTAATACACACCTACTATCTTTACTTCACAGCCAGAGCACAAAAATTCACATTGGTTTAAAATCACATGTTAGCGAAATGTGTTCATTACACACAAAGGTTTTCTTAAATTTTATGTCTATATAGATCAGGAAACTATGGTTCTCCATACAAAGTCATCTCTATACATCAAATCTGAGTTAACTATCTGGTTGAAAATAGTTGGCAATTAATTGGAATAGTAAGATAATGCAAAATATGCCTGTGGGGGGTTGTTTATTAATATTGACCTTAAAGAACTATACAGTTAATTTGCATATTTTGGTCGGATGTCTTTGTGAAGCTTTTTTTAATCTTCTTTCAAAATGGTAAATTATTTATTTTTATTATTAGTTTCAGAGATGGAGGTCAGTGATTCATCAGTCTTATATAATACCTGGTACTCATTACATCACATGCCCTCCTTAATGTCCATCACCCAGTTACCACATCCCCTCACCCCCCTTCCCTCCAGCAACCTTCAGTTTGTTTCCTATGATTAAGAGTCTCTTATGGTTTGTCTCCCTCTCTGATTTCGTCTTGTTTTATTTTTTCCTTTCTTCCCCTATGATCCTGTTTTGTTTCTTAAATTCCACATATGAATGAGTTCATATAATTGTCTTTCTCTGATTGACTTATTTTGCTTAGTATAATACCCTCTAGTTCCGTCCATGTTGTTGCAAGTGGCAAGATTTCTTTTTTTGATGGCTGAGTAGTATTCCATTGTGTGTGTGTGTGTGTGTGTGTGTGTGTGTGTGTATACATATATCTCATATCTTTTTTATCCATTCATCTGTCGATGGACATCTGGGCTCCTTCTGTAGTTTGGCTACTGTGAACATTGCTGCTATAAACATTGGGGTGTAGGCGCCCCTTCAGATCACTACATTTGTATCTTTGGGGTAAATACCCAGTAGTCCAATTGCAGGGTTGTAGGGTAGCTCTATTTTCAACCTTTTGAGGAACCTCCATATGGTTTTCCAGAGTGGCTGTACCAGCTTGCATTCCTACCAACAGTGTAAGAGGGTTCTCCTTTCTCTGCACCCTCGCCAACATCTGTTCTTTCCTAACTTGTTAATTTTAGTCATTCTGACTGGTGTGAGGTGGTATCTCACTGCGGTTTTGATTTTATTTCCCTGATGCCAAGTGATGTTGAGCATTTTTTCATGTATTGGTTGGCCATTTGTAGGTCTTCTTTGGAGAAATGTCTGTTCATGTCTTCTGCCCATTTCTTGATTGGATTAGTTGTTATTTGGGTGTTGAGTTTGGTAAGTTCTTTATAGATTTTGGATACTAGCCCTTTATCTGATAATACATTTCCAACTATCTTCTCCCCTTCTTTCATTTGTCTTTTGGTTTTGTTGACTGTTTCCTTTGCTGTGAAAAAGCTTTTTATCTTGATAAAGTCCCAATAGTTCATTTTTGCCTTTGTTTCCCTTGTCTTTGGAGACGCGTCTAGCAAGAAGTTGCTGCGGCCGAGGTCGAAGAGGTTGCTGCCTGTGTTCTCCTCTAGGATATTAATGGATTCCTGTCTCACATTTTGGTCTTTCATACATTTTGAGTCTATTTTTGTGTGTGGTGTAAGGAAATGGACCAGTTTCATTCTTCTGCATGTGGCTGTCCAATTTTCCCAACACCATTTGTTGAAGAGACCGTCTTTTTTCCATTGGACATTCTTTCCTGCTTTGTCGAAGATTAGCTGACCATAGAGTTGAGGGTCTATTTCTGGGCTCTCTATTCTGTTCCATTGATCTTTGTGTCTGTTTTTGTGCCAGTACTATACTGTCTTGATGATGACAGCTTTGTAATAGAGCTTGAAGTCTGGAATTGTGATGCCACCAGCTTTGCTTTGCTTTTTCAACATTCCTTTGGCTATTCGGATTTTTTTCTGGTTCCATACAAATTTTAGGATTATTTGTTCCAGCTCTGTGAAAAAAGTTGATGGTATTTTGATAGGGATTGCATTAAATGTGTAGATTGCTCTAGGTAGCATAAACATTTTAACAACATTTGTTCTTCCAATCCATGAGCATGGAACGTTTTTCCATTTCTTTGTGTCTTCCTCAATTTCTTTCATGAGTGTTCTATAGTTTTCGAGTACAGATTCTTTGCCTCTTTGGTTAGGTTTATTCCTAGGTATCTTATGGTTTTTGGTGCATTTGTAAATGGTATTGACTCCTTAATTTCTCTTTCTTCTGTCTCATTGTGAGTGGATAGAAATGCACTTGATTTCTGCACATTGATTTTATATTCCTGCCACTTTGCTGAATTCCTGTATGAGTTCTAGCAGTTTTGGGGTGGAGTTTTTTGGGTTTTCCACACAGGGTATCATGTCATCTGCAAAGAGTGAGAGTTTGACTTCTTTGCCAATTCAGATGCCTTTTATTTTTGTTGTCTAATTGCTGAGGCTGGGACTTCTAATACTATGTTGAATAGCAGTGGTGATAGTGGACATTCCTGCTGTGTTCCTGACCTTAGGGGAAAAGCTCTGTTTTTTCCCTTTGAGAATGATATTCGCTGTGGGTTTTTCATAGATGGCTTTTATGATATTGAAGTATGTACCCTCTATCCCTACACTGTGAAGAGTTTTAATCAAGAAACGATGCTGTACTTTGTCAAATGCTTTTTCTGCATCTATCGAGAGGATAATATGGTTCTTGTCCTTTCTTTTATTAATGTATTGTATCACATTGATTGATTTGTGGATGTTGAACCACCCTTGCAGCCCAGGAATAAATCTCACTTGGCTGTGGTGAATAATGCACTGTTGGATCCTATCGGCTAGTATTTTGGTGAGAATTTTTGCATCCATGTTCATCATGGATATTGGTCTGTAATTCTCCTTTTGGTTGGGGTCTTTGTCTGGTTTTGGGATCAAGGTAATGCTGGCTTCATAGAAAGAGTCTGGAAGTTTTCCTTCCATTTCTATTCTTTTTCCATTTCTATCTTTTGAAACAGCTTCAGAAGAATAGGTATTAATTCTTCTTTAAAAGTTTGGTAGAATTCCCCCTGGGAAGCCCCAGGCTCTTGTTAGTTGGGAGATTTTTGATTACTGCTTCAATTTCCTTGCTGGTTATGGGTCTGTTCAGGTTTTCAATTTCTTCCTGGTTCAGTTTTGGTAGTTCATACGTCTCTAGCAATGCATCCATTTCTTCCAGATTGTCTAATTTGCTGGCATATAGTTGCTCATAATATGTTCTTACAATTGTTTGTATTTCTTTGGTGTTGGTTGTGATCTCTCCTCTTTCATTCATGATTTTATTTATTTGGGTCATTTCTCTTTTCTTTTGATAAG
This sequence comes from Halichoerus grypus, assembly GCF_964656455.1. Classification (NCBI taxonomy): domain Eukaryota; kingdom Metazoa; phylum Chordata; class Mammalia; order Carnivora; family Phocidae; genus Halichoerus; species Halichoerus grypus. The sequence goes on from NC_135713.1 coordinate 98,624,607, forward strand.
TCTGGCTAGGGGTTTATCAATCTTATTAATTCTTTCAAAAGAACCAGCTCCTAGTTTTGTTGATCTGTTCTGTTCTTTGGGTTTCTATTTCATTGATTTCTGCTCTAATCTTTATTATTTCTCTTCTCGTGCTGGGTTTAGGCTTTCTTTGCTGTTCTTTCTCCAGCTCCTTTAGGGGTAAGGTTAGGTTGTGTATTTGAGACCTTTCTCGTTTCTTGAGAAAGGCTTGTATTGCTATATATTTCCCTCTTGGGACCACCTTTGCTGCATCCTAAAGATTTTGAACAGTTGTGTTTTCATTCTCATTTGTTTCCATGAATTTTTTAAAATTCTTCTTTAATTTCCTGGTTAACCCATTCATTCTTTAGTAGGAGCTCTTTAGCCTCCGTGTATTTGAGTTCTTTCCTAATTTCCTCTTGTGTATGAGTTCCAGTTTCAAAGCATTGTGGTCCAAAAATATGCAGGGAATGATCCTAATCTTTTGGTACTGGTTGAGATGTGATTTGTGACCCAGTATGTGATCTATTCTAGAGAATGTTCCATGTGCCCTTGAGAAGAATGTGTATTCTGTTGCTTTAGGATGGAATGTTCTGAATATATCTGTGAAGTCCATCTGGTCCAGTGTGTCATTCAAAACCCTTATTTCCTTGTTGATATTCTGCCTAGATGATCTGTCCATTGCCGTGAGGGGGGGTGTTAAAGTCCCCCACTATTACTGTATTATTATCATTGTGTTTCTTTAATTTTGTTATTAATTGGCTTATATAATTGGCTGTTCCCATGTTAGAGGCATAAATATTTACAACTGTTAGATCTTCTTGTTGGATAGACCCTTTAAGTAGGATATAGTGTCCTTCCTCATCTCTTATTACAGTCTTTGGTTTAAAATCTAATCTGTCTGATATAAGGATTGCCACCCCAGCTTTCTTTTGGTGTCCATTAGCATGGTAAATGGTTTTCCACCCCCTCACTTTCAATCTGGAGGTGTCTCTGGGTCTAAAATGAGTCTCTTGCAGACAGTATATGGATGGGTCTTGCTTTTTTAAAATCCAGTGTGATACCCCGTGTCTTCTGATTGGGGCATTTAGCCCATTTACATTCAGAGTAACTACTGAAAGACATGAATTTAGTGCCATTGTATCACCTGTAAAGTCACTGTTTCTGTATATTGTCTCTGTTCCTTTCTGGTCTATGTTATTTTTGGGCTCTCTCTTCACTTAAAGGATCCCTTTTAATATTTCTTGCAGGGCTGGTTTAGTGATCCCAAATTCTTTCAGTTTCTGTTTCTCCTGGAAGCTTTTTCTCTCTCCTTCTATTCTGAAGGAGAGCCTAGCTTAAACTTTTCATTTTTAATCAAATAAAAGACTCACAGCAGTAATACTTCCCATACACTTAACTTTTGGTCACATCATTTTCATCAGCTTAAAACAGGATCTTATAAGATTCTGTACATAAGACTCGTAACCATAGAGGACAAATCTGATAGATTATGAAAAAGGAATTAAAGCATACCAATATAAAAAGTCATCAATTGATGGGAAGAAAGAAACAATCTACAAATCAGTCAAAAAAACAATTATCAAAATGGCAATAGTATGTCCTTACCTATCAGTAATTATTTCAAATATAAGTGGATTACATTCTCTAATCAAAAGGCAATGGGAGAATAGATTAAAAAAACAAGATCAACAATATGTTGCCTATGAGAGATTCACTTTAGCTTTAAGGACACACACAGGCTGAGGTTGAAGAGACGGCAAAAGATATTTCAAGTAAATGGTAACCAAAATAGAGCAGAGTAGCAACACTTACATTGGACAAAATAGACTTTAAACTAAAAATGGTCTAAACAGACAAAGAAGTTCATTACATTAATATAAATAGGTCAATCCAATAAGAAGTTATATAATTACTGTAAATATTTATGCATCCAACATCCAAGCACTTAAATATATAATATAAATACAAACAGAACTAAAAGGAGAAATAAAAAGCAATACAATAATAGTTGGGGACTGTAACATCCCATTCTCAACAATGGATAGATCATCCAGACATAAAATCAATAAGGAAGCAGTAGACTTGAACAACACTATAAAGCAAATGGACCTAACAAACATTCCATCCAACAGAGGCAGAACACATATTCTTCTCAAGCACACAGAAAACTTTTTTTTTTTTTTAAAGATTTTATTTATTTATTAGAGAGAAAGAGAGAAAGCACAAGCAGCGGGAGTGGCAGGCAGAGGAAGAAGCAGGTTTCTCGCTGAGCAAGGAGCCCGATGTGGGGCTTGATCCCAGGATCATGACCTGAGCCAAAGGCAGACGCTTAACCAACTGAGCCACCCAGGTGTCCCCACAGAAAACTTTCTATGACAGATCATATGCTAGACAATGAAATGAAGTACATCTCAACAAATTCAAGATAGCAATTATATCAAGTATCTTTTCTGATCACAATGGTGAAACTAGAAATCAGTAATAGAAAGATGGAAAATTCACAAGTACATGGAAATTAAACATCACACTCCTGAACAACCAATGGATCAAAGAATAAATCAAAAGAGAAATAAAAAATATCTTAATACAAATGAAAAGGGAAATCCAACATCTCAAAAGTTATAGAACGCAGGAAAAGCAGTTTTTTAAAAAAAAGATTTATTTATTTGTCAGAGAGACAGAGAGGGCGTGAGCACAAGCAGGGGGAGCGGCAGGCAGAGGGAGAAGCAGGCTCCTCGCTGAGCAAGGAGCCTGATGCAGGACTTGACCCCAGGACCCTGGGATCTTGACCTGAGCCAAAGGCAGATGCTTAACCAATTGAGCCACCCAGGCATCCCAGCAAAAGCAGTTCTAAGAGGAAAGTTTATAGTCATAAGCACATACATATATCAAGAAAATATATCAAACAACATAACTTTATACTTCAAGGAAGTAGAAAAAGAACAAAGTAAGGCCAAAGTTAGAAAAAAGAAGGAAATAATAAAGATTAGAGCAGAAATAAATGTAATAGAGATTAAGAAAACAATAGAAAAGATCAACAAAACTAAGAGTTGATTCTTTGGAAAGATAAAATTGACAAACCCTTAAGTAGACTAAGGAAAAAAAGAGAGAACCCAAATAAATAAAATTGTAATGAAAGAGCAGCTATTACAACTGATACTACAGAAATACAAAGGATCATAAAAGGCTACTATGAACAATTATATACCAACAAATTGGACAAGCTAGAAGAAATGGATAAATTCCTAGAAACATATAACCTACCAAAACTGAATCATGAAGAAAGAAAATCTGAAGAGACTTATTTATAATCAGTGAGGAGACTGAATCAAGTTAAATCCCAATAAAGAAAAGCTTAGGACCAGATGGTTTCACTAGTGAATTCTACCAAACATTTAAAGAAAAATTAACATGAATTCTTCTCAAACTCTTATAAAAATTGAAGAGAAGGGAAAACTTCCAAACTCATTTTACAAGGCCAGCAATTCTCTGATAGTGAAGTCACATTAAGGACACTAGAAGAAAACTATAGGCCATTATCTCTGATGAATATAGATGTAAACATTCTCAACAATTACTAACACAGTGAATTCAACAGCATATTAAAAAAATCATACACCGGGGCGCCTGGGTGGCTCAGTTGTTAAGCGTCTGCCTTCGGCTCAGGTCATGATCCCAGAGTCCTGGGATCGAGCCACGCATCGGGTTCCGTGCTCCGCGGGAAGCCTGCTTCTCCCTCTCCCACTCCCCCTGCTTGTGTTCCCTCTCTCACTCTGTCTCTCTCTGTCAAATAAATAAATAAAATCTTCAAAAAAAATTAAAAAAAAAATCATACACCATGATCAAGTGGGATTAATCCCTGTGATGCAAGGACAATTCAACATACACAAATCAATCAATGTGATATATCACATTAATAGAATGAAAGAAATCATACAATCACAAGAAATGCAGAAAAAGCATTTGACAAAATTCAATTTCCATTCATGGTAAATCTCAACAAACTTGGTGTAAAAGGAACATATCTCAACATAATAAAGACCATCTATGACAAACCCACATGTAACAACATCACACTCAATGGTGTATGGTTGAAAGCCTTTCCTCTAAAATCAGGAACAAAGTAAGGATGCCCATTCTTACCACTCCTATTCAACATAGTACTGGAAGTTCTAGCCAAAGCAATCAGGCAATAAAACCATTTTACCTTTTACCTTTGCATAGCAAAGGAGACCATCATCAAAATGAAAAGGCACCCTTCAGAATGGGAGAAAGTTTCCCAAACCATTATCTGCTAAGGAGTTAATATCCAAAATATATAAGAAATTCATACATCTTAATAGCAAAGAATCCAAGTGATTTGATAAAAAATTGGACAAAGACCTGAATATACATTTTTCCAAAGATATTCAAATGGCCAACAGGTACATGAAAAGATGCCCAACACCACTAATAAAAACCAAAACCAAAATAGCATAACACCTCAAACCTGTTAGAATGGCTATTATCAAAAAGAACAGAGATAACAAGTGCTGGCAAGGATGTGGAGAAAAGGGAACTCATATTGATGGGAATGTAAATTGGTGCAGCCACTATGGAGGTTCCTCAAAAATTTAAAAATAGAACTACCATATGATCCAGCAATTCCACTTCTGTGTATTTATCAGAAGAAAATAAAATCACTATGTTGAAAAGATAACAGCCCTCATGTTCATTGCAGCATTATTTATAACAGCCAAGACATGGAAAGAAATTTGTGTCCATCAACAGATACATGGATAAAGAAAATGTGATACACAGTCGACCCCTGAACAACACATTGGGTATGAACTGTATGGGTTCACTTAGATGCAAAATTTTTTTTGATAAAAATACTATAAATGTATTTTCTTAATAACACTTTCTTTTCTCTAGCTTAATTTTAAGAATAAAGTATATAATACATACAACATAATTAATCAACTTTTTATGTTATTGGTAAGGCTTCTGGTCAAGAGTAGGCAATTGGTAATTAAGTTTGGGGGGAGTCAAAATTATACGTGGATTTGCAACTGCACAGTGGTCAGCACCACTAACCTCCATGTTACTCAAAGGTCAACTGTGTGTGTGTGTGTGTGTGTAAAATGGAATATTATTCACCATAAAAAAGGGAAGGAAATCCTGCCATTTGTGACAATTTGGATAAAACTTTAGGGCATTATGCTAAGTGAAATAAGTCAGACAGAGAAAGACAAAAACTGTATATCACCTATTTGAGAAATAAAAAGAACACCAATTTCATAGAAACAGCAGACTGGTGCTTGCCAGGGTAAAAGTGGGGAGGGGAAATGAGTAAAGACAGTCAAAGGATACAAACTTCCAGTTATAAGCTGATTAAGTTCTGGGATGTAATGTATAGCATGATGACTATAGTTAACTAAGTTGAAAGTTGCTAAGAGAGTAAATCTTAAAAGTTCTTACCAAAAAAATAGTAATAATTTAAAAAACTACAACTATGTGAGATAATGGATGTTAACTAAACTTACTGTGGTAATCATTTCATGTATATACATATATCAAATCATTATGTTGTACATCTTAAACTTTCACAATGTCATATATCAACTGTATCTCAATAAAGCTAAAAAAAATTTTTTTAAATAAATAAGTGTTTTACTATTATTTCTCCCCCTTTCTCCCCCACCAAAAAAGACTTGGGTTTGGAATGGAGGCCTTCCTATTCTTATTCCAATGTTTCTTCTACTCCAAACTGTTCCTTTAATTCATGGCTCATAAAATATTTAAGCATAATTAGAAGACTAGCTTGTTTTAAAATAACATTGCTCGGGGCACCTGGGTGGCTCAGTTGGTTAAGCGACTGCCTTCGGCTCAGGTCATGATCCTGGAGTCCCGGGATCGAGTCCCGCATCGGGCTCCCTGCTCAGCGGGGAATCTGCTTCTCCCTCTGACCCTCCTCCCTCTCATGCTCTCTGTCTCTCATTCTCTCTCTCTCAAATAAATAAATAAAATCTTAAAAAAAAAAAAATAAATAAAATAAAATAACATTGCTCTACATTATTTATGTGTGAACATATATGCAAGAGGGTGACAAATCTGTATGTACTCTAGCAAGACTATGATAGCTCTTGGTAAAATCCTGGTATTGAATGATTTAAAATATATCAGCACCAGGCAAGTTACTGATTATATAGCTACACTTACTATATTTAAGGAGTTGATAAAAAAGGGCTATGATGCAAATAGTCTAACATTTTTCTGTGTAACACATCTGAAATTATAAAGTAAGTCAATACAAGGTATGAGCCAATATTTTAGAATCTACTTTATGTGTTTATAAAGTGAGACACTGTACAGTTGATAGAAATCTAAGTTGATAATTTTTAGAAAAATTAGCACGTTAGGAAAACCATTACACATCATTTTGTTAACTGCAAGTATACTGTGTCATTGTGGTTAGATTGCTCCTAAAGTTCTGAAGTGACAGGGCGCTAAGAATTTCTCATTCATGTCTATGTACTTGATTGTTATGGTGTAATGAGTTGATTCACTAGTTCACATTTTCAAGTGTAAACAGAAAAAGGAATATAGCATTATACCCATTGGCAAAGGCTGAACTGGAAAAGGGGCCAGAGTACCTTAGCCAATAAAACAGAAAGGTAATAAATGGTAAGTGGTTAGCAGGCTGATCATCATTAGCTTTTACCTAATCTTTCCTTTGTTCACTGAAATCTTTCTCACACTTAGCAGAGGCACATATCATTCAGATTTCAACTGTGGAAAGCAGAGACAGGAGAAACAATTTATGAAAGGAAATCAATTTTTGTAATTTTAGTTCCTAAGCTGAATATTGTTCTACACTATTTATTGTTGGTAAGCTGGAAGATAGAGTAAAGGAAGCATGGGTTCAGAGTCCTACATATAAGGGTTCAAACCTCAGTCCTCCCAATTGTCTTTTTGAGAAAACTAGCTTAACTTTCTAAGGCACAGTTTAGTTTTTTGTGAAATGGGATGAAGAGAAGATTAAATGAGAATGCAAAATGCTGCAATGGTAGGTACTTAACGTTCATTCCCTTTGCACTTCACCTCCCACTAAAATTATCATTAAGACTGGGCTGCAAGGTTGGTTCAACATCCGCAAATCAATGTGATACAATACATTAATAAAAGAAAGAACAAGAACCATACGATCCTCTCAATAGATGCAGAAAAAGCATTTGACAAAGTACAGCATCCTTTCTTGATCAACTCTTCAGAGTATAGGGATAGAGGGTACATACCTCAATATCATAAAAGCCATCTATGAAAAACCCACAGCGAATATCATTCTCAATGGGGAAAAACTGAGAACTTTCCCCCTAAGGTCAGGAACATGGCAGGGATGTCCACTATCACCACTGCTATTCAACATAGTACTAGAAGTCCTAGCCACAGCAATCAGACAACAAAAAGAAATCAAAGGCATCCAAATTGGAAAAGAAGAATTATGTGGAAAACCCAAAAGACTCCACCCCAAAACTGCTAGAACTCATCAGGAATTCAGTAAAGTGGCAGGATATAAAATCAATGCACAGAAATCAGTGGCATTCCTATACACCAACAACAAGACAGAAGAAAGAGAAATTAAGGAGTCGATCCCATTTATAATTGCACCCAAAACCATAAGATACCTAGGAATAAATCTAACCAAAGAGGCAAAGAGTCTGTACTCAGAAAACTATAAAATACTCATGAAAGAAATTGAGGAAGACACAAAGAAATGGAAAAACGTTCCATGCTCATGGATGGGAAGAACAAATATTGTGAAGATGTCAATGCTACCTAGAGCAATCTACACATTTAATGCAATCCCTATCAAAATACCATCCACTTTTTTCAAAGACATGGAACAAATAATCCTAAAATTTGTACAGAACCAGAAAAGACCCCGAATAGCCAGAGGAATGTTGAAAAAGAAAAGCAGAGCTGGTGGCATCATAATTCCATACTTCAAGCTCTATTACAAAGCTGTCATCATCAAGACAGTATGGTACTGGCACAAAAACAGACACATAGATCCATGGAACAGAATAGAGAGCCCAGAAATGGACCCTCAACTCTACGGTCAACTAATCTTCGACAAAGCAGGAAAGAATGTCCAATGGAAAAAAGACAGTCTCTTCAACAAATGGTGTTGGGAAAATTGGACAGCCACATGCAGAAGAATGAAACTGGTCCATTTCCTTATACCACACACAAAAATAGACTCAAAGTGGTTGAAAGACCTCAAAGTGAGACAGGAGTCCATCAAAATCCTAAAGGAGAACACAGGCAGCAACCTCTTCGACCTCAGCCGCAGCAACTTCTTCCTAGAAACATCGCCAAAGGCAAGGGAAGCAAGGGCAAAAATAAACTATTGGGACTTCATCAAGATAAAAAGCTTTTGCACACAAAAGAAACAGTCAACAAAACCAAAAGACAACCGACAGAATGGGAGAAGATATTTGCAAATGACATATCAGATAAAGGGCTAGTATCCAAAATCTATAAAGAACTTATCAAACTCAACACCGAAAGAACAAATGATGCAATCAAGAAATGGGCAGAAGACACGAACAGACATTTTTCCAAAGAAGACATCCAAATGGCCAACAGATGCATGAAAAAGTGCTCAACATCGCTTGGCATCAGGGAAATCCAAATCAAAACCGCAATGAGATACCACCTCACACCAGTCAGAATGGCTAAAATTAACAAGTCAGGAAAGGACAGATGTTGGCGGGGATGCAGAGAAAGGGAAACCCTCCTATACTGTTGGTGGGAATGCAAGCTGGTGCAGCAACTCTGGAAAACAGTCTGGAGGTTCCTCAAAAAGTTGAAAATAGAGCTACCCTACGACCCAGGAATTGCACTACTGGGTATTTACCCCAAAGATACAAATGTAGTGATCTGAAGGGGTATGTGCACCCCAATGTTTATAGCAGCAATGTCCACAACAGCCAAACTTGGAAAGAGCCAAGATGTCCATCGGCAGATGAATGGATAAAGAAGATGTGGTGTGTATACACACACACACACACACACACACACACACACACACACACACAGGAATATTATGCAGCCATCAAAAGGAAAGAAATCTTGCCATTTGCAACGACGTGAATGGAACTGGAGGGTATTATGCTGAGCGAAATAAGTCAATCAGAGAAAGACATGTATCATATGATCTCATTGATATGAGGAATTCTTTTTTTTTTTAAGATTTTATTTATTTAATTGACAGAGAGAGACACAGCGAGAGAGGAAACACAAGCAGGGGGAGTGGGAGAGGGAGAAGCAGGCTTCCCGCTGAGCAGGGAGCCTGATGCAGGGCTTGATCTCAGGACTCTGGGATCATGACCTGAGCTGAAGGCAGACGCTTAACGACTGAGCCACCCAGGTGCCCCGTGATATGAGGAATTCTTAATCTCAGGAAACACACTGAGGGTTGCTGGAGCGGTGGGGGGTGGGAGGGATGGGGTGACCGGGTGATAGACATTGGGGAGGGCATGTGCTATGGTGAGCATTGTGAATTGTGTAAGACTGTTGAATCACAGACCTGTACCTCTGAAACAAATAATACATTATACGTTAAAAAAAAAAAAGAAGATAGTAGGAAGGGAAAAATGAAGGGGGGGAATTGGAGGGGGAGACGAACCATGAGAGACTATAGACTCTGAGAAACAAACAGGGTTGTAGAGGGGAGGGGGATGGGGAGTTAGCCTGGTGATGGGTATTAAAGAGGGCACGTACTGAATGGAGCACTGGGTGTTATACGGAAACAATGAATCATGGAACACTACATCAAAAACTAATGATGTAATGTATAGTGATTAACAGAACATAATAAAAAATATATATATTAAAAAAAAAGACAGATTTACTGATGGTAGTTTGTACCATCAGACATTAAGATGAAGGTGAAATTATTATTTTTTTAAGATTTTATTTTTAAGTAATCTTTACACCGAGCGTGGGGCTCAAACTCACAACCCTGAGATCAAGAGTCACATGTTCCACTGACTGAGCCAGCCAGGCACCCCAAAGATGAAATTATTTTTGTATGATTAAAGGATATGCAACAAAACAGGCTGTGTGACTTGTCATTTAAATGAGGTGGTAGTCTAAAGAAATAAAAAAATCAAAACTGAAATATTGAAGGAATAAGAATAAGAACAAAGTATTAGAAATAAAATGTTGAATAATTAAATCAGATATGAATGTAATCAATCTATAAAAATTTTATACGGGCGAAAATTAAGTAATTGACTGAGGGTAGTCTTCACAGTATGCAAAGAGATAGGAAAAGAATGTCACAAAACAAATTCCATAGAGGTAGTCCACAAATGGAAAAAAATAGCAAGAAATAATAACAGATGGTACTATACAACTAACCATTTAGCACAAAAAACAACAGCATACATGTTGTGAGTGTTCAAGTCTGTTTTTCTCTGTGACAATGAGACTCAACCAAGACTGAGGCATAAAAAATTAATATAAAACCTAGAATGAAATGTGAGATGGTAAGGCAATCTGAGGACACAAACAATAATGCTAATCTACTATATATACTAACAAAGTGTTCAGCTTATAAGAATATACCCTTAAAACTGAATCTTGGCTTAAAAAGCTTACTGTCCTCTTCCAAATAGAGATACTGAGTTATTAGCCAACTGAATATCACGTCCTTATCACCATCCATCCCCTTCAGACCATGAAACTGGAATTCATCAACTTTAACTGTACTCAGAGAATAGCAATCATAATATCTTATCTTCAGAATGAAAACATTAGACAACATCTATCCAATTCTTTATTTTATTTCTAAAGATTTTGTTTATTTGAGAGAGAGAGAGAGGGAGGGAGAGCACAGAGGGAGAGGGAGAAGCAGACCCCTACCCTACCAAGCAGACAGCCCGACATGGGGCTCCATCCCAGGACCCTGAGATCATGACCCAAGCTGAAGGCAGACTACTCAACAAACTGAGCCACCCAGGCGCCCCCAATCCTTTTATTTAAAAAAAAATGGGGAAACCAAGACCCAAAAACATTACAAATGAATTAAGAGAAGAATCTGACTTTAACTTTTAAAAACAGAAGATTCAGTTCTATAACATGAAGTTCTTAACCCCCTTCATTTTTTCATAATATACAGATTTTTTGCTACTTATCTACCAGTAAACCCAAAAGTTTTTTTCTAAAGGGAAATGGGTAGCCCTCAGTCCATGCCTAAGTGTTGGGTCTAATGGCAAAGTTGTGACTGCATTTCCTAAATGTGACTGATTAAACCAAGACTAGGTACCTGACCCTCCATAGGATGAATCCTGGCATGAAAGGATGAGCTAAATCAACTGAATTTCCTTTCTCATAAATATGAATAGAAAGTACTAGGATCATTTACCACTTACCAGTTCGCAAGGAAGATGCTAAAATGTTATGATGTGGTAGGTGGGGGGCCATCATTAGATTGCCCATGCAAGACAAAATTACAAAGGGGAGGAAATTCTAAGCAAGCAGAGGAGAATGGATGGCACAGAGAGAAGCAGGGAACTACTGAGCAAGATTACATGGTCCACCAGACTGAGAATAACTACTCCTGGGAGCTGCCTTGCTTGTGATGGCTTTCTACTTCCACAAATGACTTAAATATAAACGTCTCACTTTCTCTTAAAACAATTTGGATGCATTTTTCTTCCTTGGAACCCAAACAGCTTAATTATAATAGAAATATTAAGTAACTACTATATATATAATCACATGATTATATATGTTAAATGTTATATTATAACAAGCTATTCCCAAATTCTATTTGCTTTAAGTGGAAGGAATTAAACTTTGTAGGGAGTTCTCTAGGAGCTGTAAGGAGGCTGATGATTATTGTGGAAATCAATTTCCTTAGCTTGAACAACCAGAGTAAATTGGAGAGCTGACATGTAAGTCTCTGAGAGATATGGAATCTAATGAATATACCCAAATGGGTGGAGAATAAACTGAGTAGGAAGACAGAGAAAACCAAGAATAAAGCCAGCTGCCAATCCACGTGTACATCCTCTTTACAGACAGCAGAATTCCTTACTCATCTACTTCTACCTTTCCCCTGCCTTTTCCAAATTATACTATTTTGATTTTGAACACTGGCAATCACTGCCTCTGCTGCCATCAGGGGAAAAAATTCCTCATGATATTTGTTTTATGAATACTTTACACCTGTGAGAGATGTAGGACTAGTGGCAGTTTACCCTCACTATGATGTTAGCTTTCAAGTAATACTGGTTTCCCAAGGCTAGGACAGTCCACATGTCAAAGAACCTACAGTATCTTACATTTCCAGGAGGCACCACAATTTATAAATATGTGGATAAACACAAGACTTATTTGAACAAATACAAAAGGGAGCTCCTAGCATATCAGAGCAATACAAAGTTAGATGATGCAACAAGATAGTAATATATTAATTATCTGGAAAACTATTTTAGAACCAATAGACAACACATGAAAGAAAATTCACAAAATACAAGAGCAAACAAACCTGGGAAAATACTGAACCTTATTAGTAATAAAAAAAAATGTAATAATGAAGTAGTATTTTTAGACTAATTAGCAAAGATAATTTTATAACAATAATACCCTATGCTTTTGAAGATATGATGAATCAACTCCAACAAATTGCTGAAGGTAGAGTAAACTGATAGAACCCAACAGAAATCAACTCAGCAACCTGTAGCAAGAGCCATACGCATTTTTATACCCTTTGTCCTCATGATTACACTTCTTAGACTGTATCCTAAGAATCCTAAATAAAGGAAAAAAAGTGTTATTTTCATAGATTTTATCCTGGGATTATTTCTAATACAGCAATAAATATATGGGTAAACATTCAACTGTTACTATGTTACTATGCAGTCATTCAAAAAGACCGTTAATTTCTGTAATGACATGGAAAATGCTTATGATTAGAAAGTGAAAAAAGCGATAAAAAGTTGTATGTAGAGAACAACTACAAACAAGTAAAACATGTATAAGATAAAGACAGAATTGTTAAATGAAAAAGACTAGAAGGAAACAATGAAAAGCTAGCAGTAGATTAGTGTTAAGATTATGGGCCTTTTTTCTTTTTAGAAAATTTTCAATACTGCGGTCATATTACTTTGAAAATGAAAATAAATAATAAAAATCTCCGAAAGTGTAATTGAAGTCATAAATAGGACAGGGCAAAAGACCTTAGAAAATATTCATAATAATGACAGAATCATCAAAAAGCTTAAATTACACCTTTTTTACCTGTTAAAAAGTCAAGAAGGTGTGAAATATAGTTTAGAAAGTTTTATGTGAAAATGCTTAAAGGTTATGGCACCTAAGGGGTTAAATTTTATAAAATTAGAAAATTGAAGTACTTGCAGAACTATTTCCCATGAGTAGATACAATGATATAAAAGAAGATAGTGGAAATAAAAAATCTTTATAGCAATGGAAAAAAATTCAGTTTCTGTAAAGCAAAAGAATTATACCAAAGAAGTTGTTTTATAATCCCAGAGACCTAGTCTCAGAAAAAGAATGGAAGTTTAACTTTTACTTAGATAATGGAAATTACTATAGTTTCTATATTTCTGATTAGTTTTTTAGATTACAGTTTAAATATCTTATATGCATGGAAAAATTTTTAATGTTATGATAACGAATTAATATTAGGACTTATTTAAATGTTTAAATGAAATACTAAGTAAAGATATACAGAAAAGTAAAATTACTACAAAATTTAAAACAAGAATACCAACACTTTGTTTAATATAAAAAAAATCTCAGGGCGCCTGGGTGGCTCAGTTGGTTAAGCGACTGCCTTCGGCTCAGGTCATGATCCTGGAGTCCCGGGATCAAGTCCCGCATCGGGCTCCCTGCTCAGCAGGGAGTCTGCTTCTCCCTCTGACCCTCCCCCCTCTCATGTGCTCTCTCTCTCTCTCAAATAAATAAATAAAATCTTTAAAAAAAAAAAAAATCTCAGGGCACCTAGGTGGCTTAGTTGGTAAAGCATGTGACACTTGATCTTGGGTTCTTGAGTTCAAGCCCCAAACGGGGCTTGGAGACTACTTAAAATTTTTTTCAAATCACCTCTCATCAAGTTCATAATTTTTCAAAATACAGATACATAATTCCAGAAGTACCATTTAAGAAAAAAAATCAATAAATAGCTTGATTAAACCCTATGTGGAATGAAAAGAAATGAAAATCCTACGAAAATGTAAAAGCCAAAAGCAAATTAAAATAAATTTTAGCTTAGAAAAGAGGGTCTATAATTCTTCTACAATGGTTCTTAAGACTTTTGTGGGAATAAATTCTAAAGATTCTCTCAGTAATCACAAGTATGAATATTACAAGCAAAATTTACCAATGTATGATAAGAAAATTTCAATTGCAGAAATAAATGAGCACATACTACAAATAATTTGTCATGTAGCATATACTAAACTGATAAAGGTTAGAGTTCTGGTTCTTTTCATTTTACTATTCAATCATTTGTGTCATATACTATTTTACTCTTTAAGAAAATAATTCATAAATCATTTAAAATTAAAACCTTCAGAAAACAGTAAATAAAACTGTTTAAGATTTAAAAATTGTTAGAATCATCAATGGATTCTTCTTAATATATTTTTCTGCCTAAGGAAGTTAATGTGATAACTAAGAAGGGATGGAAAACAAATACATGTTTATAAATCATCTTCACTTGAAACCAATGGTAAAGTTCTGTGTACCTATGTAGTCTATGAGATAGATATCATCCATGAGCATACACTTGTAATTGGTAGACAAAGGAGTCTAATGAAATGCTTCAAAAGCACACATTATTTCCATTATACTAAACTGATTCTTAGGAAAAAAAATTAATTCATTTATTATTAAAAAAGACACTTTTCCTACATGATTTCCTTGGAGTAGGGTTGGGTGCAAAGAAAATAAATCTTTAAATCACATGAAATATTTCCATTAAAAAAAATTTCATAGGGGCGCCTGGGTGGCTCAGTCATTGAGTGTCTGCTTGAGCGTCTGCCTTCTGCTTGGGTCATGATCCCAGGATCCTGGGATGGAGCCTGAGTCAGACTCCCCACTCAGCAGGAGGCCTTCTTCTCCCTCTCCCCACTCTCCCTCCTTGTGTTCCCTCTCTCGCTGTGTCTCTCTCTGTCATAATAAATAATAATAAATAAATAATAAATAAAATCTTTAAAAAAATAAAATAAAATTTCATACAGCAACTAATCCACATTATTTACAGTTCATAAAATACATAATCTCCAGTCAACTCTTCCTTATGCTTTCTTACAGTACTATGCATATTCTAGAAGGAAGGAACTGCAGAAATTAAATCAATAAGCAAACATTCATTAAGCACTGATATATAGAGGGTTTTATAGCTGGAAACTACAAACACAAATTCCTAAGATTTCTTTATGTTATTAAGTTCAACAATTCACTGTGTTGTGAGGTATTTGAGGAACCTGACTCAAAACATCTGAGATGTCCAGGAGTTTGTATTGCCAAGATTCAGAAAATGATAATTTTACCTGAAATCACAATTTTGTCCTGACTGCTGAGCAACTGAAACTCTACCAGAATCTCATGGAAGTATGAATGTATCAATTCTGTTTTACAAATAAAAATTGCCTGCTGTGTACCCGATCAGTAAGTACCAACAACAAAACAAAAGCCTCTAGCCCTCTAGGAAATAAGGGGAAAGTAAAGCTGGGATTTTTATTAGAGCCTTTTCCTTTTCATGCTTCAACCTTTTATTTCTCTACCGGCTTTTAAAATTCCCCATCAAATCCCTACATTAAATCTTAAACTACTATACGACACTCATGAATCTGAGCTTACTATTTGCACTAAAACAAGACTCCAAGAAAACCTCCTACCTTTACAGTTTTTCCAGTGTTTCATCCTTGATTTACGGAAGGATAAAGTGTGAGGCCAGGAGAAGGATGGGCGACACAGACCTTTGAATCACAGCCACAGCCTTTCTGGAGCTAACAAACCCAGGGTAACTCATGGAGCTTTAGGACCAACTGCTTTCGGACCATGGGTCTTTAAGTCTTCTGTGCCATGAACAGCCAAAATAATATCAGGAAAAAAGGTGTGTCAGAGATCTGGGGTGACTGTCTCAGTTCTTCTCAACAGGAAGAATAGCTGGCTGGCAATCCTGCAAAAATCACTTACTCTCATTTGGTTCATTTCCCCAGCTATAAAGCAACTAAAGACCATGGTCCTCCCAGCTTTCTCTAGAAGTGAAACATTTTGTTGATTATAAACAGTCTGGTCATACTCCACACCTAAAAGCCAGACTTTCTTCTTTATACTTGCTACTGAAATTCTCCAAGCCTTCAGCGAAACTTGTATTCAACTCAACCGTTCAAATGTAGTTATGGGACTACTATGTTACATGGCATTTGATTCTTTCTGCAAATACTTGGGCTCTTGTATCAGTCTTAGGTCACTTCTTACAGAAGTCACATTCAATAGCAAGAACAATCTTCAGTTGAAAATGTCCAAAAATGTTTTATATCATAACTTGGGTTTCTATCCAACAGAAGTCTTTACCCATTATCCCTTTAAAAGTGTAACAGAGACTCTGTAAAGCATTATTCAACTAAAAGTCCAATGCCTGGGTGGCTCAGTCAGTTGGGCTTCGGACTCTTGGTTTCGGCTCAGGTTGTGATTCAGGGTCGGGAGACAGAGCCCTGCAATGGTTGGGTTGGGCTCTGCACTCAGCGTGGAATCTGCTTGAGCATCTTTCCCCCTCCTTCTCCCTCCTCCTCTGCTCCTCCCCCCTGCTCATGTATGCTCTCTCTCTCTCAAATAAATAAATAAATAAAATCTTTTAAAAAAATCTAATGGAGCATTCTAATTCCTGTTCTGGAGCACCTGTGGTTTCAATGATCCACTGTTCAATGCTCTTTTCCTAAACGTCTCATAATATTTTCTAATAAAGGTGTGATAAGCAGCATTTTTATGAGCTTAAATAAACTCTTTTTGAAACACAGATCAGGGCTCTTTAGATCATGCCCATATACTGCCAACTGAACTTTATCACAAAAGAATTAACCAAGTATTTTATTTTGCCTTTCTAAACAATCAGCACCAATAACCCTGAAAACATATAATTTATGCCAAAGTCTGGTAAGTTTTACATACAAAGTTTAAATATCTTCACTTTTCTTGCTTTTCTTTTTGTCCTAAAGCTCATCAGGGTGACATATTAAACTCTGATCTACCACTACGAGGAGTTATAATCCAGATCTAAAAAGTTAAAATCATCCTTTCGATATAAGGATCATTGCTTCTGATCTATATGTTTGACTTATCTGTCCATTTCAAACAGGGAATTTCAGATTTTTCTGTGCATTACTTGAGAGGCACTGTAGTACAGAGCTTAAGAATGCAAACCCTAGGGACACCTGGGAGGCTCAGTCAGTTAAGCTCCTGCCTTCAGCTCAGGTGGTGTTCCTGGGGTCCTGGGATCAAGTCCCACATCGAGCTCCTTGCTAAGTAGGGGGCCTGCTTCTCCCTCTGCCTGCCGCTCCCCCTGCTTGTGCGTTCTCTCTCTCTCTGACAAATAAATAAAATCTTAAAAAAAAAAAAAAAAGAGTGCAAATCCTGGAGTTTCTCTGCCTGATTTTGAGTTCCTGTCCTGCCACTTATTAGTCAGAGAAAGAATAATTAACCATGGGGTCGTTATGAGGATAAAACAGTCAAGTTTCATACACCTAAAAACCTCTATGTAAAAAAGACAATTAAATGTAATATAAAACCCTGGCTGGATCCTGTACTGGAGGAAAAAATGTTATGAAGAATGTTACTGGGGGGCAGCTGGGAGGCTCAGCTGGTTAAGCATCCGACTCTTGATTTTGGCTCAGGTCCTGATCTCAGGGTCGTGAGACTGAGCCCCACATTGGGTTCCACACTCATCAGGCAGGGAGTTTGCTGGAGATTCTCTTTCTCCCTCTCCCCCTGCCTCTCCTCCTGCTTGTGCATGCTCTCTCACTCTAAAATAAATAAATAAATAAATCTTAATTTAAAAAAAATGTTATTGGGACAAGTGACAAAACTTTAATACAGAATGTAAAAAACTTAAATATCCTGAATTTGGTAACTATATGTGGTTTCAGAAGAGAATATCCTGACTCTTAAGATACACACGTTAAAGTATTTAAGGGATAAAGAGGCAAGATGTATGAAACCTACTCTCAAATGATCAAAAAAATAATTGTGGGGCGCCTGGGTGGCTCAGTTGGTTAAGTGACTGCCTTCGGCTCAGGTCATGATCCTGGAGTCCCGGGATCGAGTCCCGCATCGGGCTCCCGGCTCAGCGGGGGGTCTGCTTCTCCCTCTGACTCTCTTCCCTCTCGTGCTCTCTGTCTCTCATTCTCTCTCTCAAATAAATAAATAAAATCTTTAAAAAAAAACATAAAAAAAAATAATTGTGTGTGGGGGGGAGTGGGAGGAAAGAATGTGGCAAAATGTAAACAACTGGTGAATCCAGGTAAGGTGTATTTGGGAATTGTATGAATTATTCCCACAATTTTCCTCTAAGTTTAAAATTATTTTAAAATAGTATCTTAAAAAAAACAGCTTTGACTCCATTCCCCCTCTACTATCACTCAGTTTCTCCACTTCCTGCCATTCACAGAAACATCTTGAAAGTTCTATACAGTCACCATCTCCCATCTTTACTCCACTCCAATGAGACTGAGATTTCCTTGTTGCCAAACCCAATGATTTCTTCCTGGCCTTATCACCATTCCTCCACAGTGCTGAACACAGGCAACCGCTCTTTTCCTTCCTAGCCTCACATCTCCCTGCTTTTCTTTTTATTTCACTGGCTGCTCTTTGTTAGTCTCCTTTGCTGGCTCCCCTATCCCTAAATATCCTAACTCCCTTTCTTTTCTCTGTCTATAATCTCATCTAGTCTGTGCCATTGAATAGCACTCTGAATTCCACACTTAAGCGTCAACATTTTATAAGACATACTCAATTTGTTTGTGAAATGGGCATCTTAAACTTTGCTGGCTAAACCACAACTCTTGATACTTTTCCTCATCCCATTCATATCTACTTCTCCTCCAGTTGCCTATGCCACTAAGTGTTCATCCAGTTGTTCAGGCTAAAATACTAAGGGGTCACCCTTGATTTCCTTCATGTTCCACATCCAAATCATCAGCCAGTGCTATCAAATTATACCCTAAAATATACTCTGAATCTGACCAATTCTCACCTCTTCCAGGCTACCCTAGTCCAGGTATGTAGGATATACTAGCATGTTCTACAAGAGAATGGTCTACTAAAATGGGTTTCCTTGCCTTTCTGTTTTGTCCCCTTACAGCCCATTCTCTGAGATGAAGCAGCAAAAATGTTAAAGCTGCAATTAAATCAAGTCTTCCGACCATCAAAACTTTCCAATAGTTTCTCATCACACTTAAAATAAAACCTCATATCCTTAGCACAGCCTACAAAATTGTACCTACAACTGTACCAAAATTGTACCTATAGTAATTAAATTACTTAAATAATTTAAAAAAAACTCTTTCAAAATATGCCTTAGCTTTCTTATTCATTATATATAGCTCTACTTCATTACTAATTGCAGCATGAGTTATTGAATACTTAACCTATTTATAATTTTATACCATTATAAGCAATTCACTCATTTAACAAATATTTATTGAATTCCTACTATATTATAGGCACTGTTCTGGTTGCTGCAGATAGAGCAATAAATAAAACAAAGATCTCTGCCCTCTTGGAGCTTACATTTGTGTGGGAGGAGAAAGACAATAAACAGAATATACAAGGCAAACTCCCTCTGCAAAGGGCCAGATAGTAAATATTCTAGGTTTTGCAGACCACATGTCTGTTGTGTATTCTCTATTTTTGTTTTACAACCCTTTAGAATATAAAAACTGCTCTTAGCTCACAGGCTGTACAAAAACAGGCCAGAGGGCAGTGGTGCTCTAGCTTGCTGACCCCTGATACAGCATTGTAGGAGCTGCTATGTGCTATGCAAAAAATAAAGAATCCAGGATAAGGGGGATGGGAGAGGGTAGGATGCAATATTAAAAAGGGTGTTTAGAGGAGGTAAGATCTGAGCAAAGACCAGAAGGTAAGGCCAGTGAGCCAAGCAGATATTTGGGGAAAGGAGATTCCAGACAGCTGAACTAACTGAAGCAAAGGTCCTAAAGTAGGAACATGACTGATTTGTTTTTGATATAGCAAGGCGGCCAGTGAGCAAGGAGGGAAGTAGTAACAGGAAATAAGGCCAAGGAGGTAAGGAGAAAGGAGAGTGGGTTGGGCAGATTATATAGAGCCTTTGCGGGCCACTGTAAGGACTAGATTTTCTCTGAATCAAAAGGAGAGCCAATGCAGTGCTCTGAATAAGGAAGTGACAGGGTCTGTCTTAATTTGTAAAAGACTAGTTTTCACCACTATATTGAGTTTAGATGGTATTTAAAGCCATGAGACTGAATAAAATTACCAATGAAGTGAGGACTGATAGGAAAAACCAAGAACAGAAAACAAAAAGCAAGGACTGAGCCCTGGGGTTCTCCAACATAAGAAGTCTGTGAGAAAAGGAAAGGAGAATTACAAGAGGCCAGGACAGAGGCAGAAGATAAGCAGGGGTGTGTGGTATACTGGAAAGCAAAGAAGAAAGTCTTTCGAGGATAAGGGAACAAACAGCTCTGTGAAATGCTGCTGACTGGCCAAGTAAGATGAACAGAATCAATGGCATATGGCATTTGATAACATGGAAGTCACTGGAGAACAGGAGCTGCTTCAGCAGGAATGCTACAGACAAAAGCCTGGTCGCAGTGGGTTTAGGAGAGGACATGGGAGGGAAAGACTTGGCATACCAAGTGTAGTCAAGTCTTTTGAGGAATAATCCTGTGAAAGGAAATCTGAAAAATGGGGAAACAGGTGGTGAAAAGTGAATCAAGTTTTTTTTTGGCTTTTTGCTTTTTAAATAATGGGAGAAATAACAGCATGTCTGTTTGCTGATAGAAGTAATTCAATAAAGGAAAAAGATGATGTGGAAGAAGAGAAGCTGAATCAGTGTCCTTGAGCACATGAGAGAGGATGGGATCTAGTACAAAAGCAGACACAAAACATGAACAGTTAACCTAAGTAACGAGCAGGAAGATAGCACGTATTGACGCAGATGCTGGGAGATCCACAGGATGCTGGGAGTGTGTGGAAGTTCTCTGATTGCTTCTATTTTCTTAGCAACGTAGGAAGCAAGGTCATGAGCTAAAAGTGAGGATGGGAAAAGAGATACTAGAGGACTGAAGAAGAGAAGATATGAAATAGCCATGCAGGAATGGGAGAGTGAACAGATTAAGAAACTATAGTAAAACAATAGGCAGCATTAAAGGCCCCTTGAGGAATGTGGTCAGGTTGTGTGTTTTCTTCCAGCTATACTAAGTTACACAAAAGCAGGTACAAAGCAGAGAACTGGTTTTAACTAGGGCTATGTTTCTACCAAACAAGCAAAGGGCAAGGAAGTGGATTCAAAGGAGTGATTAAAATGATTAACCATGAAATTTCAGCTGAGTTAAGAAAGGGACTGAAAATATCAAGAAGATGAGTGGCAGGGAAACAATAATAGGATCAATGCATTGGAGATTCCATTGGGGTCAAAAGATGGTTGGGGCTGAGATACTAACTAGGAGTGAACTACAAAATAGAAAGTGGGGTCACCGTAGAACACCTAAAATTGTAACTACAGAAGGACTGCAGTTACTGACAAGGCAAGGGGGTGTCACTGTGGGAGTGAAAGACTGAGACAGGGTGGACATACACTGGAGGAAAGGTCTAGGAATGAGAGGCCAGGGTACTGGAAAGATTAATTATGTATATTCTTTTCAATTTCTTTATAAAGACCAAGGTAGTACTGAAGAGAGGCAATGAGGCTGGAGCTAAAATAACTGAAGAACGAAGAGGAATGACCTGGAATGTTATCAATAGTTGGTAACAATCGTAAGTGGATTACATAATCTGAGGATCTTTAGGGAGACGGGAGGGAGAATAGTCCAAAAGCTGCCAGGAGAGGCATAGCAGACACCTTTCCCACCTCTAGGAAGAGTGATAAGGAGAGCTACAGGGAAAAAAAACAAAACCACAAACAATAGCCACAGCTACACAGTGCAAAAGTCAGGTTTCCATAAGAGCAAGAAAGTGAAGGGAGTGTTTAAGAATAGGTTGAGGTCGGGGCGCTTGGGTGGCTCAGTCATTAAGCGTCTGCCTTCGGCTCAGGTCATGATCTCAGGGTCCTGGGATCGAGCCCCACATCGGGCTCCCTGCTCGGCGGGAAGCCTGCTTCTCCCTCTCCCACTCCCCCTGCTTGTGTTCCCTCTCTCGCTGTGTCTCTCTGTCAAATACATAAATAAAATCTTTAAAAAAAAGAAAAAAGAATAGGTTGAGGTCGGACTTTGCAGTGGGCACAGTAGAAGGGTATGAAGAGTTAGAAGGGTTTTGGTTGTTTGTGGTAAGATTTATTTACTTGAGAGAACGAGAAGGGGTGGGGGAAGAAGCAGGCAGACTCACTGCTGAGAGCAGAGCCGGAAATGGGGCTCGATCCCAGGAACCTGAGATCATGACCTGAGTCGAAATCAAGAGTCAGACACTTAACAGACTGAGCCACCCGGGCGCCCCTGTTTTTTGTTTGTTTGTTTGTTTTTAAAAGACAAATACAGATCATTTTATGAACTGGAGTGTAGGCGATGAAAGGCGACCTGGAAATCTGGAGGTTCGGTGGCTACTGACAGATCCTTGAACACATATGACTCCTGATACACCCACATGCTTCTCTAAGAAATGGAAATTGCTGAGTCAAAATGTTTTTGCTCTAAAATTAAAATGGCTTACTGATTTATTTAATGTATAAGTTTCGGTACAACCTTGCCAATACATCCTGGCAAAACTTTTTCACTTTTGCCAGTATGATGGGAAAAAAAATTTCCCCGTTTTACTTTGCACTTCCCTACTGGTGGGGCAGAGCAGTATCTCATGTGGGCTGGCTGTATCTCCTCTTCTGTGAATTTGGCCATTTAAGAAATTGAGTTGTCTTTTCCTAATGGTTTATAGTGCTTAGAAAGAAACCGTTTTTCTATTTTATTCCACTCTTAACGCAAATCAATGTTGTAAATTTCTTGTTTCAAATCTTCCAATGGCTCATGCTAGGCCCAGTAGGTTATCTCTTCCTCAAATCCCTCTACTACAAACTAGAGATAATTAAGACCCACCAGTCAAATTGGTCAAACCCTTTAGTTTCCATACTGTCCCTGACTGTTTTTGTACCACATTTGAGATGGTATGACTCACAAAGCAGAAAACATTTAGTATTTAGTCCTCTACACAAAAAGTTTGTGGACTCCTGCTCTGTACCGTTTAGGGCCCCTGAACTACTGGGAGATTCAAGAACACAGGAGGTCCTTATCTTTGCTGACATACTCTCTGAAGTGCTGCTCCTATTCCCCTGAAATGCCAGAGCCATTTCTCCCACTCTCTGCTTGGAAGCTACTACTAACCTCGCTGGATGCCTCCACAGATTTATATCATAAAAGCTGTAACTACACTTTGTTGTACTTTTTCATTTACTTCTCTCTCCTCAGTAGTATGTCAATCTCTTAATGAAAAGGGACAATCCCAGCACTAATAAATGTTTAGCAAATGAATAAATGGCACACAAAATAAATCCATCAAAATTTGCCATAATTTTCCTGCTTTCCTATGCTCCTATTTTTATTTTTACTTCATTAAGTATTTTTCAAAAACATTATTTTTAATGGCAGCATATTATTAATTTTATGACTATTTCTTTATAGTTTTGTTGGATACCACCTACCTATTCCTAATCATTCATTTGCATCTATTTAGAATAGTCACGATTTCATAAAGTATTTCTCTGCTTTGATTCCTTCCTTAGTAAAGGCAAAAGCAATGAAATCTTGGTCTTTCTGAGATGTCCCTTTTTATCTATGGCAGCCACTTCTGCACCTGAGGATTAAGGGGCTCTGTCGAATATTATTTTACTAATGGCTTCAAGTGCTTCAAAGTCAACTGTAAAATCCAATTAAATTTTTTTTCCTTTAGTTTTCAGTATCTAATTAATTTCCAACAGCTTGTGGGTAGTCTTCTCCTTAACTGGAATATCTCTGATTTTTTTTTTTTATTTCTCTATTAAGACCTTAGTTAACTTTGGCAGGGGTTTTACTAAATGTATTTTTCAATTTGGTTACTTAATAGGCCATTGTCACTTCTTATATAGACACCCCAAATTTGATAGATTTGTTTTTTTCCTACCCTATTTGTGTTGAGGTCGTTACTAAGAGTGTTTCACCACAAATCATTTTAGAAACCAGCTTTATATATTCATTACCAATTACATCTCATTCAGGTAAGGATATTTTTTCTTTTTGTAAAATATATGCAGATACTTAAGTCCTGTCTGGTTTAACTTTGTAATTTACACATTCATTACTTTCAGGTCAAGTTTTACTATCTTCATAATGTGGTCTATGATCTACAGTTAGTAGCTCCACTATACTAAATTATAAGATTCATTACAAGGTTCTGTATTCATTCGATGTATATGTATTCATTCGATGTATACGTATTCATTATAAGATTCCTAATATGTATATTACATGAAATTTTACAAATAAAGGACATAAGCTTTGCTATCAGGCAGATCTAGATTCAGATTCACCTTGAACACTCTATGAGTCCATGGACAAAGTACTTGCCTATCTATAGGTAACTCCCATGCATAATACAGGGCTATAAGGAGCAAAATGAATGTAAAAGTAACAATGTATGATAAATGCCTACAAATAATGCCTTGTATATTACATGGAAAAAATGTTAATTCACTCCCTCTTCTTTCCCATCTCAAGCAATAACAAGGGCAATAAATGCTGTGCTCCTCAATTTATTTTAAGCCCATTATTAAATTCCCTTAATTAAAAGCAATATGGGAATATGGACCATAAGCTTTTGATGTTCATATACTCCAACCCAGTATTTTCACTTTGGAGAATCTATCTTAATGAAATAATCTAAAACACAGAAGTTTTTTCATGTACAAAGGATGCTCAGTGTAGTGTTTCTTAGAACTACAAAAAAAAAAAAAAAAAATCAGAAACTTGCCAACTGTCTAATAGGAAAATGTTTAATTATGAGAAAGTCACATTATGTGGTCATTTTAAAAGATGCTGACAAAATAATAGCATGAGAAACTGCTTATGATGCTAAGTGAAAAAAGCAGAATGCAAAGTTATTCATATAGTAAAGTCTCAACTATGTAAAAATCAAATAAACTGAGAAAAAATACTGGAAGGAAATGTATCAGCGGGTTTACAGTAGTTATCTCATAGTTTAGATATTAGTGATTATAATTTTATGAGTTGTTTTCTAAAATATTAATGATCATGATGATGATAATAGCAGTTATTATTTATGGAGTGTTTACTACATCAGGCCCAGTTCTCCCATCCAAGTACTAACCAGGCCCCACCCTGCTTAGCTTCCGAGATCAAACGAGATCAGGCGCGTTCAGGATGCTATGGCCATAGACACAGCAGGCCCAGTTCTAAGAGCATACTTTATTAACTCATTGAATCCTCACAGAATTATGAGATGAGAAAATCTGAGACACAGTGAGATTAAGTAATTTGCCCAAATTCACACATAATTTCAGAAGGTACCACGATTTGAAGTCTGGCCCTAGAGCTTCTGTTCCTAACTGCAACATTCGAAGATTTGCTTTGCTTTTAAATTTTAACCATTAAAAAGGTTCTCCTCAAATCGTGTGGTCTTTCAGTTACCAGCTTTCTTTTAGCATTAGGCTTTCCTTCAGTTCTGAAATTAAATAATTGCTCTGCCATTAGGTGCCATTTTGGAATAAGACATAGCCACCATTCCTCTATGGGTTCTATATACTCCAGAAAATTCCAAGACAAATCTGCATCCCTATTTCCTGTCCCATTATCTCATTTAACCACTAAGACTCATTTAACCATTCTTAGTTATTACACCTACTTTCAGTACTTCAAAGAATTCTAGTAAGGAGGTCCAGAGGTAACTAAACATGGCTTCTAGGAACTCTCTCCTACACTAACACCCATCCATATAACTACAAATCTCGTTACCACCCTTACAGACATCCATCTTCCATCATAAAGTTCATCTGCCCTGTGACCCAGGAGACACCCCTCACCTCCCAACTCTCACTGGATATCTACCATGGCCCTGGCTGAATGGGACCAACTAAGAAAGACTCCCAACATTTGGGGAATTTTTTGTCCCTGATCCCTATTTTTGAAGATGGCATTATTCTCTATTGTTTTTGAAAATAATCATCAGTTAATCAATCACTTTGGTTCTTTCAGCTTTCTCACTCTTTTGCTGGTAAACCAAATTGGTTTTTTGGAACAAGACCTTTTTGGCACCAATATATATATTCAAGTATCAATCCCAGGAAGAAATATTCACAACTTATACCCTGGGCAATAAAAACAATTCCCATTTAATTGCTCTGCTCCTCTCTGCAGTTTACACTTGATAAATCTATTTCATGACATATGTCACTTGTTTTGCCTTCCTTTATTAACCAAATTTCTTTTCTTAAAAACAGTATTTGCAGAATCCAACATGGATAAAAGCAAGCAATTCTTCTAAAGATAGTACATTTACATTTCAATGCAGTTCATTTACAGTATTTAGAAAAACTGAGTTCATGTGAAGGCTTTAACATTATATAAAAAAGAAAAACTAGTCATAAAAACAATGAATACAATATCAAGTGTTGATAATGGAAATATTTACAGCCAGAATCATATATATTTTTACCAAAATCTTATCCTGCTCATAGTATATAATGGTAACAAGCTTGATTACTTTAAAAGATTTTTATAGATATTTCAGCAGGAGGAATTTAATAATTCCCTGAATACCTAGGGAAAAAATGTAACTACATCAAGGCTGATCAAGGTGGGGGCCCCTTTTAGGAAAAAGAAAATGGAGCACCAATAGTTCACTAGGTTCACATTAAATTAGGTGAAGTAAAAACCGGATTGCTAAACTGTTATGCATTTATGACTACATATGTGGGGGAGTAAAAAAGAAATCTGCACCTTCAAACTAATATTCCCCTTTTGCGGCTACAAGTTTTCAACTTGGTGGAGCCATTCTCTAAGAATGGTGTGCAGAGCAGGGTAAAAGAAAACAAAACTCTTTCCCCCTAAAAACGGAATGCTCCCCTGCTTCATTAAGTATAACTTCTTTGCCATTCTAACATGAAAGCTCTGATGTAACAGGGAAACTTAAAATCCAAAAGGAACTTTTGTTATCCTAAAAATGAGTGGGTCACGATAGCCATTTTATAACCTCACATTTCCAAATAGCTATTAGACGATACAACTTTTTTTTTTTTTTTTTAAATCTTTTCTTTAGGCTGAAAAATAAAGTACTATTTATAAACTCATCGTTGAAGTCATCACTGTTTCAAGGCAGGATTGTTATTAAGCTTCTTAATACAACTGTCAAAATCAATTTGTGGACAGCCGCCAAGTTTAAATTTCTACATCTGTTGATGAACCAAATTGATTAGTGATTGTTAAGACAACGGACTTAAATTGTAAGCAATCCTTGCAACATCCAGTTGGTTTTTACAGTCAGTAGACAAATAGGCGATCATTTTTAAAAAAGGAAGAAAGCCGTTTCTTTTTAACTGTGGTAGCCGGTCTGCTCCTCAGCAGCTGTTCCCTGTTGCGTGTTCGCATGGGAGTACAAAAGGGTGGAAGTGCAAAAACCAAACCCACGCAAAGCTCGTACAAACATTAAAATTATGTAAATATGTCGTGAGGCCAAGAGGCCCCAAGCGGCAAGAACAGCCCAGAGAAAGCGATCAGCCAGCTGAGTGTGGAGGCGAAGGTGTGCGGGCCCCGGACACCCCAGGGCCGAGAGGGCCGGGCGGGGGGACAAAGACGGGCCATCCGGGGCAGCGCCCCGCAGCGTCCCAAAGCGCCCAGAACCGGCGGCAAGCAGCCGTCCTGGGGCAGCGACCGCGACACCAGGGCCCTCAAACGCCGCGTGTAACAAAAAGCTCCCCGGCGAGAGGGCTCTCCCCTTCGCGCCGCCCCTACCGGGCCCCAGGCCCTGACCTCCGACACCTGAGGAGCGCTGCCCGACCCCTGCCCGTGTCCCGCAGGACGCCCCGGCCGGCAGCTGTTGGGCTTAGAACCGCGCCGCCGCCGCCGCCGGGCTCCAAACGGCCGGGAGGGTGGCCGGTCGGGCGCCTCTCCCCGCGGCCCGTCAGGCAGCTTCGGAACAGCTGGCCTCCGCTCCCGCCCTCCAGGCTGGGGCCGCGCACCCTCACGCCACCTACCCGGTCCCACACCATCCCAGAGGCCTCCGGCGCTCGGGCCCTCAGCCGTAGCGGCGCTGCCTCCCGTCCGGGGCCTGAAATGGCTGCGGAACAAAGAGAATCTGGGCTCCGGCGAGCGCGGGTCCGATTGGCCGGGGGGCGGGGCCCGCCTCGGGAACGTTCGGCGGCGGTCGCCTAGGCAACGGCGGCGCGGCTGGGAAAACCGGGGCCCCGGCCTGCCAGGCCTTCGGACCTGCGCCCAGCGGCGCGCGGCAGCGGTTACTCAAGTCGCGCTGCAGTCCGCTGGTCTGCGCCGTGAGGCCTCGACCAAAATGGCCCTGCGTGGGTGCGTGCTTGGGGGCTGTCCAGGGCCTCCTAGCAGGACCACCCTACACGAGCGAACTTCCGTAGCCCGGGGTAATCTCCCAAGAGACAGCCCTGCCCCGGGAGCCTATTTAACAGCGAACATGCCGCGTATCCCGCAATAGTTCAGGTCCAACGTCGCTGGTAGAAAAACAAACGGCTTCAGTAGGTGGATATGGGCAGAAGGCTGCCTGCTAATGTTGCGTGATTGACTTTTGAGGTATACTGCACCTGGCATATCAACTGCTGTGTTTGTTAAAATTAAAAGATTTATAAAATTAAGTTTTACATGTCCGAGTGTGTATTCAAATAAAACTAGTTTCTTGCTCTTAGAAGTAACAAGCCCTCCTCTCCGTAAGCAGCCGTCACGAGAAATGAAAATGTCTTCTGTTTTCTAAACAACATAATTCAAAATGGGAGAGGTAGATATTTTTATACTCAGTTATAATAATGGTAATGAATTGATAAATAACAATTCCTTTCCCCACATTATTCTTATATATAAATTTACTATATATGAATATTTTTAATTTGCATAGCTGGATAATCATTGTATCCTATGGTGATGATGCCGCTGATAATACTCTTCCTCATAAGATCGACGTGTGTAAAATGCCGGCAGTTTCGACTATCCTACTTGCGAGTGCTGTATATATTATGTATTGAAAATGTGTAGCAGTTGTTGCCTTCCAGGCATATTCTAGATAAAAGTATAGTACCGATACTAGAAAGTTTTAAAAATTTATATTGATGTAGCTTATTTGTTAACAAACTTGCTAATAATTTTCATTTGCAACAAGTCATTTTACAAAACAATTTATTTCACTTAAATGTTGAGTACAGAAGGACTATCTTTATCATTAGGAAAAGGAACATAGTAAGAAAAAATATTTTAAATAACTGAAATGCTCGTAATTATGAACCCACCATTTCCTAATGTTAATTCGATAGCACTTGGATACTGGTGCATGCAGCAAAAGGAGGTCTCCAAATAGGGACAGATTGCAAGAAAAAAAACTTAATGTAAACCTTCTGAAATGGTAGTTTAGTGTATCTGCAAGAACATTTATCCAAAATATGTATATTTATCCAAATAACAAAAAGGGCTTATTTCTACATTTGAAAAGTCCCATTGTGGGACTCTTCTGGGACATCAAGGGAGCCTTGAGCCATACCAATCAGGGGATGTGTGGCATCTGCATTTTACTTTGCTAAAGCAAAATAATAGGAATACTTTCTAAATGTAAAGGTTGAGCAAATAATGATGGATGGAAAGAACTACTGACAAAGCAATTAGTCAGGAATTCACCTGAATAATACTTTGGATTATTATATGTAATAATTGAAATTAATTTTAAAAAGTGAAGTATTATTTGATGTAAGAGGATTTATTGACCAAAATCTTTTGAAAGAAAAAATATTGATTATCAAATGTGAAACTGAGACTGAGCAAATTAATATTCATATGTCTATGAGATTTAAATGAAAATGAATTAAAAATTTAGTATGAAATAGTTCTGCATTGAATGAAGAGATGCTTATACATACAGCATTTTTGTCTCTACCTTCTAGGTTAAATTAAAAATACATGTTTTAAACAGTAGATCTTCTTACCATTAACAAGGATTTATTAACGTGCCTTATTTTATTTTACTTTTTCTGTTATTTGTTTACCCTTTGCACACTTTGCACATGAAATAGCAGCTATTCAGTAATGTTTTCTCTTTATACCTAAATACAAAACAGCAGAACTCCTGTAGTAAAACTTTGTCAGTATTTTTTAATGACATATACTTAAAAGTGGTAAATAAGTTAGATTTTTAACCCCCAAACCTACTACAGATACCTATATTTAAAATTTCTTTATTAATTCTTTTCTTAGGTGAAAAAAATCAAAGAATGGTAGAAATTACAAAATAGCATTAAGGGAGAAACATACCTATAAGCTTTCCCTTTGGAAGAAAAAGATGCTTACTCTGTCAGATGTAGCATTGTCAAAATAAGCATGAAGCTGGGAGGCAGAGGGCCTGTATGCAGATGATTCCAGTTCAGCCTTTCTGAGCTTCACTTGTCTTAAATGGGATTAAATAAGATAAAGTATATTAAGAGCTCATTAGCAGAGTGCCTGGCAGATAGTTAGAGGGCAATAAAAGATAGTATTACTAGGTATTAATATATATAAAAGAACAAATGTTTGAGAAGGAGGAATGGTGATTGAAAAAAATTATAGGTTTGGAAATCTAAAAATTGTTAAATATCTTTAATAGGCAATTGTTCGTGAATATATAGAAACACAGTAAAAGATGTGAAATAATCTTTTAGATACAGACAATCTTCTAAAAGAGAATACCTCTTTTTAAAAAAAATATTTATTTTTAAAGATTTTATTTATTTATTTTGACAGAAAAAGAGAGAGAGAGAGACAGTGAGAGGGGAACACAAGCAGGGGGGGTGGGAGAGGGAGAAGCAGGCTTCCTGCTGAGCAGGGAGCCTGATGTGGGGCTCGATCCCAGGACCCTGCGATCATGACCTGAGCTGAAGGCAGACGCTTAACGACTGAGCCACCCAGGCACCCCTAAAAGAGAATAAATACTTCTGAGAAATATTCTCACCGTATACTTTGGGAATGACGTGGGAATTCTCATTATAACCTTTAATAGTATACAGTTTAAGGAATTGCCTTCCATTGCAACATCTTCAGATTGGCATTAAGAAAAAAAAAAGTTTTTTTAAAGTAATTATTTAGAAGAATTTATTCAAATTCTGAAAGAGAACAGTTATAGTCAATATTTAGAAGTGTGTAAATAATCTATAGACATTTTTCATTTAAAGCAAACCCACTATACTGTTTGAATGTACAAAAAAGATAAATTAGAGAGTTATTATTATCTGGGAAAGGATTAACTTCAAAGTTTCTTTAACTATGAATGTCTCTCTGTGATTAAAATATGATTCTATTTATAAAAAGGTCCACTTAGACTTCTACTTCTGGGAAGATGGAGTAGACCTACTTTTCCCTATTCCTCCCAGTAAGTACAATTACAAGCCCCTAAACATTACGTATAAAACAAACATAAGAAGACTCTGAAAGATGGAGAGAAGACAGACCAGCAAGGGCCTCAAGACCCAAGGTCAGCACTATGGTTAGTTCCCTGGGGGATTTTGTTTGTTTGTTTGTTCTGTTTTGGTTTTGCCTCATCTATCCCAGACTTGAAACGGAAGGTGCTGGCAACAGGAAAATGCCAGTGGTTCAGACAAAAAATCCCCAACAAAATACTGCTCTCTTTAGCTGAAGAACCAGAAAAGAGGCAGTGTAACAGATTAGAAAAAAATACAAAAACAAAAAACAACCAACCAAGCAAACAAAGAAAACCACTTAGACAATAACTGATAAAACTAAAGAAAAGCAAACTGCGGGAAAAAATCATGACCACTCCTCCCCAGCCCCCACTCAAGTCAGCAAAGGCCTAGTGGAAAGCCTAGACTTCCTCCTTCACCAGACTGTAACAAGGGGCCCCAGCCCCATCTCCCATCCTATGGTGTCAGAGTTAAGTAGGCAGCCAAGACTTTCATCCCCACTGGCCAGTAATGAGAGAGAGAGAGAGAGTGACTTTCATCTTGGGTGTCAATGACGGAGGCCCAGTGAGGAACTTAGACTACTCTCCAACCTGGCAGTAATGAGGTGGTAGCTGTTCCCCACCCCCACTTCCTCTAACAATGCTTTGTCAGAAAAAGCCAGCTAAAACAATATTTAAATAAGATCCAAAGTCTTATAACATGATACCCCCAAATGTTTAGGTTTCAGTTGAAAATTGCTCATCTTATCAAGAGCCAGAAACATCTCAAACTGTACAAAAAAAAGAAAAACAGAAACCCAACAACTAATAGATGACAAAACCAAGACAACAGAGATGTTAGAACTATCTGACAAAGATTTTAAAGCAGAAATAAAACACTTCAATGAGCAACTACAAAAACACTTGAAACAGGGAAAAAATAGTCTCAGCAAAGAAATAGAAGAGGTAAAGAATGGCTGAATCAAATTTTAGAACTAAAACATACAATAATCAAAATAAAAAACAAAGTGGATGGGTTCAGCAACACAGTGGAGAAGACAGAGGAAAGAATCAGTGAAAATGTAGATAGAGCAATAGAAATTGCCCAATTTAACAATGGAGAGAAAATAAATTGAAAAAATAAATGAATAGAGTTTCATGGAATTAACAAAAGGTCTAACGTTCATGTCCTGAGTCCTGGAAGGAGAAAAGAAAGAGAGTGACACTAAAAAATAAAGAAATAATAGCTGAAAACTTGAGAAATTTGACAAAAGACATACACCTACAGACTTAAGAAGTTGAACAGAGTTCCAGCAAAGGTGCCAAAACAATAAAATGGGGAAAGACAGTTTTCAACAAATAGTCCTGAGACAACCAAGTATCCACATGCAAATGGATAAAGTTGGATCTCTACCTCATATAATATACAAAAATTAACTCAAAATGGACCATAGAGCTAAATGTAAGAGCTAAAACTATAAAATTCTTAGAAGAAAACATGAAAGTAAATATTTTTGACCTTCAGTTAGGAAAACTAAAGACTTGTTAGATACGATACCAAAAGCACAGTGAACAAAGGAAAAAACTAGATGAATTGGACTTCATCAAAATTTAAAACATTTGTGCTTCAAAGGATACCAGCAAGAAAGGAAGTAAAAAGGTTATCCACGGAATAAGAAAAAATATTTGCAAATAATCTATCAGATAAGAGACTTGTGCCTGGAATAAAGAATTCTTACATCTCAATAATAAAAAAAGATGAATAACCAAATTAAAAAATGGGCAAAGAATCTGTATTTCTCCAAAGAAGATATACAAATGGCTGATAAGTATAGGAAAAGATACGCAACATAATTAGCTTTTAGGGAAGTGCAGATCAAAATAATGAGATACCACTTTATACCCAGCTATAATAAGAAGGACAGGTAATACCAAGTATTGGCAAAAATGTGGAGAAATTGGAACTCTCATACTTGCTGGTGGGGATGTAAATGCTGCAGCTGCTTTGGAAAACAGTTTGGCATTTCTTCAAACAATTAAACATAGAGTTACCATATCATCCAGCAATTCCACTCCTCATGGAAATGAAAACATATGTCTACACAAAACTTGTGCACAAATGTTCACACTAGCGTTATTTATAGGAGCCATAAAGTGGAAACAACTCAAATGTCCATCAACTGATGAATGGATAAACAAAATATATTCTATCCATATATGGAATATTAATTGGTACTAAAAAAGGAACAAAGTACTAATACATGATACCTTGAAAACATGCCTAGTGAAAAGATTCAGTTACAAAAGACCATATATATCTCTCTATATATCTAGAATAGGCAAATCTACAGAGACAAAATGTAGATTCATGGTTTCCAAGGATTAGAAGAGAGAAAATAGAGAATGACTACCAACAGATATAGGGTTTCTTTTGGGGGTGATGAAAGGAGTTTAAAATTAGATAGTGGAGGTTCTTCAAGCCTGTGAATATACTAAAAACCACTTTATGGTACATTTTAAAAGGGCAAATTTTATAATATATAAATTATATCTCAATATATCTTAATTTTATTTTAAAAAATAAAATAAACAAATGAAATAGGATTAACCCAAAGAAATCCATGGCAAGACCCACTGTTCAACTTCCGAAAACTAAAAACAAAGGAAAAAACCTTGAAGACAATGAGCAAGAAATGACATTTTACCTATAAGGGAAAAGCAATTTGAATGACAATGATTTCACATCAGAAGTCATGGAATGGGGGATGGGGGTGGGGGGTTCCTGGGTGGCTCAGTTGGTTAAGTGTCTGCCTTTGGCTCAGGTCTTGATCTCAAGGTCCTGGGATTGAGCCCCACGTTGGCTCCATGCTCACTGGGGAGTTTGCTTCTCCCTCTCCCTCTGCCCCTCCCCCCTGCTCATGCACACACTCTCAAATAAATAAATAAAATCTGTGTAAAAAAAAAAGAAACCATGGAGTCCAAAAGGAAATAACACTACATTTTTCAAGTGTTGAAAGGAAGGAACTATCAACCCAGAATCCTATATCTGGCAAAAATATCCTTTAGGCGTGAAAGGGAAATCATAACATTTTCAGAAAAGGAAAACTAAAAGATTTTTGTAACTAGCAGACTTTTCAGAAAAGAATGGCTAAAGGAAGGTCTCTAAACAGAAATGAAATTATAAAATAAAGAATGTAAGAACACTGAGAAGGAAGAAAGCTTAAGTTAGGCAAAAATATGGGTAAATATAATAGGTTTCCCTTCTCTTTTTTTTTAAAAGACTTATTTTTATTTTAGAAAGAAAGAGCACGTGATTGGGGGAGGGGCTGAGGGAGAGGGAGAGAAGCAGACTCCCCGCTGAGTACCGAGCTCCATGCGGGGCTGGATGTGGGGCTGGATGTGGAACTCAATCTCATGACCCAAGGGGAAATCAAGAGCCGGATGCTTAACTGACTGAACCACCCAGGTGCCCCTTCCTTTTCCCCTTGAGTGTTCTAAATTATGTCTGACAGTTGAAGCAAAAATTATAACATTGTCTAATGGGATTCTAAATGTACGAAGAGGAAATATTTAATATAATTATAATATTAAATAGAGAAGGTAAAGAGATATAAAAGGAGATAAGGGTTCTACAGTTTACTTGAACTGGTAAAATTACACTACAGTGTACTGGGATAACTTATACATTCATAATATTCATTATACAGAACACATACATTATATATAACACATACAATATATAATTATAACTATATATATAATGTAATAACTAGAGCAACCAGTCAAAAAGTTATATAGAGATACACTCAAAAACATTATAGGTAACTCAATATGGAAATCAAAAAATGTGCAAGTAACCCATAGAAAGGCAGAAAAACAAAAATTAAAAACAGAACAGACAGAAAGTAAAATGACAGACTCAAAGCCCTTACATATCAATAATTACATTAAACATAAATGGTGTATAAACATTATTGTATTTTGATTGGCAGAGTGGATCAAAATTTGAGCCAAGTGTCTGTTGTCTACAAGAGACTCACTTCAAATATAATGTAAGAGCATGCTGAAAATAAATGGAAATAATAAAGATAAGAGCAGAAATCACTGAATTTGGAGACAGAAAACAACAGAGAAAAATCAATGAAACAAAAAGCTTCTTGGGAAAAAAAACTCAGTAAAATTGATAAACCTCTAACAAGACTGAGAAAAAAGAAAGACACAAAGATTGCGAGCGCGCTCTCTCTCTCTCAAATAAAGAAATAAATAAAATCTTAAAAAAAACCCCAAATAATAACTAGTCAACATCATTAGCCATCAGAGAAATGCAAATTAAACCACAAAGGATGAGATATCCACCTATTTGAATGGCTGGCGAAAAAAGAAAAGAAAAAGCAACACCACCCAAATCTGAATCACTCACACATTGCTGCTGGGAATACAAAATGGAATAGCCACACTGGAAAATAGTTAAGCACTTTCTTAAAAAACTAAACATGTGATTACCATATAATCCAGCAATTACACTCTTGAGCATTTATCCCAGAAAAGTGAAAACTTATTTTCACACAAAACCTGTAGGTTTATAGCAGCTTTATTTGTAACAGCCCCAAATTAGAAACAACCCAGATGTTCTTCAATAGATAAATGGTTACCATAGAATACTACTCAGCAATAAAAAGAAACACACAACAACCTGGATGGATTTCCAGAGAACATTGAGTGAAAAAAGCCTACCCCAGGTTTCTTCTAGCAAAGGCCATTCCCCTCTGCTTGATCTCCTTCCAGGCTCCTCTCTCCTGTATCTTCAACCTTTCCCTCTCCACTGGATCCACAACTTTTGCTAATTTAAACTGGGTATGATTTTACTATTTGTAAGAGTTGTGGGGTCCTACATTAAGAAAGAATGCAAGATTCCATCAAATTCAAAGTTTTTTTAGGGTTGGAGGGAGAATGTATTTGCATATCTTAAGTCAGAGAAACACAATGTTCAGTCAAGTGAGTGGTTCACCAGAATAGAAGAGGCAGATTTCATTGAATAGACTGGGGCTGTTTACTACGTGGAGTTTGGGCACCACAGTGAGCAAACTGCCAAGTTCTGACCTCTCTATTATAAAACAGAAATAGGGCTCAGTATGTTGCATCAGTGTTGCTGGGAAGATTCCTATAAGTGTCCTGGACCATGGTAACCCTATCAATACCCTATCAAGGTAAAGACCCTGTGTGAGACCCTGTCTAGGAGAACAGCTCTGCTTCCTCTGTAACATTTTTAGGTTTATTTTTATCTTCAACTTGCAAAACTTTTTAAAAAAAATATTTTATTTATTTGAGAGAGAGAGCATGAGCGCACACGAGTTGGGGGGAGGGGCAAAGGGAGAGGGAAAAGCAGACTCACCACTGAGTGTGGAGTCCTGACACGGGGCTCGATCCCAGAACCCTGAGATCATGACCTGAGCTGAAGTCAGACACTTAACCAACTGAGCCACCCAGGCATCTCCAGCTTGCAAGACTTTTGAGGAATACATCTATCAAATGACATATGGCACCGGCATGCCATTACATCCCCTTCCATTTGCACCCTTACGATACAACTCTGATTTCCTTTTTCTTCTTTGAGAAGTAGTGAACATGGAGGTTCAAGGCAAAGTTTTAGCGCCGGGCACAGGTAGATTCAAATCCTTTGTCATCTTGGAGATGTTGAGTGACCTTTAGAATCCTTGGTTTCTGCGTCTGTACAATGGGAATAATAGCAGTACCCACCGACTAAGGCTGTGGAGGGCATGACGAGAGACTGTGCTTGTCCGTAGTCTGTCAGAGTGCCCAGCCCAAAGTAAGCACTCAGTACTTCTTGGAACAGGTGATGATTTTTGCTAAGTGAACTGAAAATAATGCTCATTCCTCTAATATTATTAACCATATAATAGAGGGATGCAAACTTTTTTTCTGTAAGAATGTCTCTGTTTTGATAAATGTTTTGAGTAATTGTGTTATACTCTACTAAAGATAAAGGTGGCTTGGGCAGAGTGCCTAGTCCCAACAAAGCAGAAATAATGGCAAATAGTGGCAGAACTTAGTGGGAGTGATACCTAAAGGGTTCTCAAATCCAGCTCTTTTATGGAGAGCATGGGAGGAAACATTCAGGGTTAGTCTTATATCTTGGAGGATATTGATCAAAGTTTAAAAATGAAGTTTTCTTCTACTGCTTGCATTCTCCCCCTTACCCCAAATTCTTTTTATTTTTGTCTCTGCCTTTCATCTTTTCACTTTGGAGCTTTCCTTAAATATCTGGTGAGACTTTGCTCACCATTCAGGCATATTTAAGAGTAAGGCACTGAAAAGCTGACTGGAAGCTCTGTTGTGCTGGAGAAATTATGGACAAGTGGGTGTCTTCATTGTGTGATGGGGCACTGAGACAACTTTTAAGTTGACAAGTGTTCTGATGTCTTGACTGGGAGGAATGAGCATGCCTGTGGGTGTTCCGGGATCTGGAAGGGGTTCCAGGGAGGGAGGGGCGAGCTTGCATCTGTCATCATGCCTAACTGATTTATTTTCCTTTTGGTGCCTTATCCCTGCCCTCTATAGGGTCTAGAATCCTCAAGTCTAGGGCCTCTCTAGCTCAATTACTGGGGAGAATAAAGCTCCCATTTTTCTAAGGTGAGCCAGGAGTCCTGGTCTAGCTTCATAGATAGGGTTCCCGAGTTCTTTTCAACAGGTTCTCCTGTTGTCAGTCAAATTCTGCATCTCTGCCTGTTTCAGTACCACCAGTTCCTGAGCCCTTCCTTGGCTCTACGGAGAGAATCAGCATGCCTCAGTTTGGTATTAGGCACTTAGATTTCAGGTTTCTCTGTTCCTCCAAGCCAGTTTCCACTTCTTCATCTGCTTTCCATCTTCACAAATTTGTTAACATTCCCTGTCTGCTGTAGTGTCTTTCCAGCTCTCCTTGTGCTTGTGGACTTACACGTTTTAGAAAATTTCCTTTACTGCCATTTTCAGGGGTTTTTTATACAAGAGAAGAGAGAAAAAAATACATCTAACAGGTTAACCCAGAAATTTTGATCCTGCTTTTAAAAAGTAAATGGTAGTTGGAACATAAGGAATAGCGCAGAGGATCATGGGGGAAGGGAGAGAAAACTGAATGGGAAGAAATCAGAGAGGGAGACAAACCATGAGAGATTCCGGACTCCAAGAAACAAATTGAGGATTACAGAAGGGAGGCAGGGGTGGGGGGATGGGGTAACTGGGTGATGGGCATTAAGGAGGGCACATGTGGGGATGAGCACTGGGTGTTATACACAACTAATAAATCGTTGAACACTACATCAAAAACTAATGATGTACTATATGTTGGCTAACAACATAATAATTTAAAAAAACCATAAAAGAAAGTAAATGGTAGATAATATACTGGACATGGTTTCATTTTAAATTTTGAGTAAGAAATGAAGTATTTCAATGTATGTAATTTGAGTCAGTAGATTAGGTTAGCAACTGGGAATTGAATATTAAAAAAATTAGGCTTAATTCCACTGGTATCTTAGGAGTTCTGGTATGATTTTATTATAGCCCATGGAGGACAACTTTAAATCAATCCTCCCCCCAAAAAATTACCTTTAAATCAATCCAAATAAACTGCCCTATAATTTTTCATGTTTTGTATGTCATGAAAATTCCTCACAAAATTAATTTACAAGTGAATCTTCACCTCTCATACAAGGAAGATATTCTGTCCAGAGAGATTTATGTTTTTAAACATAGACTGTCATAGCAAAACTTACAAATTAAATATATATGCACATGTTTTCAAATAAATCATCCCTGGAGACAGAAAATAGGAAAATCTTTTTCTAACTTTTAATTTCTGTACCAGAAATTCTGGGGTTATAATATTGAAGCATTCCACCAAACCACAGGGACTCTCTGCTATATTTATTCATAAATTTTAAAGCAATGAAAGATTTCCTTATGAAATTTTCCCTTGGGGCTCTGAAGTTACATATATGCTGGACTGGCTTCTTTCCACTCAGGCCCTTCTCTGCATTTTTAGTTCAATTTTCAGCTGCATCTCTCAGCCATTACTTTTGTCTTGTCCTTGGTATTCCCTGTTGTTCTTCCTTTAA
This sequence comes from Halichoerus grypus, assembly GCF_964656455.1. Classification (NCBI taxonomy): domain Eukaryota; kingdom Metazoa; phylum Chordata; class Mammalia; order Carnivora; family Phocidae; genus Halichoerus; species Halichoerus grypus. Next base: position 98,664,560 of record NC_135713.1, read on the forward strand.
GAGTCACTCGACTGGCAGTTTGTCAAAAGACCAATTTATGATTCTGTATGATATGCTTTTCCTAGTACTCCTGTCAGGGAAAATTTAAGGATTTCTGAAATGAGGGCTATCTCTTCTCTACTTGGCCTAAAGTGGAGGTGGTAATTTGGATTTGCTTTGCCTGTACTGATCATGATTGTACATTCAGATAAATGAATTTTAAGGCATAAAAGCTGTGCTTCCATCTCACAGGACTTGTGTTGCCTGTGGGGGAAAACATATCTCAGGGTCTCTAAGGACTAAACAGAAGGAAAGCTTTCTAACTCGGAATCGGATTTTTCTGAGGGGATGTCTATTCACAGAAATTAGAAAGAAAAACCATTAGGGAATTTAATTATGAAGAACATATAAGCTGATAAGACATCTGAAAAATCAAAACAAAGGAAAATTTCAGTAACAGTTGTGGATAAGCCATTAATTTATATCCCTTAACACCTTTCCCATTTCCTCATTAACCCTTTTTTCTATGCTTGTTAGTAATAATTCTGCTCAAATAATTTGTATTCCTTCCTCAGAACTATGTTCCAATATATAGAGTACATAATTGCTCTGTTAAAAATGGATGGAATACTGGAATTTGGATTGCGAGGAGGCAGGATGCCATCACATTGCCATTTGGATGATTTACCATGATTCTAATATATCTTGTGTTGTTTTGCCTCAAATGACTATTCCTTACACATCTTTTATTTTTTTCTTTCACATCAAGATCTGAGCAAATGAAATTAAGGCCCTTCTTACGGGTACAAAAGAAGTATATAGATAGATAGATATAGATATCGTCTATTGATCTGTGTCTATAGAGTTTTCTTTTACAGGAAACTATAGTGCTCTGTGTAACAGAATCTGAAAAAAAGGGCTCAGAAGTGAAAGAAACAAGGTGAAAATACCTCTAAGTCATACAGATCATTTTAGCTGTACTTTAGAAAGCACAAATTTTACTAGTTAAGTTAATGGAAATCTTTCAATTTAAAAGAAGTAACATGAACGGATAACCCAAGACAATATTACAGAAGTCACAGAGATAAACAAGGCTATGAACAAAGTAGTCTAGTCATCCTTGGCAGGGAAATATTCTGAAGACAAGAGATTCTGATTTATTTGGATGGAAGCTGTGTTATGTTAGATTTTGGGGGGGAGGGGAGGCAACAAAACCAGATTTTGACCAACTAAGGCAAAAATAACTTATTGAATGTATACTGAGGTATTTCTCAAAGAAGAGTTAAACAATCTACTCTAGGGACAGTAATATAGTTCGTCCTTGGACCAACAATGTCAGATCGTCTGCTTGCGTCCTGTTTCTATAGACTGTCTTTCCCATGGGGAACATGGCTACCTGGTATACCCAAGGTTTACTTTTTATGGCTTCAAATATTAGGGACCAACTCTCCATTTTCTTCCCCGCCCCCCCCCCCCAGACCCAAATTCCTGAGGATGAGACTTACTGTTCCTGAAGGAATGAGGTGTCCAACTTGGACCACCAGTGATTAACTGTGGCCAGAAGGAAGAATCACGTTGCAATAGGACTGCCCTGCTGTGGATGCATTGTAGTGGGAGGGGGAAACGCGGAGGGGGGGGCAGTTTCTAGAATAAGCAGTGGGGCCCAGGAGAGTACCTCAGAGTTTTCCACTGCAGAAGTCTATCTCTAAATCATTTGATTCATGTGATTTAATTTGAAGAGATGATTTGTTGTTCGGGGGGGAGGGGGAATCCCCCTAAGCTACCATCATATTCTGGTAAGATGACAGTACCTAAAGGTTTACGAAGGTTTATTTTAACTACTTAGATATAAAAAGAGAAGTTTATTAATATTAATTTTATAAATTCTAATAAATTATTCATTTTCAATTGCAGCTGGAAGGCATTGATAAATCTAATGCAGTTGTTCATTCTACAGAGGAGAAATCTAAGAGGATAAATAACTTGACCAAGGTCACATGGTAAATAAATGAAAATATCTGGGCTGGAGTCCAAGTGTTATTTCTTATCTAGTGCTGATATCTTGATCTTATTATTTGCTTAGAAATGGTTTTTATTTTGCTAAGAAAAACTTACATATGATGTCTTATTTGTACAATCTCTGAATAAAAGTATATATAAATCCCTGATCTTGTTGTGTACAGTGGCAGCAACACTTAACAGTGGCTTAGAACCTTAGCTCAGAAACTGAAAACTATCAGTTTCATGCAGGGCTCTCTCCTGAATGGAAGGCCACTTCCGCACAGAGATGACTTGCAAACAGATCTGTAGGAAAAGCCAGGATTTAGGAAGCAGCTTTGGATTTCATCAGCTCCAAGATAGCACTGTGATGCTAGATCAGGGTATATGACAATTTAATATGGCAATGACGATCTGACCAGTAAGGATTTCAAAGCCATAATACCAGTAAAGGCCCAATGCATAGGGGACAGACAATAAATACATAAACAAATAAACAAGAGAATTCCAGATAGCAGTAACTGCCAACGAAGAGAATAAAATGAGAAATGTGACAGAGAGATGGAAGGCTACTCAAGATTGGGGAATCAAAGAAATTCTCTCTGAATTCATGAATGATTCAATCAAAGGGAAATCAAAACAAAAGCCACATATCAATAATTTCACTAATAAAATCATAAAGTCATAGCAATAAAAGCCCCAAGTGATATTTGATAAAATTCAACATCCAGTCTTAAACACCTTAAAAGTGAGACATAGTCATGCTCTTTCTCGACATAAAAAAGGAAAAACTAAGAATTTAAAATGGAGTTGATTTATAAATGGTAGAGCAAATCCAGCAATATTTCCCTTTGAAAAAATGAAAAAAGCAAAGGCGCTCTGTGTCACCAGTATTTTCCAATATAATGCTAAAAATTATATATATATGTATATATATATAAATATATGTTTTAGTAATCTCTATGCCCAACGTGGGGCTCAAACTCATGACACTAAGATCAAGAGTTGCATGCTCCACTGACTGACCCAGCCATACACCCCTGAAAATTATTTTTATAGGATCTCCAAAAGAAATGAGAACTAAATATTGATGGGGTGGAGGAGGGGAAACAGAAATGTTAATTGAAGAAATAGAAGACCCAAATTAAGCCATTCCCACCCTCCACAATACTATTTGAAATATTAAAAGCATTCAGTGAAATGGGCAAATACAAGATAAGTCTATAAACACACAAATCTTTGCTAGATATCAGTAAAAGCCAACTAGAAAAGATAACTAAAAAGATCTTATTAGCAATGTCAGTAAATTATAAAATACACGGATATTAATGTGGAAAGTGTAAGGCACATAAAGTAAACCATAAAGAAAACTTTAATGAAAGAATTAAAAAAACCCAATGAATGCAGAGACACACCACGACTGTGGATAGCAGAGATGATATTTCCCAAATTAATATATAAATTTAACATCTTCCCATTAAAAACTAAAGAATATAGAGCTCAATAAAATGACTCCAAAACTGTTTTGGCAAAACGAATGGACAGAATTATCAAATACAGTTGACTCTTGAACAACACAGGTTTGAACTGGGTGGATCCACTTACACATGGATTTCTTAAAATAAATATAGTACATATATTGCACCCCTCAAACTAATATTATACTAATTATGTTAATTAACTGGAATTTAAATAAAAACTGAAAAAATAAATATAGTACAGTACCATAAATGTATTTTCTTTCTTATGATTTTTTAATAACATTTTCTTTTCTCTAGCTTACTTTATTGTAAGAGTGCAGTTTATAATACATACAACATACAAAATATATGTTAATCAACTGTTTATGTTATGGGTAAGGCTTCCAGTCAACAGTAGGCTACTGGTAGTTAAATTTTTGGGAAGCCAAGAGTTACAGTGGATTTTCAACTGTTCAGGGGGTCAGCGCCCTTAATCCCTCAATGGTCAACTATAGCACTCTAAAGGAAAAAAAAAGGAACAATAAGGAGGAACAATATTTGGTAGATACTAGAATTTTAAAGGAAATGAATGGAAATGATATAGTGTTAGTTAAAAAATGAAGTAAAGGGTATTCAAAAGGAATAGAAAACCCAGTTTATATAAATGTTTAATATATACGCTCAGTCTACCCAAATGATGGAGATGATTTAAGAGCTAGTAAGAATACCAGGTATTAATATGAAGGAAAATCAACTTAGGCCTTCACCTCACACTTCATCTTTATCCCTCCTGCCGGAGGCTGCCCATCAGGATTTTACTGTTTTTGAAAGCTGGCATTATTCAAAAGCTTCCAGTTTTCTTCTTGTAGAGATGGAGTCATCAATTCATTCTTGGAGAACACTTCCTTAGTTTTGAGAAAAGCACCAGAATAGACCCTTTTAATTACATAAATGTAGAACAAGTACTTGATTGTTGGTTTTGGAGGAAACTGAAGTCTCCACTAAGCTGACGAGTTTGATTTTGAAGCATAAATTGGTTTTATTGACTGGTGTATGTCCTTTTGAAATCAGAGGGGAAAAAACACCCTGTCTTAGGCTGTTCAGGTTACCATAACAAAATACCAGACTGGGTAGCTTATAAACAACAACAATTTATTTCTCACAGTTTTGGGGGCTGGAAGTCGGAGATCAGGGTGCCAGCTGGGTCCAATGAGGGCCCTCTTCCTGCTGGTAGACTTCCCATTGTATCTTTACATGGTGGGAAGGCCTAGGAGTATCTCCGGAACCTTTTTTTAATAAGGTTCTAATCCCATTCATGAGGGTTCTGCCTTCTAATTTATGTACTTTCCCAAAGGCCCCACCTGCTCCATACCATCACGTTGGGTATTAGGATTTCAACATGTGAATCTGGAGGGGATGCAAACGTTCACACTATAGCACCCCAGAATATGGGTTTAGGCTGAACTGTCTTTGCAAAGTACTATTTATCCTTTTTTGGAAGAGAGAGATGGACAGATAGATAGAGTGGGTGTGTGTGTTTTGTTCAACTAATTGCTTATGGAGATTTTCATACTGGACCATTCAAAGAGGGTTGGGTAGGCCTGATCTTTTTATGCTAGAGATAAAAAGTGTGAAAGGGAAATCAGCGAGACTGGACTCGGTACAAGAATACTTGGTTTGGACCCTGGTGCCTTTTCCATAGTGTTATTTAAGACAGAATAACTCCAACCTGGGAAATGCGCTGCTGACCTTTATTTCTGCCTTGTGTGAGCCATGGGAGCCAGACTACACTCTGAATGTGTGGGTGTTCCACTGCCAGTTGGTTAATTCGTTTAACTTAATCTTTACAACAGCCACAGGAGGCAGGGCATGGATTTGGAGAGGAGACCTCTCTTTCTGAATATCTCTGTCCCTCTCTCTCTTTCTCCTGTGTGTGCATGTACATGCACGCGCGCACACACACACACACGGATGAACACATACACAGTCACACTCCCATTCCCACCAGAGGGGTTCCTGGGGCCAGTATTCCAGTGTGTGGCGATGCCTGGAGATTTTCTGTTGTGGATGGAGGTCAGCTGGCCACTGCCACACTGGGTGTTCTAAAAGTTGCACAATATCACTCATCATCAGAGCAATGCAAATCAAAACTACAAGATATCACCTCACACCTGTCAGAATGACTAAAATCAACAACACCAGAATCAACAGGTGTTGGCAAGGATGCGGAGAAAAAGAAACTCTCATGCACTGTTGGTGGGAAAGTAAACTGGTGCAGCCACTGGGGAAAACAGTATGGAGGGTCCTCAAAAAGTTAAAAATAGAGCTACCTTACATTGCAATAATTACACTACTGGGTATTTACCCAGAAATACAAAAACACTAATTCAAAGAGATATATGCACCCTTATGTTTATAGCAGCATTATTTACAACAGCCAAATTATGGAAACAGCCCAAGTGTCCATTGATAGATGAATGGATAAAGAAGAGGTGTGTGTGTACACACACACACACACACACACACACACACACACGCAGACAGAGGAATATTATTGAGCCATAAGAAAGAATGAAACCTTGCCATTTATAGCAACATGGATGGAGCTAGAGAGTAGTATGCTAAGCGAAATAAGTCAGTCAGAGAAAGACAAATCCCATATGATTTCACTCAGGTGGAATTTAAGAAACAAAACAAGCAAAGGGCAAAAAAGGAGGGAGAGACAAACAAAGAAACAGGCTCTTAACTATAGAGAACAAACTGATGGTTACCAGAGGGGAGGTGGGGGAGATGAGTGAAATAGGTGATGAGGATTAAAGAGTACATTTATCAGGGTGAGCACTGTGTAATGAATAGAATTGTTGAACCACTGTATTGCACACCTGAAACTAATATAACACTGTAGGTTAACTACACTGGAATTAAAATAAAAAACTTTTAAAAGTAACACCTTCTAGCAGTGCTTGTAAACTATACTGAATGTCATTATTGCATCCCTGAATCCACAGTACATTTTTGTTAACTGTTTCACTCTTGTCTTGGCTGTCCCTTGGTGAACTAAGGGAGAAATCAGTGCCCATCCTGGGAGAGAAACTGGTTGGGGAAAATGGCATTCTGGAGAAGCTGATCATCAGAAGCTGGTGGACCCTCTGGACTTTAACAGTGGTGATAAATGATCTTGAGGACTGATTTAGGGGACCATGTAGTAGGTCTGTGGGAGAGAAATCCCAAGGAAGAATGGGTTCCTTAGAGCCTATGAAATGGTTCATGGTTTTTGTCATTTGGCTACTGAAGGAAATGTGACCTTAGTATGTAGTCCCAGATTTATGTGGTCTGTGAACTACTGTGGCCAATTCACTTGCCCCTTCACTTCATTCATTCCACAAATATTTACAGGTTGGTCACTATGTGCTGCGATACCATGGTGATTAACTGAGTCTCTACCTTTTAGGAGAAAACTCCAGGAAGTTAAATATTAACAAGCCAAAGTATAAGAAAATAAGGAAAATAGGAGAGGAAACAGAAATGGAAAAAAAAATAGAAGATGAATCTATATGACTATTTAAACATTTTAAGTCTCTATAGAATGAAAATTAATAAAGGAAGTTAGAAAGGAAAACAAACAGGGAATTACTTGTGCTAAATATGACAGATGAGCTAAAAATTGTTAAATATATCAGTCTTTAGTCAAAGCTAAAGCCTAACGTCAAATTCCTAAAAGAACAAAAGGACTCTAACAGCATTTAAACAAGAGAAAACTTAAAAAATACCTTCAGTGGCAATTAAATACATTTGCATTAAAAGCAACAATAAGGTAATATCTCACATTTAATGAACTTTAAAGTATAAGAAATATCATAAAACTATGAACAGGCTGTAGAAAAGTAACAACCCAGACCTTCCTATTGCTGGTATAAATTGATGGAATAACAGTTTTTTCTTTTTTTTTTTTAAAGATTTTATTTATTTATTTGAGAGAGAGAGAATGAGAGACAGAGAGCATGAGAGGGAAGAGGGTCAGAGGGAGAAGCAGACCCCCTGCCGAGCAGGGAGCCCGATGCGGGACTCAATTCCAGGACTCCAGGATCATGACCTGAGCCGAAGGCAGTCGCTTAACCAACTGAGCCACCCAGGCACCCAACAGTTATTTCTTAAAAAGTGACTTAGCATTAAATATTGAGAGCATAAAAACATAAATGCCTTTACAACCAAAGATTCGTCCTAAGACAAAATTTCACCATTAACAGTAATTACTATCTAGAATGTCATTTGGTGCCAAGGACATTTCTAAGTGCTTCACATAAATTAACTCAGTCTTCACAGAAGGCATATGAAGTAGGTACTTTTATTACTCCCCATTTTACAGATGAGGAGACTGAGGAATGCCCAAATTGCTTAAGATCCCATGGTTAGCTAATGGCAGAGCTGAGATTTGAAGGTCCCAGGTTTGGACTCATAATCACTGCATCATGATGCTTCACTGGAAGAAAAAAACTTCTATCTACAAAAATGCTTGTGGCATCATCATTTACAACATAAAAAATCTGGGGGAAAACTACATGTTCCACAAGGGAAATGGTGAAACATACTGTAGTACATTCATTCAATGGATAATTATTCAACCAGAGTTGGTCAGAACTCTCGTTTTCCTAGGGTGCAATGGATTGAGCCACCAACGTCACAAAAACATTACTTGGCTTTTTGCAAGCCTTCTCTCTGTCCCTATATCTTTGAGCCATTCATAAGGACCGGGAGGCCCTGTCCTAATTGGGCACTCTGTTATTTTCTCCTGCAGCAGCCCATGGCTCCACATATTATGTCACTGGATGGGCTGAGTGTGGCTGGAGTGAAACTTCTTTAGGAGGATAAATGACCATCTTCCCTAGACACCTTAGCCACATTAAATGAACTCATACATTTCTTTGGCCTTATAATCTCACCCTTGTTACCTTACCCAGGTAAAGCTCTTTCTTACTACAATATGTTAACATAGTTATCAACATATGTCTTACCTTAAAGGGCTGTGAAGATCTAAGTAGGGTTTTGTGTTGTAAATGTTAGGAAAAGAGTTTCAAAATACTACAAGTAATTTTTTTTTTTAAGATTTTATTTATTTATTTGACAGAGAGAGAGATAGCGAGAGCAGGAACACAAGCAGGGGGAGTGGGAGAGGGAGAAGCAGGCCTCCTGCCGAGCAGGGAGCCCGATGTGGGACTCGATCCCAGGACCCTGGGATCATGACCTGAGCCGAAGGTAGCCGCTTAACGACTGAGCCACCCAGGCACCCACTACAAATAATTTTTATTTACACAGTAACAACATTGAAACAAGAGAAGAAAAACACATAAATTATCTATTTTAGCATGGTTCTTCATGTGTTTTCCTATTAATTACAAAAATAATACATCCCATTTTTCAGATGTCTACTATGTACCAGGAACTAGGCTAAGCTCCTTACATAATTTACTGCTTTTAATCCTCTCAATAGCCACATAAAGTAGGTGTTATTTATTATCACCATTTTACAGATGAGAACACAAAGCTTGTCACAGTTGAGTAACTTGCCCCAGGTCACACAATTCATAAATGGAAGAACCAGGACTTAAACTCAGATCTGTCTAAAATCCAGAGATTAAGCTGTTAATCATACTGATACTGTCTTTTCTTCCTCTTCTTTTCCAAAAATAAATTTAAAGTTTCCTTCTGTAATGTTTAGCTCTATGATGAAGTTCTCTCTGATTGCAAATAACATTACAAACCAGTTGCCTTGGAAATGAAGAGGGTATCATAAATTAAAATTAGAAGTGGCTGACGATATTAATATTGAATATGAAAAACAGGTGAAGTTATGAAGTGTTCTGAAGAGAATCTTGCTGTAATGATGAAATAAAGAAGAAAAACCAAGTAAGGGAATGTACAGGCAGAATACAGGGTATCCTCTCAACAAATTTACATGTATGTTTTACAGATATATTTCATAAAGAAGAATATTGTGTACAATAAGCATTGATGGCAGTAGGGAATGAAAATTTGAAATTATGTAAAAATATGTACTAACTGAAATCAGAACCCATTTTCCAGAGTCATCCCCTTTTTCCTTCTTCTACCGGTCAACCATAAAAAGTACAAGCATACACACAGAAGTATCACTCATACCAAAGACTTCACTATCTAACTTAAAGGATGGCACCTGTTACACAGTGCTAAACTGTACCATTTTTGATATCATGAGTAGCTTCCAATATTTCTCTTATTTTTTTCTCCCTTCTTTTATCTTATTTTTGAATTCGGGAATAAAAAGGCACAAATGTCGGAAAAGACTGATTATTCTGGTCGTGTAACAAGTGACCACCATACTGCTTTTAAATCTGTTCAGTGAAACAATAACTCACCTTGGTAAATGCACTTCCACAAGCCAACCACTCTGTCAGTCTCTCACTCCTGAATCTCAGCCAGTCAGGGACAGACTCACTCCACAGCACACCTCTGAGTGGTACCTAACCAACAACCGTCTCACCTGTGTAACCAGGCATCTATAGATGATGTCAACTCTCTCATGACTCTGAGAGTCCACTAATTCCTGAACCTCATGCTTCCCCTAAACCTTACCTAAAACTGGCCATTAGTTCTGCTTGAAGACACTGTGCCTGACGGGCATCTCTTACCCTAACAAGCCATAAGTTAGTTTTACCTTTTTATTTCGGATGTTGAGTAATGGTCTCATTGGACGTTTTTGGAGGTTCCACCACGATTGTTTAGAAGACCCTCATATGGCGGCATTCCAGGGAACCGTGGATTCCAACATTCCCAGTGCACTCACGGGCATCTGGTGCACAATTCTCTTTACTCTGGAGATATGTTTTCAAGTCAGTCAGTCTCAGTAACAATCTGATCTCTACTAGCTTCACTGAGTTCATATTGCTAAACTTATTTTGTTAGTCCAGGATTTGTAACCAAATAGGTCTTTGTTTAGCCTAGGTCTTTGTGCGCAGCAATTAGAACTCTTGGTTTAGAGGTACACCCTTTGGTAAATGATTAGACGGACATCTTTGTACAAGATCATCGGACCTTTGTTTTGGAGGAGTGCCATTTGAGAAATGTTTTTGCCATTAACCTGTGTCTTCTCTTGTTGAATGCCTTGTTTTTGCTGCTGCTCAGCTGTATGGACAAAGTCTTCTTTCATGTATTTTTGTTTTGTCCTGGCTCGCTTTATTTCTTTTGGATTTATAAGGGAACAGATTGAAACATAAGCCTGATAAGTTTCCAGCTCAAGTTAGGCCAGTGTTGAGGACTCATGATTGGAGGTCTGTGAGATCAACAATCAATGTGTGAAAAAAGCGTTTGCCAAACATTGTCTAGGGTCCCCCACAAGACCTTCAAGAGGGTACCTTCTTTCTTGTTATTTAGCGAAAGCAGCTCACTTTGTTTTGTCCGTACTCAAGCATCAGGGGTTGTCCGGTTATCGACCGTACAGCCCCTTTCCAGTCTCTGCCTGCTTAGGGAACCCAGAACCTTTCAAAAGTCCAAAAGCACTGTCCAAAAGGTTAGTCCTCCTTGTGGGCTAGGGGTTTACCTTTGCCAAAGTCCCATCTTCTTCCTGGAAGGAGTCTATTTCCTTTAAGAAGTGCTGCAATTCTAACTTTTGCACTTTTCTCAGGAAACGTCCAAATCTCTAAATTAATATCATTAAGAGAAACTCTAAAAATAATAGGAGCCAAAATACCAAATGATCAGTAATTAGTTTCTTCAACTGATATGCTAAAGCCTCAAAAACAAAACAAAACAAAACAAAAAAAATCCTCTAACAAAAAGAACAGTTTCTCTCAAAGACTTTTTAATCTTTTGAAAACTGTTCACTTTGCAGTTTTATTTTTGTTTTTGTTTTAGTCAGCTTTACTTGACCTTCTAAATGAGCTATTCTTTTTTCAAGGTTTTCTTCAGGAAAGAACAATTATATTGTAAAATTTCTAGGTCAGAAGGTTGAATTAGAATTCTTGTCGAGCCAAGTTAAGGAACATAATTAAGGATTTTCCTAAACTTTCAGAATACAGGCAGAAGTTTGTTACCCAATTTCATATTTTGTTGTATACTTCATTTCCTCTACTGCAGATCTGTTCAGCTAGCACTTAGCCTCTCAGATAGGAAAAACTGTTAATAAGTGGAAAGATAGGAAATAAAAGATTTAAATCACTCCGTTACATGAACTCTTAAAAAATTGACTTAAAGGAGCAATAAAAATAAAAAATTTACTATGATAAGGTAATTTCAGAGATGATTATTTTAAGGGAAAGACTATGAAAAGGTTCAAACTGTAAATAAAACAAAAGATGAAAAAATAGCTTTCGGGAAATATTCTACAGTACACCCACAGCTAAAGTAGAAATGTATCTTCTCTTGTAAATGGGATCAAATCTGAAAGAGAAAATTTGATAATAAAAAAGAAATTGAAATGTAAAATTGCCAATCTAGAAAATGTTCAATGTGTGGCTAGATATTTTCCAGAGCCTTTGGAAGTAAGTAAGCTGAAACTCAATAGAGTGTTTGGCTCTCTAGTTTAAAAAATCACTAAAAAGTGCCTAGGTGGCTCAGTTGGTTGAGCATCTGCCTTCAGCTCGGGTTATGGTCCCGGGGTCCTGGGATCGAGTTCCACATGGGACTCCCTGCTCCGTGGGAAGCCTGCTTCTCCCTCTGCCTCTCTCTCTCTCAGTCTGTCTTTCATGAATAAATAAATAAAATCTAAAAAAAAAAAATCACTAAAAAAGTCTGTTCTCTAAAAATTGGGAGCCTATGGATAAGGATACCTGTAGATACTGTAAACACAACAGTCATTGAAAGAATCAATGTTCCATACTGGCTAAGAAACAGAAGGACAATTATCCACATGTGTCCACTGGTGCTGCTCCAAGGGTGACATGAAACCCCAACACTTCTCTTTTCTCCTTCTAAACTTTCAGAGGGACTAATGCAGTTTTATCGTTGCTATGGAAGTCACTCATCTACCATTAATCTCTTTACTATAGAACATCAGATCCGTCAGAGCAAAATTTTAAAGTTGTTTAAAAACTGAGAAAGACTTTCAATACGAAAGAAGACAGAAATTTTACCTTCAAGTAAAAATGACTGGTTGTGCCAGATGGTCAAAGAAGATAATAAAAAATAAATTTGAGGGTATACGGTACATTGTGGAAGGCATCAGGAAAAACAAGCTTTTTTTGCCTTGGTTTCCTGGAAGCACTAAAATAATGAAAATTTCTAAAAATCCTAAGTTGTTTCCCAGGTCCCAACCTGTAACTGACACTTCAAAATCATTATCATGACATTCCTTTCATCTTTGTGAAACAATTCCTACAAATGTAATGGCTAGGGATTTACTTTGCCAATGGAACTGCCTATATAAAATGTACTGCAAAAAAGATAATTTCTTAAATCTCAGAAAACTTCTCACACACAATACAATTATAGCTGATGTGGCTAATATATTTATACTATGGATGATTTGAAAAATCACTCAAGGAGTAACTATGGTCCAGAATACCAATGGGCAAAACATTCTGTGAACACAGGCAGAGTAATTAGAACAGAGTCCTTAAAAGTATTCCTGGATTATATAAACTCTTCATTTTTTGTACAAATATGAGAAAGTTAGGCCATGCTCCAAAGGTCTTAACTCACCTACATGGCACACAGTTAAGACCTGTTGCCTATTAAAGCTGATCCCTTAATTCAGTAGCTGAAGTTTAGCTTAGTTGCTTCAGTTATGAGCCTCAACTAAATCAATTAAAACATCTTCATATAGGGGCGCCTGGGTGGCTCAGTCAGTTAAGCATCTGACTCTTGATTTTGGCTCAGGTCATGGTCTTGGGTTGGTGAGATCGAGCCCTGTGTAGGGCTTGTGTTCAGTGCAGCATCTTCTTGTTCCCCCTCCACCCCCAATATGTGCACTCTCTCTCTCAAATAAATAAATAAATAAATAAATAAATCTTTGAAAAAAATTTTGAGATCTTATACTGTGATCACCTTTAAATCTCATATTCTATATAGTAAGTCCTTAATGCTAATGAAAAACACTCAGCATTTTTATGCTAGTTAATTAACTAATTATACAATATGGATGCTTTCTTTTTCTCTTATTATCATCCACCAGTGGAATACTCTCATTTCGGCACCTCCACTACTCTTATCCAATAGAGGATAATTAATTTCATGCTTAGAATAGAATATTTGGACCCTCCAGTACTAACTGCTGACTTAATATTCTTTGTTGCTCTACTAGTAAGTGCTGACAATATTGTTTGTTGATGGGTCTAAAAAAGAAGACCAGCAAACAGACCAATGGACTGGAATAGAGACCCCAGAAATAAGCCTTCATGTATATGGTCAAATGATACTCCACCAGGGTGCCACAACCACTTAATAGGGAAAGTACAGTCTTCAACAAATTGTGATGGGAAAACTGAAAATCCACATGCAAGAGAATGAAGCCTAAAACTGTATACAAAAATTAACACAAAATGGATTAATGATTTTATTGTAAGACCTAAAACTTTAACTATAAAAGTCTTAGAAGAAAACACAGGGAGAATCCCCATGACGTTGGATTTGGCAATGGTTTCTTAGATACGACACAAGAAAAAGCACAGACAACAAAAGAGGAAATAGATAAATGAACTATATCAAACTTAAAAACTTCTATGCACCAAAAAACAGGGAGAAAATACTTGCAAACTGTATATCTGATAAGGAGTTAATATCCAGAATATATAAAGAATTACAACTCAACAACAAAAAATCAAATATCCTGATTAAAAAATGGGCAAAGGACTCAGACACTTCTCCAAAGATGATACACAGATGGCCAACAAGCATATGAAAAGATGTCTAGCATCACAAATTACAGTCATCACAGAGAAATGCAAATCTAAACCGCACTGTGATACTACCTCACATCCATTATGATAATATATGATAGTAAATATATATATGATATATATAAATAATACATATATATAAACAAGTGTTGGTGGGAATGTGGAGAAATCGAAACCCTTGTGCATTGTGGGTGGGATTGCAAAATGGTACACTGCTAAGGAAAACAGTATGGAGATTTCTCAGAAAATTAAAAAGGGAACTACCATATGATCCAGCAATCCCATTTCTGGGTATATACCCAAAAGCATTGCAAGCAGGATCTCAAAGATATTTGTGTCCTCATGTTCACAGCAGCATTGTTCACAAGAGCCAAAAGGTGGAAACAACCCAAGAGTCCACTGACAGATGAATGAATAAACAAAGTATGGTATGTACATACAATGGAATATTATTCAGCCCCAAAGAGGAAGTAAATCCTATCACACGCTGCAACATGGGTGAACTTTGAGGACATTATGCTAAATGAAATAAACCAGTCACAAAAAGACAAATACTGTATGATTCCACTTATATGACATCTGAAGTAGTCAAATTCACAGAAACAGAAAGTAGAATGGTGGTTACTAGAGGCTGCAGGGATAGGGAAGAGGGGAATTGTTGTTTAATGGTATAGAGTTTCAGATTTGCAACATGAGAAAATTCTAAAGATCTGTTTCACAACAATGTGAATACACTTAAGACTACTAAACTAACCATTTAAAAATGGATAAGATGGTAAATTATATGTTATGTGTTTTTTGTCACAAAGAAAAAGACCAGGTTTCCTTCACAATATGTAGACCATTCTCTCTTATAAAATCCCATTCCTTACCAGTTGTTCAAATTGTGCCAATGACTGAACTGTGGTCTTTTCCAGGGCATTTCAAATTACTAAAATAAAATAATAAGTATATAAATTAATACTCGGTATTCCTTTTTTTTTTATTAAGATTTTATTTATTTATTTGACACAGAGAGAGAGAGAACACAAGCAAGGAGAGCAGCAGAGGGAGAGAGACAAGCAGACTCCTCGCTGAGCAGGGAGCCCCATGCGGGGCTCGATCCCAGAACCCTGGGATCATGACCTGAGCCAAAGGCAGATGCTTAATGGACTAAGCCACCCAGGCATCCCACTACTTGGTATTCTTTTAAAATAGTTTCTTTTTAAAATTGCTATAAAAAAGAGGTTTTAAAATTTTTTTAAAAGATTTATTTATTTATCTGACAGAGATACACAGCGAGAGAGGGAACACAAGCAGGGGCAGAGGGAGAGGGAGAAGCAGGCCTCCAGCGGAGCAGGGAGCCCGATGCGGGGCTCAATCCCAGGACTCTGGGATCGTGACCTGAGCTGAAGGCAGACGCTTAATGACTAAGTCACCCAGGTGCCCCAAGAGGTTTTAAAATTTTACTTAGGTACTTTTTAAAAGTAAACAACAAATATGCAATAAATACGTTAATTATGAGATGACTTCATGGTATCTAAAATAATTGCTGTAATAAAAGTAGAGACTCACAGTAAAAGAAGTCCTATAGAAGCAAGTACATCATGCCATAGATACAATAGAAATACTTTAGAAATACTATTGAAAAATTTTCATGAAATGCACGCTAAACAGACTGACTAAAGTCCTTATACAGGGACCTCATATAAACAACAACAACAAAATAATAAATTCATGTGGAAGATCAAGAATTCTGTGATGGATACAGAAAAACCTGGATCCTTAAATTCTTAAAAGAAACACTGGGAACCATCTGTTATGGGATCCATGAAAATAAGATCTGGCAAAAACTTTACCAGGAATGATACTATTCCATAAAGAATGATACCATCCATAAAGAAGGAAAATATCCTTGCACCGGGGAACTTACAAAACGCAAATAGTAAGTCACACAATACTCAGAGACAATATATTTGCAACTCCACCAAAATTGAGTTATCTCATGTACAGCTTTTTGCTCTTTTCCTCTAAAGGAATCAGGCTCTTCAAAGCCAATCTAGGACCAAGGTAAATTATTCTGTTGAATGACAAGCAGTCTTCAAGATGGTCCCTTGTAAGTCTTGCTTCTTGGAATTTATGCCCTTTTACATAGCACCCCTCCTACATTTTATCAGGGCAGATCTGTGTGACCAATAGAATATATAGCAAGAGTGAGGCCATGTCACTTCCAAGGTTAGGTTATAAAAGACACTGTGATTTCTGCCTTGTTCTCATATCGTTCATTCTAGGGGAAGTTAGCTGCCATATTGTGAGCAACCCTATGGAGAGGCCAAGTGGTGAGAAGCTGAGACATCCTGCCAACAGCCAGTGAGAAACTGAAGCATCCAGTCAACAACCGTGTAGGTGAGCCTTCTTGGGAGCAGATGCTACACCCCCATTCAAGACTTCAGAGCCCTGTAGCCTCAGCTGACATCTTGACTGCAACCTCAAGAGAAACACTGACCCAGAACCACCTGGATGAGCTGCTCCCAGATTCCTGCCCCTCAGAAAAGATGGGAGATACTGAATATTCTTGTTTTCAACCTGCCCCGTTGGAGATAATTTGTTACGAACGATAGATAACTAATACAATTCCCCAACATCCTAAATGGACTAGACCTCCTTTTAAAGAGTACAAAAGTGTAAACCTTTTATGGTTAGTGAACCCTTTTGAATAATGATCCTACCCATAGGAGTTAAACTACGAGAGGCATTCATCCAAAATTTGTTCCATTACTTTGACAGACATTGTAAACAATACAGCTTAACCTCTGGCGCACAACAAATCAGCTACAAGTCCTTCAACCAAGTAGTAATAGATAATAGAACGGCCTTGGTTTTTTTTTTTGTTTTTTTTTTGGCCAACCAGGGAGGATTCTGTTCCATTGCTAACACTATGTATTATGCCCACACATTACAAGTGAATTGGGATAATCTATTCCTAAGCTAAAAGAAAAGGCAACCTACCTATCAGAAACAGACTCGGAGAATCTTTGAGACTTGTTTTCATCATCAGGTTGGGGCAGTTTGGGATCAGGGTTCTAAAGTGTCTTCTAGTTTCTTCCAGTTACACTTATCTCACTGTTGTTACAATATTTTCCAGAGTCTTAATCGCTTTTGTGCAGCCACTGTCCTGATAGATGATTCAACAAATGATTCAAGGACAAAACCCCCAGAAACAAGCAAACAAAAAACAAACCCAGAAAAAATCATGCCAACAGACATGGAAACTTCAGGTCTCCATTGATGAAAGCTCACCTTCAAGGAAAATCCTTGAAAGTCTCCCCTGCAGCTTTACCTAGATAAGAACCGGAAGGAAAAAGGGGCGCCTGGGTGGCTCAGTCTGTTGAGAGGCTGCCTTGGGCTCAGGTCATGATCGCAGGGTCCTGGGATCGAGCCCCACATCGGGCTTCCTGCTCAGCGGGAGTCTGCTTCTCCCTCCTTCTCTCCCTCTGTTCTCTCTCTCTCTCTCAAATAAATAAATAAATAAATCTTAAAAAAAAAAAAAAAAAAAGAACCGGAAGGAAAAAATGGAAATAAAGGGTTCCGGTAAACTTAGAAAAAGCCTGATTTTTGCTGTAGCAAAGGCAACAAGTAGCCACAAGAACGGGTCTTAAACCCGCTCCATTGATCCAGACTCCTGCCTCAGTAAGCGCCTCATGCACGTTAGCCAATCAGGGGCAGACTCACTCCAGTAAACACACCTATGAGCGCCAGCTCATCAACAGCAGTCTCACCTGAGTAACCATGGGCTACAGATGATGTCAATCCACTAACACCTCTGAAAGTCTGTCAGTTCCTGGCACGCCATGCTTTCCCCAAACAAAGACCTTTTATAAGGTCAGCAGTTGGCTCTGCATGGAGACTGCGCCTGACCAGCAGAGCTCCCCCCTCGCTATGGTCATCAAGAAATCCAGCTTTGTCTTTTTATTTCACATGTTGAATTGAGGTCTCATCACCGTTTGACAAACTTTCCTCATTCTTTTTATCATTTTTTAGCCTTCTTCCCCTTTACTAGTCCTACTAGTGACAGTCATGACGATGACGGCAACGATGATGATTTTAACCTCCATTTGCCAGGTACTTTGTGCTACGCTAGGGGCTGCACGTGCATTATGTCATCACTGAGAGCTGCCAGGGCTACCGGCTCTCTGGCTACCCTATCAGATTTTCAGGTAGCCTCCAGACCTGAAGCAGTTCCGGTCCCTGGTTTCTTCAGAGTGCCAGTCATTCGCTCGCTTGCTTTCAAATCCACTTCTGACCCTTGCCCTTCTCTGCTTAGTATTGCAGGGAGCTGACTCCTACAGACTGAGTTTTCCAGGCTCTTCTGTCAGCTGGCTTCCGGCTCAGTTCTGCTAATGGGAACGTGCAGGGAAAGATGAAAGGCAGGGAGGGAGGAAGGGAGAAGGCAGAGTGCCTCTCCCCTTTCTGCTTCTGGAGATGGCTCTGGCAATAACTGTATCCATTCTTCCTTGCTGCTGTCCCTTTGAACCCACCTTCCTTCTTGGGGGCCACCACTCATATTATTCTGTTAGAAATACCTAGAGTGCTTTTCTGATTTCCTGAACCCTTCATGTTACAATCAGAAAGATCTGGTAGTACAAACTGTACCAGGTGGATTGGAGAGATTTGAGATTTAGTTCCAAGTCTGCTTCTACATCACTTATGACCTCAAAACAATCACAGTTTGGTGCCTCAGGTTTTTAATTTTTCTTATTTTTTAACTTTTTTTATTTATTAGAGAGAGAGAGAGAACACAAGCAGGGGGAGAGGCAGAGGGAGAGGGAGAAGCAGGCTCCTTGCTGAGCAGGGAGCCCGATGTGGGGCTTGATCCTAGGACCCCGTGATCATGACCTGAGCCAAAGGCAGACGCTTAACTGACTGAGCCATTCAGGAGCCCCTGGGTGCCTCGGTTTTGCTAGATATAATGGAATTGTTGATCTTTAAGCACCACCCCCCCGCCCACCCTGCCCAACTAGCACCTTCTAGCACACTGGGCTTGCAAGAATTGGTTGAACATTTGTAGCAGTTATAACCTTTCCCTCTCCCTTGTAACAGGGCTTAGAAATGGCCTTAAGGGCTACGAATACATTTAGAAATACAGCTGCTCCCCTAACCAGATGAAACATAAAAACACCCTTTTTTTTTATGAACAGGGCAAGCTTCATAATTTGAGGAGCCCAGCGCAAAATGAAAATGCAGGGCCCTTGTTGAAAAAGCACGGAAAAAAATGCCATTAAATATTAGAAATAAAGCTTTTCCTTCAAAAATATTTTGCTTATAACAACAAAAAAGAAGAGATAAAAATATTTTCCTTATAAAATACAACAGAGGTAATAGTGATTTATGAGTAACAATATAACTTACAAAGTGTAAAAAATATTTTTGATTTCAGAATTTTATATAATATAATAAAGAATACTTTATTAATGTGATATCTTGATTAATCACTATCTTGTGGCTTGCTTTTCTGCAATTTATGTACTAGATCATTAAATAAAATTATATTATTTATAATTAATTATAATTATATATATTTATATATATTTAATATAATAAAATAAAAATAAAACAAAACTTTAGCAATTTTATTTTTAGTTGATACAGTTGAAAGACACATTAGTTGTTCTTGAAACATGAAAGATTGCAAATAATTTCTGATCATTTTCAATTCTGACAAGGATCTTTCTGCTGAGGCAATTATTACTGAAGCTGTTAAGAGTATTTTATAGGCTGTGACAACATTTCAGATACATTTCTGATAAATTATTTTGAAATAAAAATTTTAATACATGTAGAGCTGATAATTCTCATGGAACAATTTTTCTAAAATATTTCATTCTTCATACAAATCTGTTTTGTGTAAGTTAAAATTTAATTTTACATGTAAATTTATGCAATGTTATTTTAATGTTTCCTCTGACATTTCCTGTAACTTGTGGAGGTTGTACAAGAAATCAAATGTGGCTTCATGATTTGTATAGAACTCAAAACTCTGGTTTATGCATTCTATCAATGCATCCTCAGCTACAAGGAAAAAGGGATTTTAAAATTATTATTTCTCATTAGTAATTGGGAAGATGAATGCAGTATGCTTTACGGTCAAATGTCCTTAAATTTCTTTTCTATTTCTGAGTCTTTACATTTCTGTTTCTCAGTCTGTGCATAAGTGCTTTGCAATGTTGAAGCAGTTTTTAAAACTGAGATTCTAAACTCTTCAAAGGATTATAAGGACTCCTTGACATGTTTTCTTGCAATGTCAATGTGTAAACTTTTATTTTGTAATAATTTACTGACAAAGTTTACTGCCTGGGTTCCCGCACTTCCTGCCCATCCTCTGGCCAGAGTTAATATTTGTGCAGACGCCACAGCCAGGTTCCAGGGACCGATGGGCAAGCCGGCCTCCCACCCAGGGTCCCCACGGTGGCCGCCTGGAGCGCCCCTCCTTTCTCCCCTGGCTGCTGCCACAGGGGCTGTCCCCCTGCTTCTGTCCTGTCCCCATCACTTCTGCCAGTTTGGGCTTCTGTATCGGCCAAGCAGACTTGGTCAGGTCAACAGAATAATTTTGTGTGCCTACGGCCTTGAAAAGATGAGCAAAATACTGGAGAAAATGATCCAGGGATGTTTATCTTCTTTATAAGATTATGTAAGGAATGTCTGTAGCCTCAAATGTGAGGGACCTGGGTAGCTGATGCTTGCACCAGTAAGTTTATTTTTTTTAATTAAAAAATTTTTTTTAAAAATTTATTTGACAGAGAGAGACACAGCGAGAGAGGGAACACAAGCAGGGGGAGTGGGAGAGGGAGAAGCAGGCTTCCCGCGGAGCAGGGAGCCCGATGCGGGGCTCGACCCCAGGACCCTGGGATCACGACCTGAGCCGAAGGCAGACGCTTAACGACTGAGCCACCCAGGCGCCCCATGCACCAGTAAGTTTAAAATCAAGGGGCCCAGACAGGGCTACAGATGCCCAGGAAAAACGTTAACAGTGCCAGGGTACCCGCGATGGTTTCCAGGATGTTCCAATGACATAGTTGGTATCAGAAATGACTGATAATCTTCTGGAAGGGACGATACACAAAAATTTGGTGTGTTTGGAATCAAATCTATCCAAAGGCGCATTTTCGGATAAAAAGTAGAGTGGAATGAGTTTATGTGGACCTAAATGTGTACTTCCTTCAGGCTATGGTGTCCTTCGTCTCAAAATATCTGAGCACCTTGAAGAGACAGGACTTTACTTATAGGCATGCACGCTATCTCTAGCACTTCTTGAAGATTCTGCAGGATCCATTCACCTTCAGTGTGCAATAAGTTGCAGTACTTTTACACTGGTACGTTACAAATTTTTTTTTGTTATGGAGAATTTCAAACCTATATGAAAGTGGAGAGAATAGTATAATGAACCTCTCCTTATGTACACATTACTCAGGTCAATAATTTCACTACTGAATTTTATCTGTACCTCCACCCACTTTCCTCAGTCCTAGATTCTTCTGAAACAAATCCCAGACATTAAATCACTTTATCTACAAATGTTTCAATATGTGTCTTTAAAAGATTAGGTACCATTCTTCTACCTAGAAATTTAGCAACAATGCTTAACATTATAAAATAGTTATTTCAATTTCTCTACCTCAATTTTTTTTTTTTTTTTAGAATTTCTTTCTCCATCCAAACAAGGTCCCCACACTGCTTACTAGCTGGTACGCCTCTGAAGTCTCTTTTAATGGATAATTGCCCCGCCTCCCCTTTTTTCCTTTGCAATTGATTTGTCGAAGAAATTGGGTCCTTTTGTCCTGTAGAATGACCCATGGTCTGGAGGTTGCTACTTGCATCCCTAGGTGTTAACATGTTCTGCTATTCCTCCTATTCCTCTAACTTGGTGTTTAAACCTTGAGGCTTAAGAGATTTATGTGTGATTATTTTGTGTGTGGCTACTTCGTAAGTGGTCTTGGGTATTTCCATCTGGACAGTAACGTCTCTTTTTTGTGTGATGTTAACAGCCATTAGTAATCTTTTTCCAGACCCATTATTTCATGAGGGTTTATGAAATGGTTATATTTAAATTATATCATTCTTCACTTATTACCTGGACTATTTCTATAAGGAGAAACTTCCCTCTATAAAAGACGATTGTTGTAGTCTGAGGTATGATATGCATAAAATAGACAAAACCTATGCTTGATTCTTTCCCTGTATTTGTCAGTTTTCAAAAAATAAATTGTTTAGCCAGCATCCTTCAAATGTGACCAGTGAGGGTGGTTTTTTTTTTTATAAGTATCATTATGGATTCCTGGATTTAAATTTATTTGATGTGTTTTCATCCTTACTGATGCTCAAATTGTCCCATCTTTGGCCAGTGGGAGCATCTTCAAGTTGGCTCTGAGTCCTTTTGACAGGACCCTATTACTCTTTTATAGCTTTCTTGCTTGTGGTACAATGTGATAGTCCGGCTTCATCTGGCGCATTTTCTGCCCCAGACCTGGAATCAACTATTTCTCCAAGAAGCTCTGCGTTTTTATGTAAAAATGTTATTTCAGAACTACAATCAGGTTTCTGAGCTTTTTCAGTGGACAGAGCTAGGAAAAAATTTTTTAAGATAAAATACATGATGAATTCATACTGATACTACCAATTCAAACTCAGGATTACAGAATTCTTATTTAACATTATCAATCTTACATCACCTTCATCTCTTTTCTTCCATGCCACAATTGGTTACTTCCCCAAGACCAGCATCATTACTCATTTGTTTCGCGCCAACACGATAACAGTATCATACCAAACATACCCAGCACAGTAACAGTACCAACACTATGCCAACAATATATTTACTGAAAACAATTTTACAGTTGTTTGTATAGGTCATTTTATCCTACGAGGATTGTACAATCAAATTATTTGTTGTGAAATCACTTGAAATACTTTTTAATTAATTTTTTGATTTTTGTCTTTGTTTTGTGGAATTTTTAATTTTTTTAAAGATTTATTTATTTTAGAGAGAGAAAAAGAGAGAGCGCACATACATGTGAGAGTTGGGGGAGGGGAAGAGGGAGAGAGAGAGAATCTCAAGCAGACTCTCTGCTAGGCGCAGAGCGCGACATGGGGCTCAATGCCAGGACCCTGAGATCATGGCCTGAGGTGAAATCAAGAGTCAGATGCTTAACCGACTGAGCCACCCAGGCACCCCTAAATTTAACTTTGTCTTATAATTATAAAATTAAATAAAATATTTACATGGCCTCAAATTCCAATATACAAAATAAAATATATTTTGAGTAGTGTAACTATTGCCTCTGTCTCTATAGTCTATTTCCTCCCTTTCCTATACATAAGTTTTAAAAAATTGTAGTTTTGGGTTTATTATTCCATCTTTTTCTAGTAATTATAATATTTTAAAAGATATATATCTTTTTCTTTATATCAATCTATCTATCATCTATCTATCTATATGTAGCTTGGTCAGGATCATTAGCAAAATTTGTAAGTAGCTGTGACAACCTGAAGCTGTAGAACCAGCGGGGGTGGGGGGGCGGGAGGGGAAGAGGAGGACTGTGGACAGGTGTCAGCTCTGACAGTCATAGCAACAGTGGTCATGATGTGGAGATTAAAGAAAGGCGGCAGTTTCTTTTTTTCTTTTCTTTTTGAGATTTGATTTATTTATTTGTCAGAGAGAGAGAAAGTAAAGCAAGGGGAACAGCGGGCAGAGGGAGAAGCAGTCTCCCCACTGAGCAGAGATCCTGATGCGGGGCTCAATCCCAGGACCCTGGGATCATGATCTGAGCTGAAGGCAGACGCTTAACCTACTGAACCACCCAGGTGCCCCGAGAGTCGGCTGTGTCTTGCTTGAGTAGGCAAAGGAAAATGTTATAACTACCTGGAAGAATATTCAGAAAAATAGGATAATAGTATGAAGCAAGGCAGAGTAGATGTTCTTTCATTCAATATTTATGGAGGATCTAGGGTTTTCTGGGAATAGTCTTGCAGGCAAGACCAACCAATTTCAGGGAGGTACAATTTCTTAATCAGGATACATATTCGCTTGTGATTACGTGGGTTCTCTGATGTTATTCAAATTATAACAGTAGTCACAAAAGTCCATTGTATTTGGTGAAAAGCACTGTACAGGAGTCCATTTCAATTCAATACATTTCAGCTAAAATAGAACAACGAATATATTTAAGATACTTTAGATGGTACTGTGGGGATGCAGATGAGCAAAAGATATGGCCCTGCCCTTCAGGACTTTCAAAGCCAATGAGGAGAAGCAAAAAGAGACACAGACTTCCTAAAAATATAATTGTGGCAGAAATCTGTGTCCAGATTTCCTGGAATGGAAATAAGGCTGAAGGTTTATAGAAACCCAGGAGAGGAACAGTTAGTTTTGAGTTGGAGATATCTGGGAATGCTTCAGTCTAGCTCTAAGGTTCTATGGTTTCTTGTTTCATTAGTTGGCTCTTGGGTAAGAATTCAGCAGATGGAGAGGCAAGGAAAAAGGGCATCTAGGAAGAAAGGGACCAGTGACCAATGAGAGAGTAGGTGTGTTTGTGGGGCTCATTCACTCATGGCTGTCCTCATATGAATCAGTTTTAAAACCAGGACTTGGACCAAAACAATTCAATCTGTTTAGAAATGTTTGATGATTTCACAGAACCAACCAGCATGGTCTCAGTGCAACATTTTTAAACAAGGAGAACATATTTCCTCATGCAACTCATATTTCCATAGAGCTGCATTACCTAGAGTTAGCAATTAATTTTGTTTTGGAAAAACACGGCCTATCTGTGGAAAATGCAAAAATGAAGAGCCCTCTTTAAAGATCCTTGTTATTTTACAAAAATCTCAGTGCTGTTTTCACAGCCCTGTGTGTGGAATTGTCAGGTGAAATGGGGAAGAATTGTTCTCAATTGTCCTCCATGGTTAGAAGGCACCATCCATTACAATGCTGCTTTTAGTTTTGCTGTGTGGCTTGTCACGTTTCGGAGGGAGTAAAGTATGGTCTTGGATACTGTGGTAAGAGAAAGGTATTACAGATCTTCCTTGACTTGGGTTGGGGTTACATCCTGATAAACCCAATGTAAGTTGAAAATATCCTAAGCTGAAAATACACCTAACCTATGGAACATCATAGCTTAACCTGGCCTGCCGTAAACATGCTGGGAACACTTACATTAGCCTATAGTCAGACAAATCATCTAACACCAAGCCTATTTTAGGTATGTCTGTCTGTCTGTATTTATTTATTATTATTTTAAAGCTTTATTCATTCATTCGAGAGAGAGAGCATGCATGCAAGAGTGGGGCGAGGGGCAGACGGAGACGGAGAGAGAGAATCCCAAGCAGACTCCCTGCTGAGCGCAGAGTCCCCACAAAAGGTTCCATCCCACGACCCATGAGCTCATGACCTGAGAGGAAACCAAGAGTCTGGCGCTCAACTGAGCCACCTGGGGGCCCTGAGCCTATTTTATAATTATTGATGAACTCATGTAACTTATTGAATGCTGTACGGAAAGTGAGAAACCGAGTGCCTGTCAGGCATGGGTTGTTCACCCTTGTGCCTGCGTGGCTGACGGAGCTGTCGCCGCCCAGGGTCACGAGAGAGTAGCTACTGCATGTTACCAGCTGGGGAAAAGATCAGAATTCAGAATTCGAAGTACAGCTTCTCCTGAATGCATATTGCTCTCACACCATTATGAAGTCAAAAAACTGTAAGTTGAACCATTGTAAGTTGGGGACCATCTGTACTGCATTTCATTGAACTTAAGATGCCACTGATTCTAAGATCTACCATTATTTTACGTCCATTAGAAAAGAAGAAAAAAAATCTGTTGCTTAAACTGTGACACAATACACAATTTCAGAGTGTTAAGATGTGAACATGAGCGCACATTTTAGAATCACTATATGGCACTTACTAAGTGTCTACTATTACCAGGTTTCTGTTGCTGGTCCTTGACAAACATTCTCTCAGTTAGTTCTTATAAAGACCCAGTGACACAGGTATCCTTGTTCTTATGTCACAGACGAGCAAAGCGAGGCACAGTGACTTAATGACACCGGCTAATCACAGAGCTAGTAAGTGGCACCAGCTCCTCATAACTACGTCTTCTCAAACTTCTGTTCTTAATCTCTGACTCTCCAGTCAAGCTCTGTCTTGATAAATTGTGACCCTCTTGGGGGTTTGCAGCAGGGTGCCTGTTTTCAGCGTGGGCATTTTTCATTTACGGCAAGCCTTACAGGTTCTCATTCTGCCCTAACTCAGCTGGCCTAGCCAGGAGGCACACTGGGACTTCACGAGCTTGGGAAGAGAGTAAAGGAAGGGCAGGGTTGGTCTGGACCCAAAGGCGTTAGCTGTTAGCCAACATGCAACATCTGGAAAGCCAAAGCAAAGAATGCAGAACTGATGTAGCCAGGAATCCTTGCCCAAAGAGATCATCTAATGGATAGGGTGGCATAACAGGAGTTTCTGGTTAGTGGCAATATTCAAAATCAGATAAGGGGCCATGCATGGATTTAAGATGTCCCATCTGCTTGTCTTAGAATCCAAGGGACAAGTTCCATGACCTGTGAGAATTTAGTGTACTGAAACTCAGGATAAGTCTCTAACCTCAGCAGGGAAATGGGAAGGTTGGACAGCCTGGAGGAAGCCCAGTTTTACAACCTGGACAATATGGTAGGAGCAGGAGAGAGCTATAGCTTTGTGAGTCTATGGAAACTCAGGGCTGAAGAGCAGGTCCACCAGACACGCCATACACCAGCTCCATGTGCTGGTCCTCTTCTCACTGTTGCCTGGCCAGGGTCCAGCCTGGCTGGGTGATCTTAGGGGCTGAGGCTGAGCAGGAAGGGCTGGAGGAGGGCCATCACATTCCTCACTTGCAAGGGGAACCAGGTGAGGCTGGCCCAGGCAACAGTGAGATGCAGTTTAGACAGTCCCATTCTTGCTACTCTTCTGCTAACACTTTGTGAGCCCTCCCTTTTGAGTTTAAGTCCCATTCAGGCTCTTATTAATTATGTGGCCATAGGACAAGTCACCTACTTATCCTCAGTTTCCTTTCTAGTAAAATGGAAATATTTAATTCATAGATTGGTTGTGAGGATTAAGAAAGACTAAGTGATTACAAAGTTGGTCTCAATATAAGTTAGCTCCTCTTCCTTCCAGCTCTCCAGGCCATGTATTAAATGCCATTTGTACAATTAAGGCTTATCTACCCTCCTCTGACCTTAACAAAGCAATTATGATAATAATTTATACATAGTCTACAGTTTGCTAAAAATTATTCTATGCATTCATTACCCTATTGCCTCAAATGATTTTTCCAACAATCCATTGAAATACCTGGCAAAACACTATTTTTAAAATTTCAGTTAAATAGTAACACTTAATAGTAACAAAAATATTTTTTAAAATTCCCTATTGCAGAGAGGAAAGAAAAAATTTGACATCTTGGTGGGAAAGTCTAAACTTGTCTAAACTTGCCCATGTAAAGCAGAGGAGAGATGTCAGGGAACACGTGATGGAAGATAGTTTGTTTACTTATTTCTAGTTTTTATTTAAATTCTAGTTGGTTAACCTATAGTGTAATATTGGTTTCAGGAGTAGAATTTAACGATTCATCACTTACAACACTCAGTGCTCATCACAAGTGCCCTCCTTCATCTCCATCACCCATCTAGTCCATCCTCCGCCCACCTCCCTCCATCAACCTTGTTTGTTCTCTATTGTGAAGAGTCTCTTATGGTTTGCCTCTCTCCTTCTCTCTCTTTTTTCCTCTTCCCCTATGTTCATCTGTTTTGTTTCTTAAATTCCACATATGAGTGAAATCATTTGCTATTTGTCTTTCTCTGACTGATTTGTTTTGCTTAGCATAATACACTCTAGCTCCATGACTCTAGGATTGTAAGAGTCACTAATTTTTAAATGATTGCTTGAGTAATATTAGTAAAAATCTTTTTGGGTACATGTTCAAATGCCAAATGATTCTTGGCTTTTAAAAAGTGCTTCTCCTTGGTTTCTGGAGAGGGATTTTACCTTATATGTCAAATATCCCTGAAAGAGTTTCTGGCCAAGAGGTATTAATTGTGTTCAATAGCAATAGAATACTAAAATGCCTTTTAACAAGAAAGTTTCTCTATTGCTTGTGAAGTGCTGTGGGCTATTTCCATTCCAAACGACTGAAGCATACACTTACGGAAAAGCAAAGTATACCTAACACAAAATCTGGTTGAGAGCAGAGCTCTGGGGAAATGAGACATTTGACAGGTAAACATTTGTCTTCGGGGTGAGACTTCCCTTTGTTTGAGAACGGACCACTCGAATGAATCCTTTTAGTAATGTATCTATAAGGCAAACACCTATCCACTTTTCTTAGGGAGGCCTAGAAAGTAGGAATAATAACCCCAAATGCAAAACCTTCAGAGTAACCTATTGTGTTCTGTTTAATAATGTAAATGTAGTATATTAGCAAGTTAATGAAAACAAATTTTCCTAAATCTGGATTTAGACTGTCCTTTTTGCCTGGAAACGATGTGTTGGCAGAGTTAGGTGTATTTTTGTCCAAGCAGTGTCCATACAAGACCAGGAACCACCAAAGTCATGCAGGCCTGGACCTCCTTTTGCCTTAGGGGAAGATTGTGATGTGGATACAGGTCAGCTTGAAGCAGCACCAGATAGACTGGACTATTGGTTTCCTATGCAGGAGTTTAGATGGATAACCTTGATTTGGGAGCAACGTTTGGGGATTCGTCTATTTGTGCCAGCTATGACTTTGAGTGGGGGGCTGCAGCACCCTGAAGGAAATGGACGCCCATGCACCTGCCATCCTGAGGTGGCAAAGAGAAGGGCCTCAGCCTGGGGAGAGAGGCTTTCCAACTTCCCTGGCGGCAAAAAGGGGGTTGAGTTTGGATGCCGGAATATGAAGGTGCCCGAAGATTACTGTGGATGGGGTGCAGCTGGCTCTGACCCCTGCCGGGAAAAGACCTGTGGGGGCTGGGCAGGGATAGTCAATTTGTGTTTGGGCTGTGGCTCTCAGGGCAACCTGTAGCCCTGGTTGTGGGCTACCTTCTCTGCGTAGTTCTGTTCTCCCTACTCTTTCAGCAAAGCCTTGTTTAAAGGGACTGCTTCTTCTGAGCTGTACCTGGAAGCATCAATGGAGGTGGCTCGGCCCAGGCTTGAGGAAGGAGTGAACCTGGGAAAGTAGAAACAGCCCGGAGGGGTCAGGTGGAGAGTGTGAGCAGAGATCCTCTGCACAAAGTAGACCAATCATCTAGAGAGAGCATCTGGCTGGGGGAGCCCGAGGATCTGTGAAACATGTCTTCATTCCTCAAGTTTTCACTGTTCTCCTTGAGGGGTAACTCAGTGAAAGATGAGACTTTCTACTTTTATAGGCATGTGCGTCAGGGTTATTTGGGCATAGAAGAGAAGGTTGACCCCTGAGAACTGGAGAATTTAGGAGAATATCTGAGTTGTACAGTCTTAAACACTCAACTCGGGTATCTTCTTCAGGCCCTGTCAGCTTGGTGTCTGGGTTCAGCACCTTTTTTAGTGTTCCTTTAGCACCCTGCGTGCTGATATACAAATAAATTAAAATAACTAACATTTATTGAGTGCTTACGTTGTGCCAAACAATGAGTTAAGGGCTTAAATGGCTTATCTTGTTCAGTACTTTGGTATTCCCACTTTTCAGATGGGGAACCTGAAACTTGGAGAAGTTATGTGATTTGCCTCAAATCCCATAGCTAAGTGTTCAGAGAGTCAGGATGCAAACCCCGATGGCCCACCCAAGAATCCATGCAGGCAGGGATTAAAATGTACTCCTTTTATTTCTCCCTTTGTTCATTAAAAAAAATGCAAACTTCCTTAGGCTAGTACCTGTTTTTTAAATCTCTGTCTCCCTATCTTTTAGCAGTGTTAGCTACATAATAAATGTTTGGCAAATGTTTATGGAAGGATGAATGGATGATAGAGTCTGAGGAGCAAAAGTTT
This sequence comes from Halichoerus grypus, assembly GCF_964656455.1. Classification (NCBI taxonomy): domain Eukaryota; kingdom Metazoa; phylum Chordata; class Mammalia; order Carnivora; family Phocidae; genus Halichoerus; species Halichoerus grypus. The sequence goes on from NC_135713.1 coordinate 98,694,865, forward strand.
GAGAAAACACACTTGAGGCTCTTTCTGAATGAATACAGTATGTGCTCCCTTCTGCTCTTGGCACATAATACCCACTCAATAAATGTTAGCTATTATTACCATCACTGGAAATAAAAATACATTTGAAAGAACACTTAGTTTTGCACAGGAATGCATCAGACACCTTATTTTTTCCACAATTTCTTTTACTTTGCTTATTTCTCTACCATTTTAGAACGAGGTGAGCATTTTTCTGTGCAGTATTTTGAATGTAAAGGGGTGAAATATCATTTTTGATAGAGTTTTTCCTTGAAATGTGAGCTGTGTTTGCCTGAAATATGAATACAGTTAAGCAGAAAAGAGGGCTGCTGCAAGCTCAATTTAAGTGATCTGCAGCGCAACAACGTGAGAATACAGATGCCATGGAATGTAAGAGAATTTCTTATCGTACGCTGCCAGCCACCACAGCCTGAGGACAAAAGCCAACTGCCAGGTTAGAGGATAGATTTTAGTATAATACAAAACTCAAGTTTTCTCACTTTTGGCTTTATAATCAATCCATTCCCATTATCCTTGCTACAAAAGTATCTAAATTGATTTCACTTTAAAAATCTTATAAACAGAAAATGGTACTATGGTGCCAATTTATGTACAGCACTGGGATATCCTGTTGTGGATGTCTTTGAGGAGGTAGGTCGGTAGGTTGAATGAGTTTTATTATTTTTATTAATCCCTTACCCATTTGTGGCAGAATCTGCTAGCTGCACACCTCAATAGCCATTCTCTCTCCTCCTCAATAACATAACCCTGCATTTAGATGGAGACAATATACTCAGCTGAAAGAGTCTTCTTTGCAACTAGGTGTCCATGTGATCCTGTGATGAAATTCTTTTTTTTTTTTTTTTTTTAAGATTTTATTTATTTATTTGAGAGAGAGAGAATGAGAGAGAGCACATGAGAGCGGGGAGGGTCAGAGGGAGAAGCAGACTCCCTGCCGAGCAGGGAGCCCGATGCGGGACTCGATCCAGGGACTCCAGGATCATGACCTGAGCCGAAGGCAGTCGCTTAACCAACTGAGCCACCCAGGTGCCCACCTGTGATGAAATTCTGCTCAATGATACCTAAGTGGAAGTGTTGTGAATTATTTCTAGAAAATCTCATTAAAAGGGAGGGAGTAGACCCTTCTTTTCCTCTTCTTTCTTCCTGTAGCCTGAAGTGTGAATATAAAGGTTGGAGCTCCAGCAGCAAGCTTAGGCCATGAGGTGACTTTGCACATGGAAGCCATGAATCACAAAGCGGCTACTAGGAAAGATACTGGGTCTCTAACACCGTGTAGACTCCATACTAGCCTTGAATGGCCAATATCTGGTCACTACATGAAAGAGATGAAAACTTTTATCTTATTTCCACTGTCAGTGTGGACCTTTCTGTTTTTATGCAGTCAAGCCCAGTTCTAATAAATATTTGAAGAAAGTAACAGAAACTTTTCAAGAAAACTTTCTCTGTATTTCTCTCAGTGTATTAAAGTACTTCCATGGCGTGGCGTTTTGTTGCTGTTCATCTCCAGCTTTTTAGTCCTATCGTCCCTCCTTCAGTAATCTTTTAGGCTTCCTCTTAAGATGTCAGCTGCTTTGAGGATCCTTATTGCCATGCTTCTATTTTCAGTGTCTCTGTATGGGTCTTAAAATTTCCTCCATTCTCATTTCTCTCTTCTCTGAAATCCTCATCAGGCCCCAGCATAAAATTACACTTACATCAATGAACATAGAGGTTTCTCATTAATTCAGAGGGTAGGAACTTGTGAAAACAATTGCTCTAAGTGATTTTTTTCTTTAATAGGATTTGTGGAAACTAATTTTTAGATAGTGTGTCTATGATGATAGATTAGCAAACACTGAGTTGAACACAGGCAGCCGTGATTTCAACCAAGCATTTGATAGTTTCCAGTGAGAAGCAGAGATTGAAAAAAAACCCAAAAAAACAAAAACAAAAAAACCCCACAAAAACTCCAGCTAAGCTTTGACTCCTAGCTCTGACTGTTAATAGCTGTATGAACTTGGAAAAGATACCTAAGCTTTTTTTTTTTTTTTAAAGATTTTATTTATTTGACAGAGAGAGACACAGTGAGAGAGGGAACACAAGCAGGGGGAGTGGGAGAGGGAGAAGCAGGCTTCCCGCGGAGCAGGGAGCCCGATGTGGGGCTCGATCCCAGGACCCTGGGATCATGACCTGAGCCGAAGGCAGACGTTTAACGACCGAGCCACCCAGGGGCCCCTAAACTTCTTAAGCCTCAATTTCCTTATCTATAAAGTAAGTTGTGATCAAGATGAAAAGAACTAATGCATGTGTAAAAATAAACATGTTTTCGTTAGCTTTAATGTACTTTGCCGATACAAGGGAGTTTGGGTGAGTGGAAAGAAATCTGGGTCCAGAACTAAGGGTGCACTTACTAGCTGTGTAACTTTGGCCCAATTAGTTAATATCTCTGAGCCTCAGTTTTCTTATCTGTAAAATGGGAAAATAATAGTATTGCCTTGCAGGGCTGTTGTGAGAATTACAGAAAATAATATATATGGAGACTCTAAGATAGTACCTGGTACTCAGAGAATAAGAAATATTAGTATTCTTGTGATTGTTACTGCTATTCCTACAAGAAGGTTCTATCCACTAATGTCGACCAACATTGGCTATACCAAATGCATTTTTCCAGTTCACCTGACCCTTAATGCCTCAGGGTTGTCTATCTCTCCATAGCCACTGTGGTGAAGGACTCTCTGGGTCCTTGCATTTCTTTTACCCGAGATGAATGCCCAGAATCTCTGTCCCTCTTACCTTTCCAAATTTGTAGTTTCCCTAGGGGTGGCTGAAGGGGCCACAAGCTGGGTGTTTAGGGAAATAAACTCCTCATGGAACGAAGTTTGATTAGTGAAAAGTAGAAGTCAGTATGGAGCTAGCAGATACATTTCTTCTCCATTTTTTCCCCCCTACCATAGACTGTTGTGAGCCATGGTTTTTCCATTTAATCTGTCCACGCATACCCTGCATGGTCAAATTGCAACACCAGTCAAGCAATTGCTTGTTGTAGAAGAGTAGCCAGCACGTTTAGTGCATTATCGTGCTTCTTCTTCCCATCCTCCTCTAACTTGTCTTTCTTTTCACTCTGGCTGCCCTGGGACTGCCCCTGCCAAGACAGTCTTGCTGCAGAATCATCTTTCCTAGGGAACTCAGACTAACACACTAACTACGGGCAGTGACTTGAGATAGATGCCGAGTCCCTACCTTTTAGGAGCTTACAGTTTAAGCCAAGAGACAGATACACAAAGCATGAACCACAGTACAAAGCTATGCACGATGACAACATACAGTTTCATCTTTGAGATGCTCCCAAACTTGGGTAGTTGTCTCTAGTTCTGGTTATTATTATTATTTTTTGTGCCAATTGAAACATCTTGGGTTTTTTGCTTGAATTTTTGCTTGAATTTGCTTACATCGCTCTTAGTCCTCTGAAATCTATTCAAGCTCCTCACCTTATGTAGAGGCCAGCATTTTCCTTGGGATTTCAATAACAGATTCTGAATGTGTTCATGTTGCTGTAGGCATTTTGCTTTGGAAAATATAGCATTCAGTTTTTCTTTAATAATAGCATTCTCTCATAGTTCCCTTTTCCTAAAATCAAATTACTGTCAGAATTTTATCTTTGCCTTCTCTCTCCAGTCAGATAATTGAATGTAATGATGTTGTTTACCCATAGATACTGTCTAGACTAATTTTTTGCCTGCTTTTTTGAAATTAATTTAGCAGACTCTGCAGCCCAGCTAGCCACCTATATGGCACCACAATGGGTGTTTTGGACTCAGGCTTTAATATTTCTTAACATTATTGTCTCTAAGTGAGGACAAAAACGTGACTGAATTTGGGAAAAGTGCCAGAAATTTGCTTTAGTTGACTAAAGGTAGAAGATAAAAACTGTTATGGGGCAATCTCTTTGTTTTGGGGGGGATTACATTAGTGAGTTGTCTTGTTCTTGTGGATATAAATTAAGTATATGAATTAAATATTGCCACTTAACAAACTACCCCAAACTTGAAACAATACCGCTAATTTTTATTTCATAACATTTTTGAAGGTCAGGAATTCAGGAGCAGCTCAGTTGAGTGGTTGGGCCTCAGAGTCTCTTGGAAGTTTTCAGTTAAGATGTTGGCCAGGGTTGCCGTCCTCAGAAGTCTTGACTGGAGCTGGAAGATTCACTTCCAAGGTGGCTCGTTCAGATTGCTGGCAAGTCAATGCTGGCTGTTGGCAGGAGACCTGAGTTCCTCACCACTTGCATCTTTCCATGGGGCTGCTTTGATGTCATCATGACAGGGTGGCTGGTTTCCCCAGAGTGAGTAATCCAAGAGAAAACATGGAAGTGGCATTGTTTTTTTTTTTTTTTTTATGGGGCAGCCTTGAAAGTCACACACTGTCACTTGTACTGTATTCTATTGGTGACCCGGACCAACCCTAATATACCGTGGGAGGGGACTACCCAGAGCATGCACTCCAGAAAAGAACCAGTAAGGAGCCATTCTGGAGACTGACTGCCACATTAGGTAGTAGTTTTTTATTTTTCTTGAAAACTGGAGTAGCCCAATGAAAATATGTCAGACTTGCTTTAATAATAATATTCTAATTTTTTTTTTTTTTTTTTAAAGATTTTATTTATTTGCGAGAGAGAGAATGAGAGACAGAGAGCATGAGAGTGGGGAGGGTCAGAGGGAGAAGCAGGCTCCTCGCTGAGCAGGGAGCCCGATGCGGGACTCGATCCCGGGACTCCAGGATCATGACCTGAGCCGAAGGCAGTCGCTTAACCAACTGAGCCACCCAGGCGCCCTTTAATAATAATATTCTAAAAGACTGACTTGATTGGGGATCAGCATGCAACTCTGCAAAGATCAATTTTTTAAAGATTTTATTTATTCAGTTTGACAGAGAGAGAGAGAGTGTGCACAAGCTGGGGGAGGGGCAGAGGAGAGGGAGAAGCAGACTCTTCGCTGAGCAGGGAGCTGGACGTGTGGGACTTGATCCCAGGACCACGGGATCACGACCTGAGCCGAAGGCAGATGCTTTACCTACTGAACCACCCAGGCACCCCTCTTCAAAGATTAATTTGATGTCAAGTGATTTTTCTGCCTTCTCTGCTGTAGAAACCACAAGATGAAGACCAAAAAAAAAAAAAAAAGAAAAAAGAAAAAAGAGATGTCCACTGGAAGGACTTATAAATGTGGGGTAAAACCTTAAGTTCTCTCTAGTTAAAACCCAGTAACTCAAAGTTCCTGGGACTCACCCTTCTGGCAAAGTTCCCCACAGAAATGTCTGTGATTCTCCCAAGGAGGCCCGGCTTCACACGCGCCCACAAGCCAGCCCCTTGGGAATAAGCTTCACAGGACCCTGCTTTGTTCTCCGTCCTCCCCACCAGCTTCTTGGAGGCCCCCTCTGCAGCCTCCACTTTGGAATTCCGGTCCCAGGGCAGGGGAGGGAGGAATGGCCCCGAGTCCACCTCTTGCATCCCACGGCGTTGCCGCACAGCCAGTCCCTCTGACCAGCACGGAGTCTTTCATGAGAACAGGTCCTCTTTGCCTCAGAGTAACTCTCCCCCAAGAACACACAAGGACAAGCAGCGGTTTTCTTTTTCAGCACTCTGCATCTTGAAGATAACTGACTAACCTTCCACCTTGTATTTATAGGCTGCTACTTCAGCCCTGTGATTTACCCTATCCTGCCAAATGTCTTCCCCCAAATCAGCCGTCAGAGCTAAGCAAATCTGTCAACACATGATGTTTGGCATAGCACAAGGTTGTGATAAAAACTGATCGCAAGTATTAAAAATTTAAGCTGTCCTCTTCTAGCTCAGCTTTAAACAAGTGCTAAACATCCATCCCAAGGTTGTTTTGACTTTTGCCAGATCCTCTGCACTTTGAGCATCCTTGTGATGCCCCACGTATGGCACCATTTACAGCAGGCTCTTGCTCATTGTCTAGACATTTTATGTGTAAGTGCGAAATTAACTGAGCTTCGTGTCTTGGCTTTTTCAAGTCTCTTGGGCGGGGGGTGGGGGGTCGTGGCAGGAATCCCACATATCTTCTGGGAATTCTGCCTCCTAGATACCTTCCATATCCACCTGCTCCTTCTTATTTCCACTGCCACTGACTCGGGTCAAGCCCTCATCACGTCTTTCAGGGATCGCTCCGATCAATATGCTAACTTGTCTTCCCCTGTTTTAATTCATCCTCATCTCTGCTGCTGGGATAACCTTTCTCCTGCCTAAAGTCCCTTCATGGGTCTCCTCACAGGTTCTGGGATCAAATTCAAGTTATAAGACAGCCCACAGAGTTTTGCCTGCCTCTCTGACCTCATTTCCACCATCCCTCGTCCTGTGCTTGTTGGCAGCCATTCAACTTGCAATTATCTTAAATTTATACTGTTAAATGCCCTATGCTTTTGTAAATATTATCCCTCTGCCTTATGTGCATTTCCTACTCATACTTCAAGACCAAGGGCGGGTGTCGTCTCCTGTAAGACCTCTTTCTCTTCTGGGTTAGATGCCCCTCCCATGGGCCACATGGGTCTTCCACCTGTCTTTCTCCATGTGAGATGTAGCATGCAGTGCGCTTTAAGTTACAGGTTCTAGAGCCAGAGTAAGTGGGTTTAATCACATTTATTACTAGCTATGTGACCTCTGGCAAGTTTCTTAGCCTATTTAATGCCTCAGTTTTCCTGACTGTAAAATGTTAATGGTGCCTCATGTGGTTGTCTTGGGCTTTTTGTATTGAGTTGACATAGATGGAGTACTTAGAATAATGCCTAGCTCACAGCCTGGATTTAATGCTGTCAGCTGTTCTCAATAATTTATTTTAGTTCCAGTTTGTTGTTCCGTATAATTCTAAGCTTTTAAAGGCATGGACCTTGTCTTTGTTTTCTCAGCATCTATTGCGAAGGAGGTGTTTCTGTGAACATATAAATGAACTGTAAGTGCCATATGCAAGGTATTATACTTAATGGTACTTTTCTATTCTCCAGTAATTTCCAACATAGTTAGTTCATACAGGAACAAGCTAGCAGTGTGCCCAGCAAGACTTTAAATAGAGTGACAGCATATGTTTATATGAGATTATATTATTCAATTCCAAGACAAGGTTTCTAAACTCAGAAATAAGTTTATCTAATGATAAGGATATCTAAGGATAACCTAGAAAGATAATCTAAGTTTGCTAGAATTTTATTATTTGGATAATTTGTAGTATAAAATTGGCACTATTCTTTCTTGGTGGTGTAAGACATCTTTTGGGATACTGTATATCACTAGCTTCAAATTACCACATAATTGGTATGTTGGTCACGTTGGCTTAGTTGGAAATTCTCTTTCCTATCTTATTTGAATCTCTTACTATTTTTGTATTTTAAGTAGTGTTTCAAAATCCATCAGGTATGCAACAGACTAATAAGCAAGCAAGCTCTGGCCACCTGCATTATGCATCTCTGAGAAAAGAGTTGCTAAATAGCATGAGATTTCATTTCAAAAAAATATCTTCTGGTAAATACATGAGACATTCATCATCCTCCATTTATAGATTATTATGTTTTTATTTAATAAGTGTAGAATCATTTTGAGACTAACCACATTGTTTAGCTGTCAGTAATCTTCTGGATGTCTACATTAGAATTAGATTTGACTATGAGTGAGAGAAACCCAAAATAATACTAGCTGAAACAAGTTAGAAATTTATTTCTCTCTCATGTAAACATAAGCAGTCCTGGGCTGCATGGTAGTTCAGTCATCAGAGACCAAACCTCTTTTACTTTGCTGCTCTATCATCCTCAATATACAGGTTTCAACTCCTAGTTTAAGGTGGCTGCTCCAGCTCCAGCTTTCACATCCTCAGTCCAGTCAGCAGGAAAGAGGAAAAGGGAAAAGTGCACTCTGCTGGTATTTAAGGAAACTTTTCAGAAGTTGTAAATACCTTCCCATTCATCCGCACTTGGTCACATGGACACAACTAGTCAAAGGAAGGATTGGAAATGAAGCCTTTGTCCTAGGTGGCCATGAGATCAGCTAAAAATTGGGATCCTGTTTCTGAGAAGTAGGATACTGGAGGACTACTATCAGTGTGTACTACTTTTTGTCTTCCTGTCATTTAACTGTCTCAGGTAACTAGGTCCAAGACTGAAAAAATGGTGAAATGGTCCCACTGATGTCAAAATTATGCATTGAGATATTTTGACCCTTTCTTAATGTGTTAGCTAGTGTGAGACTATTTTCAAATTTTAGAAGCTATGTTGACTTTATGAATTGATTCCAAAATTAAAAAAAAATATATAAATGTTGTTGCAAATAATTTCTCATAAAGGAGCAATAAAAATATTAAGTGGCATATTTACAAATCATATATCTGGGAAGGGATTAATATCCAGAATATATAAAGAACTCCTTCAATTCAACAACAAGAAAAGCCAATTTAAAAATGAGCAAAAGACATTTATCTAAAGAAGAAGTACAGGGCACCTGGGTGGCTCAGTTGGTTAAGCATCTGCCTTTGGCTCAGGTCATGATCCCAGGGTCCTGGGATGGAGCCCTATGTTGGGCTCCCTGCTCAGTGGGGAGTCTGCTTCTCCTTCTCCCCCTCCCCCTACTATGCTCTCTCTCTCTCTCTCTCTCAAATAAATAAATAAAACCTTTAAAAAAAAAAGAAAAAGTACAAGTGGCCAGTGAGCACATGAAAAGATGCTCAACATTGCTCATCATTAAGGAAATGCAAATCAAAACCACTTTATATCCATTAGGATGCCTATAATATATAATACATACATAAAACAGTAAACAGAAAATAACAGGTGTTGACCACAATAAAAAATGGTTAAAACTTTTTGAAAATGTGGGTAGTTTTACATACATGAATTTATATAATCAGACTTGAAACCGATGCCAGAGAGGTTTTTTTTTTTTTTTAAGAATCTTGATCTTATTTTGAAATTCTATTAAAATATTTCAAAAACAGAAGTAGAGAGAATAACATATAAAGAAACTTCTAGTTCCCTTAACCCACCTGTAACACCTCAATTTATAATAAGACTGTTTTTGTGAAGGGTTATTCCACTGCCCTAATTGCTGAGTACCATTTGTAGGTACTATCCTAACTGCCATGATTTGAAAAGCCAACCATGAACTTTTCATATTTGTAAGCTTTTTATACAGAACACGTGTGTCTCAAGAAAAGCCTTAGAAAACCTGCCTTATCACAAACTCTGTGAAAGAGGCAGCACTGTATAGACCACAGGTGGAGACTTTTTCTGTAAAGAGCCAGACAATAAATATTTTAGGCTTTGTGGGTTACATTAGGCTTGTTGAATATTCTTAGTTTTTTCTTTTAAAATATCCCTATAAAAATTTAAAAACCTTCTCAGCTTGTGGGACCATACAAAAAAGAGCTGTTTCCAGACTTGGCCCAATGGCTGTAATTTATTGACCCCTAGTAGACCTTTGAAGCCCTTCTGGGGTCAACCCACGGCAGTGTGGCGGTGTGGGCAACTATACAATCATGCTTAGCCAGTCTTCAGCTTGGCTGGCAGCCTCTGTCTGGGCCCGACTCAAATAAGGTAGTTTCAAGTCTGATTATATAAATGCATGTGTTTGTTTAAAATACCCACTTAAAATTTTTTAAGCCATTTTTTATTGTGGTAAAATCGTATTGTGGTATTCACGGAAGTGGAATCCGACGGACCTGCCGGCAACTCTCAGAAGGAAGCATTTAGAAGGGAGAAACCCAGCAGAGACAGAACGGGTCCTAAGAGTGAGACACCTAGAATAGTCTCAGTTCCCATCCTAGTATTTACATACAAGACACCCCCTTTCCTTGAAGAAATGTAAGTGATATGTTCCTCGTAACCAAAAGAATCCAAAATGCTCTCATTTACTGCAAATGTCAGTTGGTACAAACACTTTGGAAGACAGTCCAGTAATATCTACTAAGTTGAATATGAGCACGTCAATGACCCAGCAATTTCATGGTTAGGTATTTTAACTAGAAAAATTCTTGTGCGTTTTTACCAGAAGATACATGTCCAAGAATGCTCACAGCAGACAATACGTGCCCACAGTGGATGCCGTGAACCTGGTCAAATCTCAGCTCCACCACTGACACGGGCGTGTGACCACAGACAAGTAGCTTATTGCTCTGTGCCTCATTTTCCTCATCTGTAGGAGGGGAGAATTATTTAATTATCACAAGGTTGTAGGGGTTCAATAAGTTAATTTACGTAAAATGCTGGGCTTATAGAAAATGCTCTATCAGTCTTAGCTGTTGTTGGAACTCATCGTTATAGCAGCATTGTTCGTTAATAGGAAAAACTGAAAACAAACAACATGTCCATCAAGAGAGGATGGATAACCAAAATGTGGTATATTCACACTATGGAATATTATACAGCCTAGGAGTGAAAAGAACGAACTAGAGCTATATATATCAACAGGTATAAATCTTAGAAACAATTTTAAGAGAAAAAGGCAGGCACAGAAAAACACAGATAGTATACCCCCATGTTACAAAATAAGCAAAATTCAACTTATTATGTAGAGACACTCACAAAAAATACACAGAGAAGCAAGGGAAAGGGATAGAAATGAAACTTAGGATAGTGGATAGGGAAATGGGACTGGGAAACACCTCCAGTGTTTTGTAAACAAAACGTGACATTTGTAAAAAAAAAAAAAAAAGTTTATAAATTGAGTAGTAGGTTCCTGGGTGTTGGTCTTATTATGTTACAAATACGTAAAGATAAAATTTACATGGCTATGAACTGAACTTGTTGAAAATCAGGAAATAAGAATTAAAACAAAGGAAATCGTTAACATGCCGTATAGAGATTCATTAAGGAACTAAACTGGTTGAATAGAGTTTGCTCCAGAAAGTACTTTCTTGATAAAAATCTATCAGTGCAGGTATACTCCCGATTAAAATGTTTGCCTTCATAAATCCAAGGTAGCTTCAATCATCCTGTACATAGTTAATGATACAATAAGCCTTGATTTATATAATGAGATTTACATACTCAAAGGAAAAACAAGACTTCTGGGTGGGACTTCTGCAGGGAACAGGTGTCAGGAAAACCTAACTAGCCAAGGCATTATAAGGTAAAATAGCAAGAGAGTAATTCTCCTCTAGAGATAAGAGGGGTAGGGGAAAATACCAGGAAGTACCGCTATGTTATAAAAAAGAAGAGGGAATTCCAGTGTGAAGTGATCGTTTGGGTAGTAAGTTTGATTTACTTTCCCCAAGATTTAATTATACTGGTACACGGAGTTTAGGAGTGGACATATCTTTGGACAGCTTCACTTCCAAAAGCCACTGCATACTTAGCTAGTTTCCCAGGCAACAGCAGGTACACTGCCTTCTGGATATCTTCAGGGGTGAGGGTACAGCGATTTCTAAAACACATCAGGCTGCAGGCTTCCATAGAAATGCGCTCAAAGATGTCGTTGATCAGGGTGTTCATGATGTCCAAGGTGCGAGATGATATGCCCCTCTGGGGAGCCACTTCCTTTAGGACCCTGTTAATGTAGAGTGAATAATTTCTATGGCCAAAATCAGTGCTGGAATGTGATTTCTTTTTGGAGATTGGGTTTTGATGTCCTCTGGAGCACTTGTTCTTTTTGGTGATGGATCTGGCCATTGTAGATGTTGTTCTCCTTAACAGAGTGGAGAGGAGAAGGGCCTAAAGGTGGGGTGAGGGGAGCCCTCATATTTATATTGGCATGCCACAATCAGCCTTTTGGGGCTTCTCTTTGATTGGAGGTTACTCTTCCTATGTCACAATCATCTAGCAACAGCACTGATTTGTTGTTAAGGGAAAAATCTTGTTCTTGGCCAACCTAAAGCTTTCCTAAGAGGACAGAGTGTTGTAGAAGGATGGAGGTTGGCTTCAGGGCAGAAGAAAGGGTTCCTTTTTCCTACTTTATTTCTTGGCAGTTTGCAAGCATAACATACAGTATTTTCAGAATTGGACAAATCTCATCAAATTGGGGAGTTGGTAGCAGGAACACAAAGGGAAAAGTACCATAAGCCTTTTATGGGGGAATCTCTGTTTATAAAATTTTCGTAAGTTCATTTTATAAGCAAATGAACAATAAGCCATTAAACATCTTGAAGTGATTGTTTTATAATAAAAATAAATATGTATACCTAGTCTGCTTTTAAAAATTAATTTAAAAATGAATCCTACTTAAAATGAATCTGAACCCCCAACTCCTTATGAGCAACTAATGTCCAAAAGGAGAATAAAACAAAAACTGCCCAATTTTACTGTTTAAATTATTTTATGTGAACTCTGTGCATTAGGTTTTTATAATGATATTAATACCATTCTTGGATTACACAGTTGGCTTTTTACCTGATACTGTAGTTCTTCTGTCATTATTAACCAGAAGTGTACGGTCACTCTTGCTCATGTGTTATGTTGATATTTGTGCTGAAAAAAAAAATCTCCATTACCTTCTTAATCAAATTCATCCCTGGATAAAATAAAAAATAAGCAGAAACAACTATAAAAATCGCAACTCCTAGGCATTTCAATAGTTCACCATTGCCATAGCTATTAATGCTACCATGAAAAATCCTTCCCTGTGAGTGGCTTCACAGATAAGATAGACTGAGCTGTGTGTCATTTCTGGGATGCTATGTGTAATTCCTCCCCTTTTTCTGTCACTCAAGAAAGCTGATCTGAAATAAGGTGAGTAGGGAAAATGTTATTACAGGGAAAACTTCTAACAGGTTCTAATTTCTAAAGACAACAGGCATCATTTGTGAATGTATGTACTTTATTTATTATTAGCAACACACATCACACTGTGTGTCATACTGAGTTGGAGGTTGCTGCTTCCACGCATGCTTGGCGGTGATGGATCCTTAGTCAGCTCTTGCTAATTTTGCTTTCAGGATTTCTCTAGATATAATTACTTAGTTAGCTTAATTACAGCATAGCTTTATTTGTGATCATTTAGAAGAAGCTATCAGGTGGAGAACGTTCACTCCCTATTCTTCACGCACCCATGCTGAAGAGCCTTTACTAGTAGAGTGCTCCTGGCCTCTCTCTGCCCCTCACTTCCTCTTCCTTGGGACAACCGTCCCTGGAATCAGTGAGCTACTAGGGGGAAGGTGGGTAAGCCTATCTCAGCCCCTTCGGGACTCTTGTTGGGATCTGACTGTGGACAGCTCTGCTCCTGGGGCTGGATCACTTTCACTAGCCGGCCTTAACTCAGTGGGTCATTTTGCTTCATTCAGAGGTGCTATAAAAGAAAGCCTGTTGTTGCCCCACACATAAGGGCTATCCTCCAAAAGTTCATCAGTAATAAAGCTGACATTTTGATCCTTGTCTTTCTAATCCCTATGACTCTCAGTCGGTTCTGTGCCTGTGTGGGGAGAAGGGAGGGTGCAATACATTACAGAAGCTAAAAGAAAAAGGCTTTCAAGACAAAACAGCAAGCTGTATGCTAAAATACTGATGATCAGAAAGTTCCGAAAATGAGGAATACTGATTCTATAAAATTTCTAGCTACTTTAAGGTTAACCCCAATTCCCTTTTAAAATTTAATGAATCATTCTAAAATATGTATGAGCTCACCACTGATATGCTGGTTTTTCTTTTCCTTCTCTCTTCCTCCTCCTCCAGACAGTCTGGAACAAGGGACAGATACTGTTTAGCATAATGACCTTCAGGAGATGCCTGTTGGATTATCAGTTTGGACAATGGAGCAAATCTGATTATTTTGCATCTATCTACCCTGGGAATGAGCACTGTGAAGCCCTCTATCTACCCCCTTCTCCTCTGCACTCCCCCTCAAGGTCGTTGCCTTAGAACAAAACCTGCTGTCCTTAACAGGAGACACAGGAGAGTGAAAGGAGTGATGACCAGTGTACCAGGGATCTGGGGTTTGTGGTCTCTGAGCCGCTCAAGTGTAGCTGGAATCTAAAATTAACAACCATTTCATGAATTTTTCCAGGCTCTTGTTTTATGCTTGATCACACTGTCTATTTGGGGCATGGCTTATATGTCTTCCATGAATAAGTATGAATACTACTGGGGTTACAACTGCTTATTCTTTCACTTATGGTTGAGGGTCTAGTAATGACTCAAGGTCATCATCAAGACTCTTAGTGATTATTCTATGATAGCTGTGGCAGTGGTGACATTAACTCAAAGCGAAAACACATGCACTGACAGGTATGAGTGTACTCTGGAAACATTTTTACAGTCACTGTATTAGTTTTCTACTGCTGCTGTAACAAATCACCACAAATTTAGTGGCTTAAAACAACAAAAATTATCTTACAATTCTAGTGGTGGGATCAGTCTGAATGGGTTTCACTGGGCTAAAATCAAGTGTCAGCAGGGTTGTATCCCTTCTGAAAGCTCTAGCGGAAAATCTGTTTCCTTACCTCTTCCAGCTTCTGGAGGCTACCTGTTTCTCTTGACTTTTCCTTTAACTTCAAAGCCAGTGATGTATGGTCAAGCTATCCTCATGCTGCATCACTGACACAGACTCCTGCCTCCCTCTTTCACTTATAGGGACCCTTACGATTACATTGGGTCCACCTGGATAATCCAGGATATTCTCCATATCTCAATATCCTTAGTTTCATCTGCACATTCCATTTTGCTAGGTAAGAGAACATATTCACAGTCACAGGTTTGGGATATGCACAACTTTGAGGGGCATTATTCTGCCCACCATATAGCCACCATAAACAGAATGACAGTCAGAGAAGTTCTGAGTCAACCGTATAGAAGTTAGAGACGAATAACACCTTCCTTAGGAGACGGACCAAAAATATATTTTAAAAATACTTTCTGTATATGGGTTAACTTTCTTGTAATTTGCTTTTTTTCCCCCTAGAAATGGGAAGCTGTCTTGTATTTTTAATTTCTGTGCTTTGCCTCTATAGTCCCCAAAATATGCTGAATAATATCAGTTTTATCCTTGGAAGCAGGAGTCTATCTTGACGGTAGAGAGAGACAGATTTTTATTTCTTCCCCTTGTCATTCTCAAATCCCCTTCTCAATCTCTTCTCTCCTGCTTGCTTTCTCACAAGGATGGAATATTATTCAGCTGAAAAAAAAAAAAATGAGATCTTGCCATTCGCAACAACATGGATGGACTAGAGTGTATTATGACAAGTGAAATAAGTCAGATAAAGACAAATATATAGTTTCACTTATAAGTGGAATCTAAAAAAACAAAACCAATAAACAAACAAACAAATAAAAAAACAGAAACAGACTAATAAATACAGAGACCTGGGGGTTGCCAGAAGGGAGGAGGTGGGGGATGGGTAAAACAGATGAAGGGGATTCAGAGGTACAAAGCTCCAGTTCCATCTACGGAGATGAATACTACAGCATAGGGAATATAGTCAATAATATTGTAATAACGTTGTATGGACACAGATGGGGACGACACTTATTGTGGTGAGCATTTTGTAATGTATAGAATTGTCAAATCACTATGTTGTACCCCTGAATCTAATAAAATACTGTATATCAATTATAAAAAAAGGCAGAGCAGTTTGGAGGAAGAGGGTAGAAGGGCACAGGTGAGTAGAGAGATGAGTGGAGGAGAAGAGGGTGATGCAAAGATTGGCTCCTGAGGGTGACCCATGTTCTCTGGTCACGGGACTCCAGGTTCAGAGATAGGAAGAGATGTAGAGTTTGGTGTAAACTTGTTTCTGTGCATTTAAATTGAGGCTAACTTTAGCCAAAAGCTTTTGCAGTGCTTGCACGGAACAGACCAGACAGAGCATAAGAGGGTGGAACCAGGGTGGGGCCCCCTTTGTTGTGGTGTCTTGCCTGTTTCATATTTCCATGTTTGGGGGGGAGTAAAGCAAACTTTCTTTACTGATTTGTTGACAATTCTGTGGCCTAGGTCATTTCTCTTTGACTTGATTCTACCTTTTTTGCTGGGTTCCCGAGGCTGACACCCCGAACCTCTCCAGTGCAGAGCCCTTGCCCTCCCATAGTTGGGTCACCTGTGTCCTGCTTTGGCTAATCTGAGAGCTGGGTCATTGTTCTCAGGTGACCTGAGAAAGAGTAATTAGATTAGCTTTGTGCAGAGTAAGAACATAAAGGAATTAGCCTTGAAAGTAAGTAGAAGGTTGTCAAATTCCTGATGAAGTTCCTGATGAGTCTGATGTTCTTTAGCAAAAACAAACAAACAAACAAACAAACAAAAACATAAAATGTACTGGGACAACAGAGATAAGAAAAAATTTAATTTTGTTTTGAGTTTTGGTTCACACATTATAGTAAAACATCAATTAACTAAAAAGTAATTAAACACCTCCTGAATCAATAGATTATCATTGTAAAATGGATTTTCCTCGAACGGTAATTAGAGTAAGTGCTTGCAAAGCACATAGAATAGGAATAAAAGCTGCTCAAGGTCATCTGGCCAGGAAGTTAGGGAGCCAGGAGATTAATGGAGGCCATTTGGACATCCAGGCTGGGGCTCTTAACCACTAGACACACGGCCTCTCAGTAATTGGCCAAGGAGGGAGGCTGTTCCATGCTGGAGAAAAGGAATGAGCAACAACATGGAGGCAAGGAATCACAGCTCTGTTCAAGAACAGAGAAAACTGTTTTGCTCAGGCAGAGGGGTTATGTCTGAGTGCTGAGAGACAGAATGCTGGCTTAGTTTATAAAATGTCTGAAATTGTAGTCTAAAGTCTTAAAATTATTCTGTAAGTCTTTGAGAGTCCCAGAGAATTTGAAGCATGGAATAATTGATTCAAAGTGATGTTTTGAGAGAAGTGATCTGGTGCCGGGGTCAGGAGGGATTAGAACAAAGGAGATGAGAGAGCCCAGCACTGTTCCTGCTCAGTGGCCCAGGAGTGGGACAATAGAGGTCTGAACTGGGGGTAGTGGGAATGGGAAGAAGGAGCTGTTTTTGAGAGAACTGGTAAGATCTAATGATTGATTTACTACTCGGGAGAAAGGAGAAGGAAGCCTTGGATAGAACGCTGACCTTTCCTGAGCACTGACTATGTGTCTAGACATTGTTCTAAGTACTTCCCAGGTATTAACTCGGTGAGTTGTCACAACAACCATGTGACACAGATCCCATCAGCAGCAGCGTCTCCTTTGCACGTGGCGGGGAAACAAAGACACGGAGCCATGATGTAACTTGCCTCAGATCACACAGTAGGTGAGTAGCAGAAATGGGATTCAAACCCACACATCTGGCTGCGGGCCCCATGCTTCTCCCTCACCGGCGTCCTGCTTCTCTTGTAATCTCTTCTGGGCACGGGGCCCTCCATGTGCGTGTTTGACCACTACATCTCTTGGCACCTTCTTGAGAGTCGAGGGGGGAAGTAAGCAGGAGAGTGGTACTTCCTGCCACACGGCTGTCAACCGGGCTGTTGCCAATAAGCAAGTGGAAGAACCAAGACTGGAACCCAGATGTTTTGACCCCATCTCCAGGGCTCCGGCCAAAGCCTCATCTCTATATTACGAGCAGAAAAAAAAACAAAAAAGTAAAGTTCGTTAACCAAAATAGTACAGTTGGAGCAATAGGGAAGATGTAATTTTAGAATTTAGGATAAAATGTAACATTAAGCACTCTCAGGAAGTTGCTTTTCTCACCTTACATTCCATAGAATCCCTGAAGCACTGGTATATCTGAAGGAGGAGTCATTCCTCTGCTCAACAAGGGAGAAGATCCTGATAGCCACCATATAGCTTTACATTCCAGACAGGTCAGAAAGAAAACACACACCTTCTCCTAGAGGGAAAGCATGATCGATTCTTAAATTGGGAAAAAGGGATTGTAGGAAGGAAACCTATACTCAGAGAATCCTAATAAGGTTTTAAAACCTTCTCTTCTTCAGTTGTCCTGTGACACCCTTTCGAGCTGGCTTACACATTAAGAAACCAGAAAGATAAATATCTTCAGCATCACAAAATTAGAGGCTGATAAGCATCATCAGAGAATCAGGTTCAGCATGAAACAGCTCAACCAGAAAGCCGGGACTGCATGGTATCTCTGTTTAAGTACATAAAATTGTTTCCCATTCTGCAGGATATAATAAATTCTTGACTTGGTTATACTCAAAGAAAAAGGACCCAGTGTTCCTGAATTTAATAAAATCCCCATACTCTAGTTCATTCTCTCTCCTGAGTCCAGTGAAAGAATACAAGTCTTTCAGCAACTCAGACTGAAGATGTTCATACCAACACCGGGTTCCAATGCTTTTGCTGCTGAGTTTTATTTTAGGACCAGCCTGCAGTGTAGTGAGGTCTGTAATCTCTTTAGGCAAGGCTGTGCCACTACAGATCTCTTGGAGGAATGACGGCATTAGCTGCATCTGTAATGTTTTATTTATTTTTAAAAACTTACTTATTTTAGAGAGAGAGTTAGCTTGCTCTGGAGTATGCTGGAAGCTGTCATCTGAGGATATGATCTCTCCATTCTGCTATGTCCTGCAATCCTAATATGTGATTCATGTCTGCAGAGTACTTTGTACTTTCCAGAATATCAGTTCAGGCATTAAAAGAATAATATTATACCCTGCAGTGGACCTGCTCAGGTTCCCGGGTGAGGTCCCATCTCTTGTCTCTCGTGGGAGAATGGATTGTGTTCCCATTTTCCCATGAGGCGGGTTTAGAGGACATCCTGCTTACATGGGTCTGTCTCGGAACCAGGGAATATTGTTACCAAGCGTCTCTGGCCAATGGAACACACCTTAGCAGCACTTACTGTTGCTTAGCTACACAGATGAGGGAAGTTGTGATGTAATTGCGGGCCCTCACATAACACTATCGTTCCTGAGTGATTGCTTCCAACAGAGCTGCAAATTCAG
Organism: Halichoerus grypus; assembly: GCF_964656455.1. Taxonomy (NCBI): domain Eukaryota; kingdom Metazoa; phylum Chordata; class Mammalia; order Carnivora; family Phocidae; genus Halichoerus; species Halichoerus grypus. The sequence continues at coordinate 98,713,725 of NC_135713.1, forward strand.
GAAATGTCTTGTCTTTATGGCATTTTATCTTCACTGTTGAGAATCAAATCATCTTGAGGAAGTCGAGGCCACAAAACAGAAAAGAACTTTTAAACACTATCTTCTTCCATTTCCCTAACAACCTTTGATGTAAGCAGAGTAACCCACCTGCTTTACAGATGAAATTTTACTCAGAGAATTTAGGCCCTTGGCTTCAAAGGTGCATACCCAGGGGTATGGTAAAGCTCAGTCTAGAACTTTCCACTGATTTTGCTGCTGCAACAAAGCATGTGTCCACCCTGTAGCCCTAGTGGATTTAGCAGGGTTCCCTTCACAGTTTCTTCCTGGAGTTTAGCAGGTCTTTGCTTCTTGTAAAGATCTGTGAAGTACCCCCAGTATATACTGCCTCATGGGAGTTGCTTGACTCTGTTTTCTGTATCATTCTTTCTAATGGCCACGAGTCTAGGAACAGGACTTGAAGAGATGTGGGCAGGGGGGATCCCATGGACCAGGGTGGGCTGTGAGGTATCATCTATATTTCCTGGTGCTGGTGGGGGCTTGTGTAAGGAAATATGGAATTATTCTCCCTCCCCACCCCTTCTAGCCCAAGCCTTTCATATGATGGACTACTTCAACCCAAGAATTGTAACCATTGACAAGCAGGATTTAAAAGCTCAGCTGCTTTCAGTACAACTAAAAGAATATTTTTCAGGGCGCCTGGGTGGCTCAGTTGGTTAAGCGACTGCCTTCGGCTCAGGTCATGATCCTGGAGTCCCTGGATCGAGTCCCGCATCGGGCTCCCTGCTCGGCGGGGAGCCTGCTTCTCCCTATGACCCTCACCCCTCTCATGTGCTCTCTCTCTCTGTCTCAAATAAATAAATAAAATCTTTAAAAAAAAAAAAAAAAAAAAAAAGAATATTTTTCAGGAACTTGGGATTAGGGAAGGGGTTACAATCAAGATGCAAAGCACAAATTATAAAGGAAAAGGTTGACCTTTTTGCCTATATTAGACTTAAGGCAATTATATGATAAATGACACTGTAAAAATTAAATGACAAACTACAGACCGGGAGAAGGTATTTGTGAAGTATATAAAATAAGTATTGAGAATATGTGACAAAAAACCCCCCAAACTCCTGTAAATCACTATTTTAAATGATAACCTACTGGATAAATGGGCAAATTATATGATCAGGCAACTCACAGAAGAAGAGATTCCCAAAAGGTAATGAGCATAAAAAAGATGATGCTCAACTTCCACAGTAGTTAGGGCAAGGCAAATTAAAATCACAGAATTTATTTCACACCCACCGATTCACAAAAATGAATTACCCTGGTAACAGTAATTGTTGGCAAGAACGTAAGGAAATAGTTGTTGTTATGATTATTTACATTTTAAGTGGAAGTGTAAATTGCTAGGCTCACCTCCGGTGGTGACTTTGGCCATAGCTGGTATGTGGGAAGATGTCCATGTCCTACAATATGGTACCCACTATGGTATAGCTCCTCTAGAGAAGTGCATGCTCACGTGCATCAGGAGACAAGTGCATGGATGTCCTGTGGAGCAATGCTTGAACAGAAAAAAAAGTGGAAACAAGCTGTCCCTCAGTAGGGAAATGGCTGAATAAACTATGGTTTTTCGTACGGTGGAAGAATCGGAAGCAATTGTAACAAATGAACTGGAGTCTCTATGCACAAAACTTAAATACTGGTGAGAAAAAAGCAAGTTGTGAGATGATATATAAAAACTGAAGCATAAAACAATAGCATAGATCATTTATAGATTTAGACATATGGAGCACAAATATGAAAAATACATGGGAAGGATTCCTACTGCCCAGTAGTAGTTACCTCCCGCTGGGAGAGAAAAAGGGATGGACTCTGCTCTGGGCCCCTGGAAACAAGCCTTGGAAATCCCTTTCACAAAGATGGCACCAAAGGCTAAGAAGGAAGCCCCTGCCCCTCCCAAAGCTGAAGCCAAAGCAAAGGCTTTGAAGGCCAAAAATTGGTGCTGAAAGGCGCCATAGTCACACAAAAAAAGATCTGCACGTCACCTAAATTCCGACGACCCAAGACACTGCGTCTCCGAAGGCAGCCCAAATATCCTTGAAAGAGCGCCCCCAGGAGAAATAAGCTTGATCATTATGCCATCAAGTCCCCCTCCCCCCCACTGAGTCAGCCATGAAGGAAACAGAAGACAACAACACACTTGGGTTCATTGTGGATGTTAAGGCCAACAAGCACCAGATCAAACAAGCTGTGAAGAAGCTCTACGACATGGACATGGCCAAGGTCAACACCTTGATCAGGCCTGATGGAAAGAAGGCGGCATATGTTCAACTGTCTCCTGACTGATGCTTTGGATGTTGCCAATAAAATTGAGATCATCTAAACTGAGTCCAGCTGGCTAAATCTAAATATAAATTTTTTCACCATAAAAAAAAAAAAAAAGAAAAGAAAAAGGGATGGAGAAGGATCAGAGTGGGGCTTTAGCTGCATCTGTAATGTTTTATTTAATTACTTTTAAAAAGAGAAATCTAACGCAAATATGGCAAAATGTTACGGGTATCTGTTACATTATTTTCTTTTTTAAAAACTTACTTATTTTAGAGAGAGAGTAAGCATGTGGGTGGGGGGAGGGGCAGAGGAGAGGAGAGAGAAAGAATCCTAAAGCAGAATCCCTGCTGAGCATGGAGCCTGCCATGGGGCTGGATCTCACGACCCTGAGGTCAGGAATTGAGCTGAAATCAAGAGTCGGCCACCCAACGGACTGAGCCACCCAGGCACCCTGTTATATTATTTTCTTTTTCTTTTTGATATTTAATAATTAAAATATCTCAGATGAGACGTTTGGCTTTATGTCTGAAGATGCCTTGTGCCAAGACAAAATTTAAGTGGCTCACTATTACTTAACCATGTGTACTATAGAGCAGACAGTAAAAATTACAAGGGGGTGCACAAACACAGGAACCCAAAGATCTGAGGGTGTCTTCATGATGGAATGTTAGAAGCTAAATGTTAAGACATTTACCTAATGTTGCTTAATACTGAACTGTAAGTGACTTGATAAAAAAGAATGTCTCTGTATTCCCTACTGCTCTTATCACAGTGCCTTTTATAGAATATTGGTCCAAAAATATGTATTGAATAGAATGAATAAATAAAAGAATAGATGGATATTCTTTTGGAATACAATGACTATTTTAGACCTGGTCACAGTTTGCTTGTCTCACAGCAGCTTCATTTACAATAAAAATTTTGGGGTTTATCTTTCCCTATTTCGTATATTACAAGTGTTAATAGAAATGGAGGTAACTATTTTATCCCATGTAAATCTCCAATATAAACTCATATTTTTCTTCATGATGTGGTTGTTGATTTCTTTAGAAACCAGTAGCATGTCAGAGCAGAGTAATTCTACATGGAGAAATAAGATAAAGTTCTAGAAGGAAAAGATACTATAAGGATCTCAATTTTCTCAGCTATACCTTAAATAGAAAATAAATATGGACTCATAGTACCCATGAATTAATAGCAAAATAATTTCCTGGGGACTAGGAGAAAGTGCTCTTTGCAGGGGTTGACCACCATCTTCTTGGAGCAGCTCCTACTGGAGGTGTCCAGGGTCCTCGGACACAGTGACTTTGAGTAATGAGGTCATGTCAATTTTTTTATTGAGGAAAAATCACCAAAATTGATGAATAATTCATGTTAGCAAAATAGGAACAAATTATTGAGTGCTTACCGTGTGCTAAGCACCATGCTAAATGCTCATTTTTCTATTTTAGCCTCTTAACAGCTCTATGAGGAAGGTATTAGTGATTTCATGGTTATCCTTATAATTGTGTTCATTCATTTGCATTCTGATATACTTCCTTGAATGAGAAAAAAATAGAATGGTGCTCCAGATTTTCTGTTAGAAGTTACCCAGAAGTTCAGGCACTCATGTGGGAGGATGGTGGCCTTGTGAATAGCAACTATGTATATCTTGGTGGGAAAAAAAATTAAGAATGGCTAGGCTAAAGCTAGAAATTTAACTGTGGGTAGAATTTCCTACCACTGGGGGAAATACTGGGTAGCACATTCATATATTTTTTTATTTTTGAAATAATGTGTTTAATTTAGGGTACATTAAAAAATTGTGACCAGCATATAAAGCCCTAATTTCTCATTACATAGCAGTAGTATAAGCAAAAAACCAGAGGTGATTTACTTAATGACAACATAATATAACATAATGAATATGAATACTGAATAAGGAACAGGAACAGGCATTATGAAGATAAGACAAAACCTTGAAGATGATATGTGAGCAACTGGCATTGGGGAGACAGGGTCCCTGCTGGGCCTGAGGTCTACAGCTAAGGCCAGAGGTATGTGCTGGTCTAGGTCAGTGATTGTTGGATTAGTACTCACCTGCTCAGACCCTAGCAATCTTCTTGCGACTTTAGTTATTCCTGATTGGAGTGTTCAAGAATGAAGTAAAGTTAAATCTGAATCAGACAACCAGGACCCTGATAGATCAGTTCTCCCTCTTCAGGACTGGCAGTCACAGATACTCAGGCAGAATTATGGGGCTCTCTGCCCTGCAGCCTTTTTATGGGTGAAAGTCCAAGGGCTCTTTTCAGCCAACTTTGTCTGGTGGAGGCAGGAATCAGTCCATTTCTCTTTAGTGTTGCTGGTGTTTCTACGACCCCTATTTTATTTTATTGCAGTGGTTTTCTTTACTTCTCAGAGTTGAAATTTGTTCAGGGGCTCTGTATCGAGTACTATCTTTGTGCCAGGCACAGGGCAGACCAGGGATCCAGAGAGAAATATAGGCTCTTGCCCTTGGAGATCTATGGGAAATTTTTTTTTTTAAAGATTTATTTATTTGATAGAGAGAGACACAGTGAGAGAGGGAATACAAGCAGGGGAAGTGGGAGAGGGAGAAGCAGGCTTCCCGTGGAGCAGGGAGCCCGATGTGGGACTCGATCCCAGGACCCTGGGATCATGACCTGAGCCGAAGGCAGATGCTTAATGACTGAGTCACCCAGGCACCCCTATGGGAAATATTTTTAAGGAGAATTCAAGATGCTAGTCAGGGAGGTGGACTAGATTTAGAAGCTGATTCAGGACAGATAAACTCAGAAAACAGCAAAGACTTCTAAGAGAATCTCCTTATATTATGCCATGATAAAGGACTTGGATTGGAGAAAACTTCACACAGAATCATGGTTGCATATGGATGGAGATACCTTTTGAAAGCTCAGGTATCCAGGTTTGCCCTTAAGCCACTACTGAAAGACAGTGGCTACCCTTATTAATTCCTAACATCCTCAGAGATGGAGTTTCCACATTTTTCTCCCAATACTTATAAGCGGATATTTTCTAACGTCTCTCCTAAATCCCTCCTATTGAAAGTTAAGCCCACCCTCTCCTGAACAACAGCTGTCTGCTGTTTCTTTCAATATCATGAATGATTGGAAAGAATTTTTTCCAAGTCTGCCCTCCGCATCCCTAAATCTGTACTCCATTCCAAATTCTGCTATTCTCAGCACCTCTGGCTATGATTTCTATCATCCTGGCTCTTCCTTGTATTTTTTTTTTTAAGCTCCCAAACAGCTACACATCATCTTCAGTGTTTCCTTCTAACTATGTGAACATACATCTCTTTTGGTTTATTGTCCCTTCTCTCATATTTCAAATTTCTAAGGTCTTACATTCTCCCTTCTTATATTTTTTGCTTCTTCAAATCTTCCTTCTTCTTCAAATTCTAAATTTAAATTTTATTTCAAGTCCAAGCTTTTTTTTTTTCTTCTTTTTTTTACCTTTTAGTTGGATTTAATTTTCTTCTCAGGAAATCAGTATTATCCCTTTTTCACGTATGCACCTGGGCAAGAAAAGTGATCCCAGTGGTTTAAAGTAGGTTTTCCTGGGTCCTGAGGACTGGAGTCACACCATTCAGTGTGTGAGAACCAAAGGGAGAAAATTATCATTCTCCTACTTCGAGTGCTTTTTGGAGCGGTAATTTCCAGGACGTGGATCTTTAGAGGTGCCGTAATGCCATTGCTAGCAGGGAAGGAGCAGATGGAAAATAAATATACTCAAGGGTTTGGAAGCTATTACTGATGCTGGAGGCAAGTAGTCAGGCAACAAGAAGTAAATAGAGCAGAACAGTAGGAAAAAGATATTTACCTTTGGTCCCTTGAGCAACATGAGTCAGGAGCTAGGGGAGAATTGTCCCAGGGCTTCTGCATGCAGCAGCTTTAATAGGTGGCTTGTAGAATCTTCTAGCCATATAGCGATTGACTCCGAGCAGCTGCATCTTACAGACCTGAAAATAGCCTGAAAACGAGTCTTCTCTGTCCCAAGAGCTGCATAAGGCAGAGCTGGTGAGAAAGATGACAGCTGGACATCAGTGATATTTGAACAGCTCTTTACAGAATGTTTTCCACGCCCATCGTTGGAAGAGGGCCACACAACAACCCCATGAGGGACAAGGGGCAGATATCACTAATACTCTGTTACACAGAAAGTGAGCTCAAGGGGCTTAAATAAATTGCCCAAGCCATGTACTTACTTGTAATGTTATCCCATGCTTCCCAGGGCACAAGAGCTTGAGGGGAGAACCTAATAATAGTTTTTAAGCAGTATTAATTTAATCTTTACTCACCACCTTTTGGGGATTCCTGGTTTCCTAAAATGTAATAATAACAATAGCAATTATAATAAAAACATAGCTACCATTGTTTAAACACTTACCACATGCTTTTCACTTATTTTTATTTTTTATTTCTTAAGATTTTTAAAATTTTTGAGTAATCTCTACACCCAACATGGGGCTCTAACTTAACAACCCTGAGATCAAGAATCACACATTCTACCAACTGAGCCAGCCAGGCACCCCAACCACATGCTTTTTAAGCCTCATAGCAATCCTAACACCTAACGGTGAGAATATTATCCCTATTTAACAATGAAAAAATGAGGTCCAGAGATGTTTAGTAATTTGCTCAAGATAACATAGTTAATAATTGGCTGTTTTAGGATTACAACCAAGGTATAATTCCAGAGTCACACATTTGCATCCAGAAAAATTCAGGGACTAATTTAAGGAGTCCCCAGGAATGTCCTCTTGTGCTCCTAAGCATAGCCCTACTGGCTACCAAAGCATTTCCTCTCCCAGATGGTGGCCCCTTGGGGCTGCTCTGACTCTTGGCCTTGGCTGGTGTGGGTCTCTGTCCATGGTGGTTCTGGCTGCTTCATCCCTGTCCCTGTTTCTCCAGCAGCCACTCCAGTAAAGAGGGCCCAGTATGAACTATTCCTCAAGCAGCATGGTTGGTTTCTTACAGAGATTTCAGCAATAAAACCCTTTATCTCTCTTCTAAAGAACTTGGGCATGGATCCAGAGAGGCAGGGCCAAATGGCTCTGATTAGCATGTCCTTTGCTCTGATCAACATAGCTCTTCCCTTTGAATAGCTGCTTCTCATCTTTACACAGATCATGTTCCCCAAATCTCCCATCCCTTAGCATACACCTTTGCCTTTCATGAAAATAGGGCCCAGTGGGGCAATCACACATGGCCAAGTAGGCAGACCTCTTACAGTTAGTACTTAGACTGTTAAATGTGAAGCCCCACTACACCCATTATTATGACGATTCTTATTATTCATGTACCAGATTCTCTCCCATTAAGTTGTGTTTGTGATTATTTTTAGGCAGCTCAACCTTGCATTCAGCAGAGCACCTGATATGTAGTTTATATGTATAAATGAATTAGTGGATGTAGGTCAACAAAACCAAGTGGTTCCTCATTAGTGCTGATTTCAGATTAGACTCCTACCAGAATCCTTACATCAGCCCACCTCATTTGTGCGTCAGGGTATTTACACTTGTTCCCTTTCACCAGAATATTCTTCTCTGGAGTTTTGCATGGTGTCCTCTCTCACTTCATTCAAATTCAATGTAACCTTCTCAGAGAGGTCTTCCTTGACAACTCAATTTAAAATTGAAATTCTCTAACCCCTTACTCTGATTTTGTTTTTCTCAGTAGAACTCTTTTATGTTGGTTTATTGTCTATTTTACCTACTGAGTTCCATGAAGGTTGAGACCTTTGTTTTGTTCCTTATTATATCTTCATGGCCTTAAAAAGTCACTGGCAGATAGCAGGAACTCAGTAAATATTTTCTGAATAGGTGAATTAAACTGAGACAGGCTTCCCACGAGGGGTGTGCAGCCACACGCAGAGGCTTCCTTCCTGTTTGTTAGGCACCACTCTAGAGAAGACGTTCAAAGCTCAACAGTCTGGTAACATTTAAAAGGTTGACTTCTCAAATAAGTTAATTGTTTATTGATCTCTTCTTGTTGCTCCTTGAAAATGTGTATCAAGATCTATAAAACTCTTAGTGCAGAGTCCATTATTTCCTGGTGTTTACAGCTGGACAATTTCATGATGAATGACAAGATGAAATCTTGTTTATCTGCCATCATTGAGGAAAAAGTAGATGTTTATGTAATGTAAGTTTATTTTTAAATACCTTAACTAAAAAAAAAAAAAAGCTATTTTGCTGATATTATAATATTTAACTACTTTTTGGACCTTTGTTTCTGCCCATAATGGAGTAATAATGAATAGATTTACCTTCTTGCCTGAAATAAGTGAAAAGCAGGACAAAATATAAGAAATAATGGTTATCAAGATATTGGACATTAGATAGTGAAAAACAGTGATCTATGAGAGATGCTACACAAGCAACATGAGTCCTATAATTGGCCCAAACTCACTGTCTTGAGACAGTTTCTAGGTTATGGTGCAGGGAGAGGAACCCAGGCCAGAGCTCAGCAGTCTCCTTGAGTATAAGGGGCTGAAGCCAGAAGTCCAGGCAGGCCAGATGGTTAAGAATTCATGGGACAGAGCACCAGACAGGAGAGAGATGCACACAGAAATTCAGAGGTCTGCTCAGGGTCCCCTTGAGGATTCATCTGAGTACTGACCCACTCATGCAGATATACAAAACAATTGCAATGGAGGGAAGAATCACTCAAAACAGGTAGAAGGAACAATCTCTCTGGCTCACCCACCACAGGGAATAGTGCCTTTTTTCACCAGGCGGGGTAGAAAATGTAATTCCTGGGTCATCAGGTGAAGTGCTCAGAAGCATTTCTCTCAGTAGCAGAACAAAATTAGTTTTATTCTAAATGCTGGTCTGGTCCTGCATAATAATGCATCAAAGTAAGACCTGGAGTGTACAAGCAACTTGACTGCACTCCAGAACAAAGGTAAACAACCTGGTAAATACTTGGCATCTGGTAACAAGACCAGCAAAGAAACAGGGAAATACAACTCATAATAACGATAAAAAATTTATCAATAGAAATAAACCAAAAAATGACATAAATGATGGAATTAGTAGAAAAGGACATTAAAACAGCAATAGCTATGATTCAACATATTAAGTAGAGACATGAAGTATATTTAAAAAGACCCAAATTGAAATTCTAGAGATGAAACCAACAATAAAATGAAAACCACACTAGATGATATTAATGGCAGATTAGATATTACAGAAGAGTAGTGAATTTGAAGGCATAGCAATAAGAACTATTCAGAGAGGGAAAAAATAGACAAATCTACAGTATAATTGGAGGTTGCAACAGCTGTCTCTAAAAATTGCTAGAATAAGTAGACCAAAATTCAGTAAAAATATAGAAGACTTCAATAACACTATCTACCAACTTGGCCTAATTGATATTTATAGAACATTCCTGTTAATAACAGCAAAATATACATCATTTTTAAGAGCACAGAAAACATTTACCAAGACAGACCATATAACAAACCTCAATATATTTAAAATAATTTGAGTCACATAAAAGATGTTCTCTGACCACAAGTGATTTAAATTAGAAATCAACAGAATTGTATCTCTAAAATCTCCAAACTTTTAGAAAATAAAGAAGCATAATTCTAATTAACCTAGGAGTTCAAGAAGAAATTAAAAAAGGAACTACAAAGTATTTTGAACTAAAGAAAATGAAAACACAACATATCAAAATTTGTGGGATGCAGTTTAAGCAGGATTAAGAAGGAAACTTATAGCACTAATTAACTATGTAGAACAGAAGAAAGGTCTCAGATCAATGACCTTAGTTTCTACTTTAAGAAACTTGTAAAAGAAGAGTAAATTAAACCTAAATAGGTAGAATAAGGAAATAATAATGATCAGATTACAATTCAGAGACACAGAAAAGAGAAAAACAATAGAGAAAAAATTAATGAGGTAAAAAACTGATTGAGATCAATAAAATTGATAACCATCTAGCCAGAGTGATCAAGACTGAGAGAGGTGGTATCACTACAGACTGTAGAAACAGTCAAAGGATAAGGGAGAAGCAGGAACAGCTTTTTGACAAGAAAGTCAACAACTTAGATTAAATGGACACATTTCTTGAAAGATACAAATTACCAAAGTTCCCCCAAGAAAACAATAGATAACCTAAATATCCCTATAAGCTACTAAATTCAGGTTCATAGTACATACATCTCACAAAGAAAAATCCAGGCCCAGATAACTTCACTGGTAAATTCTACCAGTTCTACATTTCAGAAAGAATCTAATTCTACACAAACTCTTCCAGAAAATTGAAAAGGAGAGAACATTTCCACTCATTTCATGGGGCCAGCACTACTCTGACACCAAAACCTAACAAAAATATTACAAGAAAAAAATATCACAAACCTAAGGTCTGGCTCCTGGCTAAAATTCTATGTGTGATCTTCCAGGTCTGACCATAGGTAATTACAAAGGCTTAACCTAGTAGGTGTCATGGGAACAAACTGCCACCTCCACAGCAGACTCACATGGTAGTCCCTGAAGGAAGTTGCAGTCAAGGCCTCAGTCTCCCCTGGCTGGCCACGCTCTTATGCATAGATACATTCCTAGCCCAGGTGCCTCCACTTAGGACCTCGTTACTGGAAGCCTTTGGCCAAGGCCTTCTTCAGGCATCTCTGCCAACATCTCTCTTTTTACTGGAATGGAAAGAGGAAGGGGGAGGGCTTAAAGACATTTTTCTCCACTCTGACTTAATGCTCAGTACTTTTCCATTCCTGGCCCTTTCCTCCGCCCTCAGCCCCACTCTCTGGGTCCACAAAATGGCAGGAGTCTTTTGAATGGGGCTCCCTCAGCAGTGAGACCGTTCCCCCAAACTGTGCTGTATATCTGACCCTCACTGGCTTTGTTCCTGGGAAAAAAGGTGGAACAGAGAAGGAGGTGGCGTTTTCTCCTGTTTAGCCTTTTGCTTATACTGTCACAGTAATTGATTACAGGCTTGACTATTACTTTCATTCTGGCTTTTCTTAGTTGACACCTGGCAGCTAAGCTCCTTCCAGTTCAGCTCAGCTATTAAACTAATATCCTTCTTGAACACAGATGCAAATTCTTCACAGAATTTTAGCAAATCAAACCCTACAATATAAAAAAAGAGTATATGTTATATCAAGTGAGGTTTTTCCCCAGGAAGGCAAAGCAAGCTTAACATCTGAACATTAATATAATCAATATATCTCACTATATTAACAAACTTAAAAATAACCCTACGATCATTTCAAAAGATGCAGAAAAATCTTTGACAAGTTCAGTGTCCATTCCTGATTTAAACAACAACAACAACAACAACAACAACAAACCTGTTAGCAAACTAGGAAAAGAAGGGAACTTCCTCAACCTAATTAAGGGCATTTATCAGCAACATAGAGCTAACATCATACTTAAAGACAAAATCCTTTATTTCTAAGATCAGGAACAAAACAAAGTTTGTTTGTTTGTTTGTTTGTTTTATCACACTTCTATTCAACTGGATGTTTCAGTCAGTGAATAAGGCAAGAAAAAGAAAGAAAAAGCATCTAGATTAGAAAAGAAGTGAAACTGTCTTTATTCACAGATCACCTATGTTTTATGGAAAATCCTACGGACCATACAAAAAAGCTGCTAAAACTAGTAAGTGAGTTACAGCATCAACATACAAATAGAACTATATTTCTATATACCAGCAACAAGCAATGTGAAATTGAATAAAAAAATGCCATTTACAATAGCATATTAAATATTTAGGGATAAATCTGACAAAAGATGAGTGAAGCCTCTACATTAAAAACTACAAAATACTGATGAGAAAGATTAAAGATGACTTGAGCAATGGAGAGATATAATGTCTTCATGGATTGGAAGACTCAAAATTTTAAAAACTTCAATTCTCCCCAAATTGACTCATAGATTCAATGCAATCCAAATCCAAATTTCTGTGGGTTTTAAATAGAAATTGATAAATAGAAATTGATAAGTTCTGAAATTGATATGAAAATGCAAAGGGACTAGAATAGGCAAACAACCTCCAAAAGAACAAAGTTGGAAGCTAATGCTACCTCATTTTAAGACTTACTGTACAACTACACTAATCAAGTCAATGTGGTATTGACATAAAAATGGACAAATAAATCAATGGAACAGAATAGAAAATGCAAACTAATCTACAGAGTCAACTGATTTTTGACAAGGTAGCAAAGACAATTCAATGGAGAAAGGAACTCCTTTTAACAAATGATGCTGTTACAATAGGATATAAAAAAAAAAAAGCCCCTCACATCATATACAAAAGTTAATTCAATTACTTGGATCGAAATGGACAACAGACATTAATGTAAAACCTAAAACTAAAAAACTTCTAGAAGAAAACATTGGAGAAAAATCTGGCCTTAAATTAGGTAGGCAAAGACTTCTCAGATATAACATCAAAAACATGATTCATAAAAGAGCAAATTAAAATGGACTCCATCACAAGTAAGAACTTCTGCTCTTCAAAAGATGATGTAAAGAGAATGAAAAGACAAACCACAGATTGGGGGAAAATATTTGCAACTTATTTATCTGATGAAGGATTTGTATGTATCAAGAATGTACAGATGGTCCCAGACTTAGGATGGTTTGAATTTCAGTTTTTTGACTTTATGATGAGATGCTTATGAAAGAGATATGCATTTAGCAGAGACTGCACTTCAGATTTTGGTTTTGATCTTTTCCTGGCTAGCAATGATACTCACTCATGATGCTGGGCAGTGCAGTGAGCTGCAGCTCTGTCAGTCATAGGATCACGAGGGTCAACAATTGATAAGCTTACAACCATTCTGTACCCACACAACCATTCCGTTTTTCACTTTCAATACAGCACTTAATAAAGTGCAGGTGATTGAACACTTTATTATAAAATAGTCTTTGTGTTTGATGATTTTGCTCAACTGAAGGCTAATATAAATATTCTGAGACTGTTTAGGGTAGCTAGGCTAAACTATGGTCTGTATTAAACATATTTTCACTTTAACAGTATTTTCAACTTAGGATGGGTTTATCAGAACATAACCAACCCCATTGTAAGTTGAGGAAGATCTGTATAAAGAACTCTCCTAACTTAATGATAAGAAAAACTTAATAATAAGAAAACAAACAACCCAATTAAAGTGAGTAAAAGATTTGGACAGATGTTTCACCAACAAAGATTTATGGATGACAAATAAGCACCTGACAATATGCTCAACACTATTAGTTATTAAGAAAATAAAAATTAAAATTACATTGAGATACCATTCATTACACACTTTATTAGAGTGCCTAAATTTAAAATGACCAATTCTACCATGTGTTGGTATGAATGTGGAACAACCGTAACTCTCATGTACTGCTGGTAGAAATGTAAAATGGTACAACCATTTATTTATTTATTTTTAAAGATTTTATTTATTTATTTGAGAGAGAGAATGAGAGAGAGAGAGCACATGAAAGGGGGGAGGGTCAGAGGGAGACGCAGACTCCCCGCTGAGCAGGGAGCCCGATGGAGGACTCAATCCTGGGACTCCAGGATCATGGCCTGAGCCGAAGGCAGTCGCTTAACCAACTGAGCCACCCAGGCACCCTGGTAAAACCATTAAAAAAAAAAAACAATTTGGTACTTTCTTAAAATGTTAAACATATACCTACTGTATGATTCAGTCATTCCAATCTTAGGTACTAACACAAGAGATGTAAAATCATATGTTCATACAAAGACTTATACATAAATGTATATTTTTATTTTTAATAGCCTCAACTGGAAACAACTTAAATATTCATCGACAAGTGAAAAAACAAAAAAACTGTGGTATATTCCTATAATGGAATTCTATTCAGCAATTTTATTTATTATTTATTATTATTATTTTTTTAAAATTTAATTCAGCAATTTTAAAAGAATGAACTATTGATACACACAATATATATGAATTTCAAAATAATTATGCTGAGTGAAAGAAGCCAAACAAAAAAGGGCATATGATGTATGGTTTCATTTATATAAAATTATAGAAAATGCAAACTAATCTACAGTAATAGAAAGCAGATCTGTAGTTGCCTAGGGATTGGTTGTGGGGACAGAGATACAGGAGGGTGGAATTCTAAGGGGCATGCTTAATCTTTCAGAGTTAATGAGTATTTTCATCACTTTAATTGTAATGGTTTCACAGATATATACTTATATCAAAACTCCCAAAGTGTACACTTTAAATATGTGTGTTTTATTATATATAAATTATACCTCGATAAAGTTGTTAAAAATATGTAAGAGCTTTTTCATGAAAATCTTTCAGAAAAGAATTTCCTTTATCTTGCATTTCTTTAAAGAGCTAAATGAATATGATTAATACCTTCTGAGTGACTCTGAGGTCATCATTATGAATGTGAATTATTATTAGGCAGCCTCAAAAATGAACTCAGACAAACATAAATGATTGGGCCTGTAGCTGGCATTTGGTCTGTTCTTCAAGTTTTTCTGGCCCCTCTTTCTGCTGTCAGCTTCCAAGGCCTCCTGTCAACAGCACATCCTCCTCTGCTCTGAAACCTTATTTGACGCACCATTGGCCTCAGGTGTGTTGCCAAACTTCACCAGCAAAGAGCTCACAGACCATCTCAGGGTAGGCTCTCATTCTTCACTTCCCACTACAAATAAGCTTTCACTCACTCAACCTCCTTGGGTTACACCCAGCCTTCTCTCCTTCATTTTCGAAGTGAATTCCAGCTGGTGGGCTATGTATTATTAGCTTTCAAAGGCTTGGCCAGTAAGCATTGTCTGTTTAGTAAATGAATGAATGAAAAAAGTGATTAAATAGTTCTATAACCTGAGCTACACTATCTTCTTTCTTGTCCCTATATTTGAGTTGCTGATCTTTTGATGCTATTTTTTAGAGTGCTGCCGTGTGGGATCTCACTATTGCTCATGGTGATGGGGACATTAAAGACCAGGGCTCTAAGATGTTAGTCACATTACATTGTAAGCACCTAAGTCACAGAGATGAAAGGAACAGCCTCATGATTGCTGTGGAAAATGACATGAACTTTGCTTTGTTGTCAGCTCTAGGCATATGAAAATTGGAATAATTTTTGTTTGCCAAGCAGAGAGCTAGATATTTTCAGATTACTTTTTCTTCTGTTCATTATCCTAAAAGTTCTAAGTTATTTCTGGCTCCTCTTTTATCATTTACTTTGAATGCAGTAAGGCTTTCTCTGCAGGTTTGTTGACAGCTTCTCATTGAACTTTTCTGAGAGCAAGCATGTTAATGGCATATTTAATGTCAGTATAAGCCATTGATTTGGGTTTGTGATATTTGCTGGAACATTGTGTCCTGAATAAAACATAAAAACACACTAAAATGTAACCTCAGAAATGGAATATTTAAATAGTCATGAATGAGAAAGCATAATCCAATTATTTTTTCCCCTGGAGTATATACAGAATGTAGAAATTTAAATCTATTGGATCAGGACTTGATTTTAAGAAGTGTTATGTTTCAGGAAAATTCCTTTTAAGAACAAAGAGAGAATATAAATGAAGACATCTGAAAAGTTCCTTGCTAAAACAGCTATAAAAGGTATAACATATATGATAGTAAAAGTCATTTATTGGCATTTATCATTGAAATGAATTTAGAAATGAATTGCTTTAATATAGGTAAATTTGGTATTGCCGCTTGTCTAATAAAAATACACTGAAATAATAAATCCTCTGAGGCTGATGGCTTATTTAATCTTTATCTGCATCGTTGAAAATTATGATTCTGCTATTGTAGTCTTTCATTTACCTTGAAGATCTGTGTTCGGAAATCTTAATTTGTTGGGGAGCTTGGGAAGATAGTGGAATAGGAGGACCCTGAGCTCTCCCCATCTCATGTTTACAACTAGAGCTCACCCACATCCAAGTCAATAAACCTAAGAGCAATCCAAAGACTGGCAGAACAAACTACACAACTAAATACAGAGGAGAAGCTGCTTCTGAAAGATTGGGAAGGTCAGAAAAGTGGAGGGAGGCTGCCTGCAGGAGGGAGGGAGCTGTACACATGGAGAGGGCAGAGAAACAGGCCCTTGCACCAGGGAGCTCACACGGAGAAGACTAATCCTCATAACATTTGGCTTTATTTTATTATTTTTTATAAAGATTTTATTTGTTTATTTGAGAAAGAGAGCAAGCGAGCGAGAGAAAGATCAATGAGAGGGGTGAGGGGCAGAGGGAGAAGAAGGCTCTCTGATGAGCAGGGAGCCTGATGTGGGGCTTGATCCCAGGACCCCGAGATCACGACCTGAGCCAAAGGCAGATGCTTAACCAACTGAGCCACCCAGGCGCCCCAACATTTGGCTTTAAGAACCAGAGGGGCTGAGCCCAATGCAGGGCTCATGACCCTGAGATCAAGATCTGAGCTGAGATCAAGAGTTGGATGCTTAACCAACTGAGCCACCCAGGCGCCCCTGAATTCTGTAAGTTAGTATAACTAGTGGGACTTGGAGCTTAGAGCTTTAAAATTCAGCTGCCTCAGTGCTGGGTGAGCCAGGAGGGCAAGTGATAGCTGGGTCAACCCCCTCAAAGAGACAAGAGCCTACACAGAAAGGTGACATGAAAATGACAATGCTGGGGGAAGCGGGAGACAGATCCGTTCACACTGATTTTGGAGCATGTTGGGGGACTTCTTCACGAGGGAGCAGGCAGTTGTCATTTTCCTCCCCTGCCCACCAGCATAAACACAGAGCCACCTGTGGGAGGTGGCGCTGCACAGACACTTGCTACCTAACCAGCTAGCAGCGCGCCAGGCCCATGAGTTCTCCTGTGGACTCGCCCACTCCAAGTCCGCTAGCCTTGGTCCTGGGCTCAGGGCAAATTTTGTTACCTTTTGTGCCGTGCCCAGCCTTGCACCTCTAGTCACCCCAGCCCACAGGCCTCAGCCACAGCAGAGCTTCAGGGAATCTGGCAGAGGACTAGTGGCCCACCACAAATTTTGTTAACACCCCCATCCTGCTCCCAACTTCCCTGGTGGGCATGCACCCTCAGAGCTGGCCTGCCTGGATCCCACTAACACCACAGAGAGCAAGCACAGTCCACAACAGGTAGTGAGTCAGTGCAGACGACTGCACTGAAAGGAAAAGTGACTCAGTGACAACAGCAGGGCATAAGCAGCACACATAAGATACTCTCCTTAAGCGCCAGGTTCTGTTGAACAGGGGACACTGCACTGCAGGGCACTCTAGGACCTCTTCTTCACAGTCACTACTTTCAAGAACTGAAGACATAGCTGACTTTATTTATTTTATTTTTTAAAGATTTTATTTATTTATTTGTCAGAGAGAGAGAGAGAGAGAGCACAAGCAGGGGGAGCGGCAGGCAGAGGGAGAAGCAGGCTTCCCACTGAGCAGGGAGCCCAATGCAGGGCTCCATCCCAGGACCCTGGGATCATGACCTGAGCTGAAGGCAGACTGAGACACCCAGGCGTCCCCATAGCTGACTTTCTTAACACATAGAAACAGACACAGAGAGGTGGACAAAATGAGGAGACAGAGAAATTTATCCCAAATGAAAAAACAGGACAAGGCCATGGCAGAACAGATGTAAGTAACATGTCTGATAGAGAATTTCACACCATGCATCTTTTCTGACCATAGCACTATGAAACTTGAGGTCAACCACAAGAAAAAATTTGGAAAAACCACAAATACATGAAGGTTAAATAACATGCTACTAAACAACGAATGGATCAACCAGGAAATAAAAGAAGAAACATAGAAACAATTGAACATGAAAACACAATGGTCCCAAACCTGTGGGATACAGCAAAAGTGATTCTAAGAGGAAAGTTTATAGCAATACAGGCCTACCTCAAGAAGCATGAAAAATCTCAAATAAACCACCTATCCTGACACCTAAAGGAGCTAGAAAAAGAACAATAAACAAAATCTAAAACCAGCAAAAGAAGGGAATAATAAATATTAGAGCAGAAATAAATGATGTAGAAATGAAAAAAAAAATGCAAACAAACAATAGAACAGATCAATAAAACCAGGAGCTGGTTCATTGAAAAAATCAATAAAATCGATAAACCTCTAGCCAGCCTTACCAAGAAAAAAAGAGAAAGGACTCAAATAAATAAAATCACAAATGAGAGAAGAGAAATAACAACCAACACCACAGAAATACAATCAATTATAAGAGAATATTATGAAAACCATATGCCAAAAATTGACAGCCTAGAAGAAATGGATAAATTCCTAGAAACATATAAACTACCGAAACTGAAACAGGAAGAAATAGAAAATTTGAACAGACAATAACCAGCAAAGAAATTGAATTAGAAATAAAAAAACTCCCAACAAACAAAAGTCCAGGACCAGATGGCTTCGCAGGTGAATTCTACCAAACATTTAAAGGAGAGTTAATACCTATTCTTCTCAAACTATTCCAAAAAATAGAAAAGGAAGAAAAACGTCTAAATTTATTCTAAGAGACCAGCATTATCCTGATACGAAAACCAGATAAAGAAACCACTAAAAAAGATAACTACAGGCCAATATCCCTGATGAACAGAGATGCAAAAATCCTCACTAAAATACTAGCAAACTGAATTCAACAATACATTAAAAAAAATCATTCACCACGATCAAGTGGGACTTATTGCTGAGTTGCAAGTTGGGTTCAATATTCGCAAATCAATCTGTGATACATCACATCAATAAGAGCAAGGATAAGAACCATCTGATCATTTCAATAGATGCAGAAAAAGCATTTGACAAAGGACAACATCCATTCATGATAAAAAACCCTCAACAAAGTAGGTTTAGAGGGAACATACCTCAACATCATAAAGGCCTTATATGAAAAACCCACAGCTAGTATCATCCTTAACGAGGAAAAATAGCTTTTCTCCTAAGGTCAGGAACAAGACAAGGATGTCCACCCTCACCACTTTTTAGGAAGTCCTAGCCTCAGCAATCAGACAACAAAAAGAAATGAAAGGCATCCAAATTGGCAAGAAAGAAGTAAAACTTTGACTATTTGCAGATGACATGATACTATATATAGAAAATCTGGAAGACTCCACCAAAAAACTGCTAGAACTGATAAATGAACCCACTAAAGTTGCAGGACACAAAATCAATATATAGAAATCTGTTGCATTGGTATACACTAATAATGAGGCATCAGAAAGAGAAATTAAGAAAACAATCCCATTAACATCTCTCTCATTCTCTCTCTCTCAAATAAATAAATAAAATCTTTAAAAAAAAAAAAAAAAAAAAAAAGGGCGCCTGGGTGGCTCAGTTGGTTAAGCGACTGCCTTCGGCTCAGGTCATGATCCTGGAGTCCCTGGATCGAGTCCCGCATCGGGCTCCCTGCTCGGCAGGGGGTCTGCTTCTCCCTCTGATCCTCCCCCCTCTCATGTGCTTGCTCTCTCTCATTCTCTCTCTCTCAAATAAATAAATAAAATCTTTAAAAAAAAAAAAAAAAAAAGAAAACAATCCCATTAACAAATGAAACAAAAATAATGAAATACCTAGGAATAAACTTAACCAAAGCGGTGAAAGACCTGTACTCTGAAAACTATAAAACATTGATGAAAGAAATTGAAGAGGACACAAAGAAATGGAAAGACATTCCATGCTCATGGATTGGAAGAACAAATATTGTTAAATGTTTATACTATCCAAAGCAATCTACACATTTTATGCAATCCCTATCAAAATACCACCAGCATCTTTCACAGAGCTAGAACAAACCATCTTAAAATTTATATGGAACTACAAAAGACCCTGGATAGCCAAAGCAATCTTGAAAAAGAAAAGCAAAGCTGGAGGCATCACAATTCCAATCTTCAAGTTATATTACAAAGCTGTAGTAATCAAAACAATGTGGTACTGGTACAAAAATAGACACATAGATCAATAGAACAGAATAGAAAATCCAGAAATAAACCACAACTATATGGTCAATTAATCTTCAACAAAACAGGAAAAAATATCTAATGGGGAAAGGACAGTCTTTTCAACAAATGGTACTGGAAAAACCGGACAGCAACATGCAAAAGAAAGAAACTGGACCATTTTATTAAACCATAAACAAAAATAAATTAAAAATGGTTGAAGACCTAAATGTGAGACCTGAAACCATACAAATCCTAGGAAAGAACACAGGCAGTAGCCTCTTTGACATGGCCATAGCAACTTTTTTCTAGATATGTCTCCTGAGGCAAGGGAAACCAAAGCAAAAATAAACAATTGGGACTACATCAAAATAGAAAGCTTCTGCACATCGAAGGAAACAGTCAATAAAACTAAAAGGCAACCTACTGAATGGGAGAAGATATTTGCAAATGACATATCTGATAAAGGGTTAGTATCCAAAATATATGAAGAACTTACAAAACTCAACACCCTAAAATCAAATAATCCAATTAAAAATGGGTAGAAGACATGAGTTCCCCCAAAAGTAAAAAACAGAACTACCCTATGATCCAGCAATTGCACTACCAGGTATTTACTCCAAAAATACAAGAACACTAATTATTTTATTTTATTTTTTTTAAAGATTTTATTTATTTATCTGACAGAGAGAGAGACAGCGAGAGCAGGAACACAAGCAGGGAGAGTGGGAGAGGGAGAAGCAGTCTTCCCGCCGAGCAGGGAGCCCGATGTGGGACTCGATCCCAGGACCCTGGGATCATGACCTGAGCCGAAGGCAGACGCTTAACGACTGAGCCACCCAGGCGCCCAAGAACACTAATTCAAAGGGATACATGCACCCCTATGTTTATAGCAGCATTATTTACAATAGCCAACTTATGGAAGCAGCTCAAGTGTCCATCAATAGATGAGAATGGATTAACAAGATGTGGTACATATACATATGTATGGCCGAATAATTACTCAGACATAAAAAAGAATAAATAACTATTCAGCCGTAAAAAAGAATGAAATCTTGCCATTTGCAATGATGTGGATGGAGCTGGGACGTATTATGCTAAGTAAAATAAGTCAGTCAGAGAAAGACAAATACCATATGATTTCACTCATATGTGGAATTTAAGAAACAAAACAAGCAAAAGGAAAAAAGAGAGAGAGAGACAAAACAAGAAACAGACTCTTAATTATAGAGAACTGATGGTTGCCAGAAGGGAGGTAGGTGGGGGGGGAGGGGGTGATGGGTGAAATAGGTGATGGGGACTGAGGAGGGCACTTGTGATGAGCACCAGTGTTGTATGGAAGTGCTGAATCACTATATTGTACACCTGAAACTAATATAACACTGTATGCTAACTGACTGGAATTAAAATAAAAACTTAAAAGCAAAGAAATCTTAACTTGGAGATAATAAAACGAGACTTTTTTTTCCTCCACTGTGGTAAATTGCATCTTAGGCCCTACTTCAACTGTCCCTGTGTCCCTGTCCTTTGCTGTGTGAATTTTTTTTTTTTTTAAGATTTTATTTATTTATTTGAGAGAGAGAGTGAGAGAGAGAAAGAGCACAAGAGGGGGGAGCGGGAGAGGGAGAAGCAGACCCCCCGCTGAGCAGGGAGCCCGATGCGGGACTCGATCCTGGGACTCCAGGATCATGACCTGAGCTGAAGGCAGTCGCTTAACCAACTGAGCCACCCAGGCGCCCTGCTGTGTGAATTTGTAGTTCTCCTCACCTCCCTGGGTGAAGTATATTTTCTCTGCCCTGTGATATTGTGTTTGACTGAAGAGAACAGAGCAGAAGTGACAGTATGTCAGTTCTGAGCCTAGGGCTTATGTGATTGCACTTTCTTGAGCCCCTGCAATTGCCACGAGAAGATCGCGCGTAGCCTTGTCTGCTTACGGAAGGAAGAAGATGAGAGACAGAAGGAACAGAGCCATAACAAAGTTAATCAAGTGTGATACTACTAGAAGAAATAATATGGAAAGCATAAAATTTGGATTGTGACTGTGTCTTACTTACTCATCTTTTACACAAAGCAGATTACTTAATGGGCATTCAGTAGGTATCTGCTGAATGAATGAATGAGGAAGTAGAGCTTCTTTTCCTTCCTTTCATTTTCTGTTTTTTCTCTCAATGGTTTACTACAAAAAGGCATACATTTAAAGATGAGTCTTCAAACAGCAAACAAACCAATATGCAAGGCAACAAATCATTGTTTTAGGTCTGTGGACATTGGCAATGTCTAGAGACATTTTTGGTTGTCATACCTGGTGGTGGGGGAGTTGGTATGCTAATCACATCTACATGGTAGAGGGTCCTGCCAAATATTCTGCAATGTACAGGATGGATCCCACTGTATTTCAGTAAGAAAAAAAGTATTTGGCCTAAAGAGCGTTTGTGTGTCCTTTGATTTTTTTTTTTTTTTTAGTTTTCTTTTGTCTTGATGGATCCTGAATCTTTGAATCTTTCTCTTATGTTTCTTTTTGCCTTCTCTATGAAGTATCCAAAGATTGCCTCTACTTTTCCATCCTTTTCTTCCCCAGCCTTTCCAGAACTGCTTCTTTGAATCTCATGTCACTCTGCAGTTTCTTTCCTGTAGTCAGTGCTCTTAGCTACCAGAACTCTTTCAATATTTTCACACTTAGGATGGCCTTTCTCTTTCTCAGAGCTGTCTTAACTTCCTTCCCTCTCCTCTCTTCCATGCAAATTTTTTGGAGATGCACTCCTAGGTCTCTGCAAAGGCTTGATATAGAGCTGCTGTAACTTGATGTGTTTTTTCTTAATTAAAGATACTATGATTAATATAGGAAACAAACTGACAGTTGCTGGAAGGGAGGTGGTGTTGATGGGCATCAAGGAGGACATGTGACGTGATGAGGACTGGGTGTTAGATGCAACTAATAAATTATTGAACACTACATCTGAAACTAATAATGTACTATATGTTGGATAATTGAATTTAAATAATAATAAAAATAAAGATAATATGAAGTTTGTAGTGTTATTTGGCTTTCTAGTTAAGATAAAAGGATGGGATTTGGGGTTGTTGTTTTTTTTTTTCCTTTTGTTGACCTGTACAGTTTTTTGGAGAATGTGTAGGGAGATTCAGATTTAGGTGGCCACCATTATCTCTGCTATTTGGAAATGTCATTTATCTTTTAATTTTGCTTATAGTATCCTTGCAGTACAGAATTTTTGCAATTTTATACAATGAAATCTGTTTTTATATTTTACAGATTTTGGTCATGCTTGAGAAAGGTTTCCTCTCTCCATGGTTATAAAACTAAAATCTCCTATTTTCCTCAGTATGATTTTTTGAAATAATAAAAAATTTAAAAACCTGGATGTATTTATATAGTGTAAGATAATAATCTAACTTTATAGAATATAATGATGATTGGTGGTTAGACGTGGGGTGGAGGCCTTGTGAACGCAGCACACGTTTGCTATCCCCATAAGCACTTTTGTGATCATCATCATCTATCATGGGTGTCTGGCACATGACAGAGCTTGGACCCAGAAGGTAGGCTGTCTGAGTTTTAATTCTTGCTTGACCATGACTAGTCAGATTAATCTGTGTGGGCCGCTGTAACAAAATATCATGGAATCGGTGGGTTTTAAGCAACAGAAGTTTATTTCTTACAGTTCTGGAGGCTGGGAAGTCCAAGATCAAGGAACCAGCATGGTCAAGTTCTAGAGAGAGCCCTCTTACGGGTGCCTTAGAAATATGGGGTCTCCTTTATAAAACACTACTCCCATTCACGAGGTCTATCCTCATGACCTAAGCACCTTCCAAGGGCCCCACCTCCTACTACCATCATCTTTGGGGGTTAGGATTTCAACGCATGAACTTTGGGAGGGCACAAACATTCAGACCATAGCAGGCACTTAGTAGCTTTATAACCTTGGGTGAAGTTTTAGTCTTTTAGTGTTTCACTTTCTTCATCTGTGAAATGGGGATAATATTAGTATCTACCACGTAAGTCATTGTAAAGAATACAGATTTATACGTAAAGTGCTTAGAATAGTCCCTAGTTTATTATAAGCATTTATTATTATTATTATCATTAGTATTAGTATCGTAGACGCTAAATAAATATCTGTGGAGTGAGTATATTTAGCCGTTTATTACAATGTTCTTTTTGTGCATAGGAAACTATGCTAGTGTCCATGAATCTATTAACCATGCTTTTGGAAAACTGAATTATGCTCAATAAGAGAATCACCTCCAAGGTATTACTGTGTTCTACTTGGTATCTACTTACTCAAATTATACAAAAATTAAAGTCTCTAGGAATTAGCCTTGCAAATCCAGATCTATAAAAAGAACACACTTCTTTACCAAGCTCAGAAAAGGTTGGTGGGAGGATGAGTATGAGGTATTATGAGCTCCTCAGAAGAAAGTAGTTTTTAGTATAGGGTCGCAATATTATTAAAGGTGAACTAGAATATTCTGATCTTTGACATTTATCTCCACAGCTGAATCTGTATTAGGCTATTCAATTTCAAAGGGAATTAGTTTATATAATAGAAATCTTATTTAAGTATGTCTTATTTAAATAAATGTTGCACAGCGGATGTTGTAGGTGAGCAAATGAACTTGAATCCTATTCTTGGGAAGAGGTTTTTAAAAAATAAGGAGAGCATATTTCGACTTGTTTATGTACATTTACTGCAAAGAAAAAGTCAAGCAGTCATCAATAGAGCAGCTGGGGAAAAGTATTGGATTCAAGCTTTGCTTTAAATGAATCAGTTTGTGTTCTGTTTTGGATCACTTCCTGAAGTCAATATTCATCGACCTTAAAGGACCTCTTTGAGCTCTCAAAAGATGTTTATCCATGGAGATAACATTTAGGGAGACGACAACTGTGTTTTAAAATTCATGTCCAATATTGACTTCTCTTTAAACATAATCATTCTTATCTTTCAGGAAACAAATTACATGAAATTATATAACTGTGTTTATATTTCCTGTTGGAAATTTTAGAGAACATTATTAAGGTGATCTATGCCCAACATGTGAATCTCAAACCCGCAGCATCAGCATCACCTGAGAGCGGGTTAGAAATGCAAACTCTCAACGTCCCACCCCAGACCTCAGGGGTCAGAATCTGCGTTTTACCCAGACACCCAGGCGATTTGTAAATGCATTTAAGTTTGAGAAGCGCCGTTCTATGAAATGGACAATCAAATGAACCGAGACTTCTGCCAAGCATCTGGTAGGTGGGGTAGTCCATGACACAATTTCGACTGGTAGTTGTTTAGATAAATACAAGCTGGATACAGGGGCATAAAATGTTGCTCAAATGCCATGTTGGTTTTATTAAAAGAAAGTCACCTGAGGGTATTAAAGTGAAGAAAGGAAGTCTGATCATGGTTCTTCCTTGCCCCGTTACTCACATAATTAGAAACGTATTGTATCTGTTGCCTGCTTTTATAGCCGGATGCACACTGAACAGCCCATCACATCTGTTTAGTGCTTCAGGAGCTGGATTTCCATGGGAGAAAGTTATCTAATTACAGTGTCACCCAAATCATGCTAATTTCACAACATTCATTTTGCGGTCTTCTGTGGAGGTTGAGATTAGAAAACATTCAGAAAGGTCAAGTCAGGTCCGCTATATGAAGTTTGCAATCATTGGCTAATTTAAAACAAAACAGCCATATAGCCCAACCCACATGCAATCATCTGATTGCCTTCTGCAAACTCTCTTGCTGTTAGAGCTGATGTCCAAGGACATTTATCCTCTCCTTCCTGGGTTTAGAGCACCCGCAGATTTAAAGCTCTCTTTCGTATGGTTTGTCACGCAGGAACGTAACTGATAGATGATCTCCCTCTTCCTGGAGACAGAGCGAGCTAATGAGATTTGGCGACTGCCTCTGGTTAAAGAAGCAGGACTGATGAATGCACTAGTGCCTCTACGGACCCGGGAACCCAGTTTTTATTGGCAGCCTATCGACATAACAAACTAAGAGTTTGTGACTTAAGCTGTCTCTAAACCCTTAAATAAATAAGGTCTTTTCTGATAGTACTTATTTGTAATTGGTCTCTATTAAACACACCTATCACCTTCTGGGACCTTCTCCCATTGTTATTTAGTTATTTGCAAAATGTGCTTTTGTCTACAGAGAAATGTATATGTATATTTCTACGGGTATATATGTGTTTGCATATATATATATATATATATATATATATATTTTTTTTTTTTTTTTTTTTTTTACCACCCTCTCCCACCCCCAGCAAAAGTCAGCAACATATAAAACCTGGGTGCTGTGATTGATTTTTCAGTTTCAGTATTGTCGGGAGATGGGAGTAAAAGGGTTACATCAGAACCCATCTGGAAACATTCTGCTCTAAATCAAACTACACTGGTGAGGAACAGTTGTTGCCTTGGTGAGCTTTATTGCCATTTGCTGATGCAGCTAGCTCTAGCCAACCAACCACAAGGGACATATAATGGGAGCCCCGTATTCAAGCCCCTTTTGGAAGAAATCCATAAAAGAGCAGAGATGTGAACCCAGCAATAAATCCTAGAGGCATTTGTGCTGGAGCCATGAAATGATACCAATAACTCCTTAGTAACACATTAAAGGGACAATAAAGGGAATTCACCATGGTTTGTTTGGTTTTTTTTTTTTTTGATGTATTAGGGCTATTTTTAATTGAAACTCATCAAAGACACAACAGAGCATGTGACAGCAGCTGTTTACCAATTGCTTTTCATTTATTTCAGATTTTATTTTGAACTCTACTTTTTTTCAGTCACATATAGCTTATTATTTAAAACACTCCTGAAGACTGGTTCAGCCATACTCAAGGGCCCCTGCGTGGGCTTATCGGGGTACAAGAGGCCCTACGTTACAGGCGCTCACCATTTATCTCCTCTCATCTTCCTCAATAAGTCATCCAAATAATCAGGCTGCCAGGACAGGCTGAGTTGAGCACCTACTATGTGTCTGGTACTATGCTAAGTGGCACAAAGAATAAGAGGAAGGAGAATCACTGCTTCTGTTCTGATGGAGCTCAGAGCACATTTAACTATGCCCAGAATAAAACAAGGGACTAGGTCGGGAGAAATGCAAGGTAGAATTAAATGCAAGGTAGAGGGGAGAACTCTGTGTGGCTGGAGTAGGGAGTTTCTTGGAAGAAGAAAACCTGAGTTGGGCTCTGAACAGAAGGCCAAGGATGAGGCCAAGTGGGAGGTGTTGTAGGTCCTAATGGTGTCCAGGAAGACTGGGCTGTCTGTAGCAGAAGCTTTCTGGGGGACACTGGTGGGAAAACTTGGATGAGCTGGGGTGGGGCACAGGTGAAGAAGAGGGTATAGGAGGACTTCAACTGGAGAAGACCAAACTAGAATCAGAGAGGCAAAATTTTGTGCAGCCTCCCATGTGGGAGAGGGTAAGGCTACAGGCAGCCTTATGGGGAAGGGGGAATGGGGAAGAGACAGCCAAGGAGACAGTGTCAAGGGTTTGGGGCCTTTTCCCCCATTCCAGATTCCTTAGTTAGCACCCTTCCTACTGTCTCTCAGAATATGCTCTGTGGACCACTTACACTGAACTCGTTAAAAAGTTCGACTCCGGGGCGCCTGGGTGGCTCAGTCGTTAAGCGTCTGCCTTCAGCTCAGGTCATGATCCCAGGGTCCTGGGTTCAAGCCCCACATCGGGCTCCCTGCTCAGCAGGAAGCCTGCTTCTCCCTCTCCCACTCCCCTGCTTGTGTTCCCTCTCTCGCTGTGTCTCTCTCTGTCAAATAAATAAAATTAAAAAAAAAAAAAAAAAGTTCGACTCCTAGGTTCTACCCGAGAATCATTGGTAATATAGATTTGTAGTAAGTCCTCACCCATTTTACCTATGAGGAAACAGGCTCGGAGAGGCTAAAAATCTTGCCCTGATTATCACACAGCTCAGCAGGGGATGGAGCTGGGGTTTGTACCCAGTTCTGAAGCCCATTCTGTTTCCACCCCACCAGGCGATCATCTTCTTAGTCTCTCGATTGTATGGAGAGGCTAGGCTAGGAAGGTTCGCGTTGTTGTGGCATTGATGCTTTTATCCTTTAAAAAAATCTTCTCTCTAGTTTGTGTTTTTGTGTGTGTGAGGCAAGCATTCTGATAATAAAGGGAATAAAAAGGAAAATCACCCACAATATTTCATTTCATCAAATCAGCGGTTTCCATTTGTAAAGTTTCTTACTGGCTGGTTGATCTTCCCTTTATATTGTAAGAAATATTCCTTTGTGTAACTTTCAGCATTATCCTAGTTATATAAAGAGAGAGAAAACCAATGGCAGAATGTCCACAATTGATAAATCTAGTGAAAAGGTTCTTGGTTCCATTTAAAAAAAAATACCTATTTTGTTCTGTAGGTTTGCCATTTTTCAAAATGAAAAGTTGCTAGGAGAGAGGGAAGCTATTTGCCTTCCTCTTCCTTTTCCCACCTTCCCTGCTTTGGAAGGGGCAATGAGTTGAGCGACAGCCTTGCATATAGAGATAAAAGCCACATGTTGAGGAAAGAACATTCTTCCCTATAGTCCTGGATGAGGTACCCCTGTGCTATAATGCACAACACAGAAAAAAGCATGTATTTGATTTAAACAAAGAGTAAACAAAACGAAAACTCCCCCAAACCATGTGTAGTTATAAACGTGCTTTCTGGAGCCAGATTGCCTGAGTCCAGCTCCAGCTCCACTGTGTGCTAATTAGGCAAGTTATTTAAAGCTCTGTCTGTCTCAGTTAACACTTTTAAAATGGACGTAGTATCACCTTTCTTATAGGGTTGTTGTGATCACAACATGTGAAGTGCCTCAAGTAGGGCCTGGCAGAGAGTAAGCACTCAATAAATGTAATCATCACTACATGTATTTAAATATATTTATTAAATGTCAAAAGAAGGAGAGTGATGATTAAACCCAGACCTGGCTCTGAGGGACACTAGGCGAGTTTGTGTGATAGAGAGAAAGTGAGTTTCATATTGGTTTGGGATTTGCGGTAGCTCTATAATAAAAGGAATGTTGATGTCAAACTAGATAGGAATCTGTATTTTATGTAATAAACAACTTATAAAAAAGGACATTGGGAAAGGAAGTCTATTCATTTACTCTCAGACTCCTTAGGCTAGCAGACAGCAAGAAGCAGCTCTGGGGCTCTCAGGCTGTGAATGCCTGGGTGATATTGCTCTCACACTGGGGTCAGCGAGGGGCAGATGAGAGGTTGCTGGCCTGGTAGGTGCGACCAGGGACTAGGGCTCCTGGCCTAGTGAGATTTCTCTGGTTTCAGTTTCCCCATCTGCAGAAGAGAGTTTGATTTTAAAGTTCTGTTTTAGCTCTAGAATTTTCCAGTAAGCATTGCCCTGAGGAGTCCTTTGAGTTTAAAGAGAAGTCACTCATGACCACTTTGGGTTTCATTTCTAGTCCAGCAGGCAAATATTTATTGATATGCCAGCACTCTGATGCCTGTTGACTTAATCCCCACCCTCACCTTCAGAGTCTGATGTACCTGGATCTATCTGGGTGAAGACACCTGCCTTCCTGCATGGGTCCTTGTTCATTCATTCATTCATTCATTCAGTACATATTTATGTACCAAGCTCTATGCTAGGCCCTGGGTATACAGTGATAAAGAAAATAGCCGTAGTCTCTGTCTCCTGGCACTTTGAGTCTTACAAGCAAGTGAGACCGACACTAAACAAGGAAACAAACAAAAGAATATCTAATGATAAAATTACGTCAGGCACTATGCACAAAGTCAACGAGCTTCCCCTGAGAGACCAGCTAGGAGATTTCTGAGGAGATGCATTTAGACACTTATGTGAAGGTGAGACAGAATGGATTATGGAGCTGGGAGAACGGTCCAAGTGGAGGGACCAGCCTGTGTGAAGCTAAAATTACCAGGAGGTCTTGTTAGTTTTATGACAGAGTACAGAGTTAGTGCTTCAAGATCTTATCATGAGTATTGTGACTTAGACTTTTTTTTTCTAATATCTTTTTGAAAAACAAAATAGAAAATGAAAAAAATACACATTTAAAAATTATAGAAATAAAAGTGTTCATTATAAAGGAGTTGGAAAATACAGATATGTCACAAAGAAGGGAAGAAAACCCCTCCTCTTACTACAGCCAGATATAATCACTGTGTATTATTAGAGATTATACATACATTCATCTCTGCATCTCTGTCTCTGTGGTCTGTGTGTCTATATTCATATCTGTTTTTATATTTATGTCTATCTCCAAGGAAGCATATAGTTTATATTGTTTTACAACTTGCTTTTCCGTTTGCAAAGCAAACCCGAGGCATCATATAATTTCATCTGTAAATATTTCAGAAACACCCATCTTTTTCCTAAGGTTGTTCATGGTGTCAGTATCCATCACTGCATTTGGGCCACCAAGAATAATTGGGCCAACCGTTCTTGTCCGCAGAGCTTGCCAATAATAGTAACAACAATCACTAACATTTCTGTAATGATGACAAGGTTCTCACCCTGTTTTCTCATTTCATTCCATTAGGAAGAATTTTTTCTCGTATTTTCTAGATGAAAAAAATGGAGACTCAAGAAATGACACAAACATTTTTGAGTTGACATAATATACAGTCAATCCTGGTCAGAATTCTGTGCTCCATCAGCGTCTCGTGATGACGTCTGACCACTAGGACATGCCCAGTGCCCCCAAGTTCCAGTTAACAAGATGCTTTGGGATTTTAACTGGATATTAATTAATAATTTGTGTTGAAAGTGTTCCCTCATTAAGAAAGAGCAGACAGGACCAAAGTAAATATTTGATGATGCATTTAGGAAAATCCTACTTTTATGAACTTACTATCACGTATGCATATAAAATAATTATTCCAGGAGCACCTGGGTGGCTCAGTCGGTTAAGCCGCTGCCTTCGGCTCAGGTCATGATCCTGGGGTCCTGGGATCGAGCCCCGCATCGGGCTCCCTGCTCAGCGGGGAGCCTGCTTCTCCCTCTCCCTTTGCCTGCCTCTCTGCCTACTTGTTCTCTCTCTCTCTGTCAAATAAATGAATAAAAATCTTTAAAAATAAATAAATAAATAAAATAATTACTCCCTTCTAAAAATATGGATATGCCCTTAAATTCTAGAAAAGACTGCCGACCAACTGAGTTGGGTGGTTTCACTTCTGCCTGTGAGTTTTTGGAGTTCTTTGTAAAATAACTAACATGGTCTTCCCTAGCATAGAAATTTGAACACAAATTTTAAGCCTCAAGCCATATTGTTAAGAACAAAGAGCTGGCTGTGTGATCTATGGAAAGGTAGACAACAATGGATGTGCCTCGTCTTCAGCAGGGGAAATCAAGCCCTCCTCCTTGTTATTCCTGTCTATCAGAGCAAACTGATTACTTGGATGCGTTCTGAATAACTCATCTAAAATGGCTTGAGGCAAGCAGACACTTGAGATTTTATAATCAACCTTTGGGCTTCTATAGATCATTCTTATGCACAGAAGTTACCTTTGACAGGCTGACGGCTGGGCATGGGTTTTGCTAGGGATTAAATTGGCCATTTTTGTATGCTGTTAAAAGACTTTCTATCTGGGTTGCCAGATTTCCACTGAGAGAGAGGAACAAGTATTTTTTAACTTGAAAAATTACATAATACTACTAGTAATAATAATTGACATTTCCAAAGCACTTTGGAGTTTATCGAGAGCTTTTTAATTATCTTATTAACAACAACTCATTGAATTTGGCATTACTTTCATTCCTTTTTTAGGTGAGGAAATGGAGACTAAGAAACTGCACATTTCAAGCACAGGTTCCAGTGTTTTCTGTTACAAAATCACAATGAACAATATGATTTCAGTTCAAGGGATGAGCCATTCATGGAATCAAGGGCAATGTCTCTCTTTGATGGTGAAGATTATCCAAGGAGGAAGCCATTCAGTCTGTCACCTTTTCATGCTCTGGCTCTAGGAGGGCAATGCCTCTTGGATCCAGGGTGGATTACTCACCTCAAAGGCAGTCCCCACGGATGCCCAGGGGCTACACAGGTGTCTAAGCGCCGCCTGACACTCCAACCAGGAGAAGTCTTCCCAGAGGCTACAAGCACGTGGTACCTTTTGGCTCAGTGTCAAACTGTAGACAGACGCTGAAAGAAAAGATCTTTCTCAGGGCGCCTGGGTGGCTCAGTCGATAAGCGTCTGCCTTCGGCTCAGGTCATGATCCCGGGGTCCTGGGATCGAGCCCCACATCGGGCTCCCTGCTCAGTGGGAAGCCTGCTTCTCCCTCTCCACTCCCCCTGCTTGTGTTCCCTCTCTCACTGTCTCTCTCTCTGTCAAATAAATAAATAAAATCTTTTTTAAAAAAAAAAGAAAAGATCTTTCTCCTTCACTTTCCTGGTAAAGCCTTGAGAAGACATCCTCTTTGTTAGTGGTTTTGCCCTCCGAGTGGTTCTTAAATCGAGGGTCTTGGAGTAGTCTAGAGGGGTCTGCCAGAAGAGAAGGGGCACTAAGGAAGGCCTGAGAGTGAGATAAAGGAAGTATCTCCCATGTAAGTGTTAATATTTTTCAAGTGAATGAGGTTGCTATTGGGTTTAATTAAAATAAAAATTAATTTAAGAGCAGTGCCAAATGCTTAGTAGCTCTTGTCATGATGTATGTTTGGAACCAGTGTTTATGAAAACTATCATGTGGGCAATGGCATTGTTTAATGTGAGAATCTCCTCTAACACAGAAGGCTGGCAATGACTACTTACCTCCAGAGGAGCCAGGCATCAGTATGCAGTTTATTACCTTCTCTTTTTATACGGCTTAAAGCCACAATACCTCCCATTATTAATGTGATGCAGATTTTCCTCCTACAAGTTTGATCCTCCTGTAAGGATCCTTTGAGCTCAGCTAGTCGGAGCTCTCATTTTAAAGATGCGAAACTGAAGGTGGGAGAGGTAGAATGACTTGCCCAAGGTCACACAACTGAGCAGGCTGGACCCTGTCTGAAATCCTTTGGCTGTCTGAGTCCAAAGTACCCACCCTGCGGCTTCCACTTAGAGGAACCCTTAATTATAAGGACTTCATTATTCGACTTAATCTTCAAAGCAGTCCTGTGAGGTAGATAGTATCATTCCCTCTGTATAGATGGAGAAGCTGAGAAATTAAGCAATTAGGAACTTGCCCAAAGTCGTACATGAATACTACAGGTTTCAACAACGGGAATTTATTGTTTCACAACTTCTCTAGTGTTAGCTATTCTTTAACATCCTTGTCACTGTCTGCTCAGTCTCTTTGACTTGCCATATATGTCTTGACTCTCCCATTCTTTATGAGGACCTTATTTCTTTATGCATAAATAGCTCTTGGTCCTACATATAATAGCTATTAGCTATGTAACATTAAGAAACTCATTTCACATTTCTCGACCTTCTCAGCTTAACTACTAAAGATCAAGGTCGCGGCAGGTAGTCGGTTTCTGGTGAGGTGTCTCTTCCCAGTTTGCAGATGGCTGCCATCTTGCTGTGTCCTCACATGGCCCTTCCTCTGTGCACACGGAGATAGATTGAGTTCAGTTCTTTCTTCTTCTTCTTATAAGGACACTAATCCCATTGGCTTAGGGTCCCATCCTTATGTCCTCATTGAACCTTAATTACCTGCTTGAAGACTCTGTCTCCAAATGCAGCCTTATTGGGGGTGAGGGCTTCAAAATACGGATTTTTGTGGGGGGGAGTGGAAACACACAATTTAGTCCATAGCACTATATATTCTAAATTGTTCTCCAGAGAATATAAAGTTTATGTGCCTACAATCAATGCATGAAAAGTTTTTTCCTATACCCTTGCCAAACTGGGTATTATCATTTAAATATATTTGTCAGTTTGATGGGTTAAAAAATGGTCTTTTGTGGTTCTTATTGTAATAATTTTTTCATACACATACATACTTTTTTAATGGATTTCCTATTTATTCCATTTGTCCATTTTTCTATTTGATATTCATTATTCAATACATATTTGGGCATATTATGAAAATTCCTTAAAGGTCATTTTTAATTTTAAATTTTGTTAATGAGTACCATCTTTTAAATTTTGTTGTGACTTATTAGATATTATACTTTACAATTTATCTCCCCTTCTTCATTTTATACAGAAAATAAGTTTATTTTAGCAAATCTAAAAAATATAGATAAGCAAAAAAGAAAAAAAATCACTTAGCTGCAACCTCTATAAATGTGTTTGTGCATATTCCTCCAGACTTTCCTATGCAAATGTATACATGTAAATATATTTTCCAGACTTTAAACATTTTTGCA
Organism: Halichoerus grypus; assembly: GCF_964656455.1. Lineage (NCBI taxonomy): Eukaryota > Metazoa > Chordata > Mammalia > Carnivora > Phocidae > Halichoerus > Halichoerus grypus. Next base: position 98,748,240 of record NC_135713.1, read on the forward strand.
AAAATGGGATCATACTTGTATCAAACCTAGTTTATGCACCACCTGAAACTTTTTGGCCCTGGTTGCCTTGCTTCCCTGATGGAACCGCCTGGCAAGTCTCATGGTCACCATTGTTCCTGCCCCCGGGAAGGAGGGATGCTGTTCCTGGCCTCCAGCTGAGGCCACTGTACTCCCAGGGGCTGTCTGGAGCGGTCAGGTAACAAAGTCTAGAAAGGGGTGAGGGCTAATGCCCTGTGGGGTGGACTCTGACCAGTGAGAGGAAGAGAGGAAGGGATGAGCAGAAAAGTTGTTCATCCTTCCTCCACTTAATGGATTGTTCTGAGGAGCAGTGTTACATGTCCCTTCTCTGGAGAGGTTTTGTCTGATCAAGCAGCTGTATTGCTTGATAACACATCACAACGTATTTGCTAACCCACCTTCCCTGACTCACTTCCCTTTTTCCTTCATTAATGCTTTACTAAGATTGCGCCTCCGACAAAGCATTAGCACAAAAGCTTTAGCTTTGAGTTCTGCTAGAGAATTTTGGCTAAGACAGTATTATCTTTGTATTTTTATTCCAGGATGGCAAATAGTTTTGTTTAATCTTACATATTAATTCTGATCAATTGGTTATGACTATCTTGAGGGTTGTAATGAGTAAGATCCCAAAGCTCTAGTTCAAGCTCAGCTGGGAAGAGTCATGGGTTATAAGCAATATCTGCCATACACGTTTGGAATGGGCTTGGCAGAGTGGGAGAGTGCAGAAAGCCAGACTAGCCTCCTGGGAGGCTAGGCGAACTCATGTGGCCGGGAGAGTGTTTCCCACGCCCAACTTTGAATAGCGATCTTTTTTTTTAACCTTTTCTAGTTTTATGGGTTAAAATAAATTGTATCTTATTTTAATTTCTATTTCTTTGATTTGAAAGTAAATAATTTGCAGAACTCTCTATTACTTCTAAAAATTAGTGTAGTTTTTCCCATGTAGGAGATCATAACATTGGCAAATAATGACAGTTTTGTTTCTTCCTGTCCAGTTCTCATACTTTATATTTATCTCATCTTCCTACATAAGTCAGCACAGTATAAAAGAGAAGGAGGGAAATGGCAGACACCTATTTCTTATTCCTGATTACAAAGGAATCAGAAATATTTAGGGGTATTATTTTGTCTTGTTCCTGATTATTAGGAAGATACCTCTATAAGGGAACTGTTCATTGTGGAGTATGATGTTTGCTGCAGACTTTTTAGTAGTTATCATTTATTAAAGAATTTATTTTCTATGCCAAGTTTGCTTAGAAGTGTTTAGTGAGAATAAATATAGTATTTTTTTATCAAATACTTTTCTGTATCTATTGTGATGCTTGTAGAGTTAATGTGGTAAATTTTCTCGTGTTAAAATACTTTTGTATTTCTAGGAAAAACCAATTTGGCAAATGTAGATTATTTTTATTATTCTCTCTGGATTTGCTTAATATTTTGTTCAGGATTTTTGCATCTATATTTGTAAATGCTATTGATCTGTAGTTTTCCTGCCTTTAACCAGACTTATCTAAATTTTGTATTAAGATTATACTAGCTTTTTAGAAAAGCTTGATGACTATTTCCATTCCCCATCCCCCACACTATGGAAAGTTTTGTGTAAAGTTGGAAAGCTCTGATTCTGGAATATTTGAAAATATCGTATGTGTCTAATCTTTTCTTTGGGGTAAGATTTTCATTACTGATTTGATTTCGTTAGTGTTAGAGGACAGGACTATCAAGGTTTTCTATTTTGGCAAGATATTTTTCTATAGTTTTTCATTTTGTTTGTTTTCAAATTTATTTTAATGAAAGTGTTATTATTCTTACTGTCTTAAATTTTTTCCTTATCTGGAGTTATATCTGGCTTCATTCCCAATATTGTTTTTATTTTTACTTTTTGATAATTTCTTCCTCGAGGCTTTTAAAGAGCAACTCTGGCTTTGGTGAGCCTCTATAATTTTATATTTACACTTGAAATTTTAATAAAGTAACCTGTATTTACTGAACATGCTTTTCTTCTTTCAAAAATACAAGAACTTTAGGGGCGCCTGGGTGGCTCAGTCGTTAAGCGGCTGCCTTCGGCTCGGGTCATGATCCCAGAGTCCTGGGATTGAGTCCCACATCGGGCTCCCTGCTCAGCGGGAAGCCTGCTTCTCCCTCTCCCACTCCCCCTGCTTGTGTTCCTGCTCTCGCTGTCTCTGTCAAATAAATAAATAAAATCTTTTAAAAAAAAATACAAGAACTTTAAAAATTTGAAAGCCACAATTCTTACTTTCTGAATTCAAGCCATTTTGGCTTCTAGTGATATTTTAGCTTCATCTTCTTTAGACTACAAATTACACAGTATTGTCAATATTGTTTTAATTTGTCAATGTTTGTTTAGAGTTGCCTTTATCATTATCATATGCTTTATTTTTAATCAGCATTTCTTCTTTTATCTCAGATTGCCTTCTGGAAAATTTTCCTTTTTCTTGAAGTACATACTTAAGAAACTGTTTATGGAGAATTTGAGGTTTTGTTCTTCTGAAAATATTTTTATTTCACCTTTATTCCTCATTGGCAGTTTTTTGGAGCCTGAAGTTCTAGGTTCACTTTTCCTTATTTTCTCTCAGCACATTGAAGAAATTAGTCCACTGCTGGTGTTGAAAAGTCAGTTATGATCCACTTGCCTCTTCTTTGTAGATAATTTCTTTTGTTCCTACTTGCTCTTAAGATAGTCTCTCTAACCCAGGTATTTTCCCCCTATTTTACTATGATGTGTTTAGGCGTGTCTTTACATTTATTTATCCTGTTTGGGATTCATGGTGCTTCTTGATTTGAGAATGCATAGAATATTCTTCCCACAGTCTCTTCAAATGTTGCTTCCCCTTTATTCTTTCTCATAATCTCCTCTGTTCCTTGTGAAACTCCAAGTAAACATATGTTGGTCTTTCTCATCATACCCTCTGTAAATTTGAACTTTATTTCTACATGTGAAGTATACGTATGTGTATTTTTGGTTTCTATGCTATATTGTATGTAATTTCATTTTGGTTAATTCTCTCTTCATCTATGTTTAATCTGCTGTTTAAATCATCTACTGAGTTTTTTTTTTTCTTCATGATTTCTCTTTTTTCAAAAAACAGTGGACTTTATTTTTTAGAGAAGTTTTAGGTTCCCTGCACAATGAAGTGGGAAATATGCAGAGTTTCCATATACCCTCTCACTGTACTCACCCAGAGCCTCCCCCACCATCAACACCCCATAGACTAAACACTAGTGGCTTCCAAGCTCACTTAACTTCCGAGACTCTTGTTCCAGACTTCAGCAGAATATGCTCTTAGCTTCTGGCAGCCTGAGATACTCAAAGTATTTATCTCTTCATCATCTATCTGTGATTTCGCTATATTTTATTGAGCATTAGATGTTACGAAGCAGAGATTTCAGGCCCACCACTCTGCCATATGTCCTTCCATCAGTTTTTACATTCCATTGTATTTGCTACCCTGGATGTTTGAAACTTCTATCTTCTAACCTTTTCCTTTCTGCCATTCTTCTGAAGAAACCTATCCCAAGAACTTCATATGGTGAGAAGAGCATGGACTAGTTCAAAGGAATGAGATGATGTGTTAAAAACCATCAGTTGTCATCCTGGCTGCACCAGTAGAGACTCATCAGCCTCCCTGCACCTCAGTTCTTCTCATCTGTAAGGGACAGTGCTGCTCTAGGAGACCTCGCAGCCGCCTCCTAGCCTGGACATTTGATACGGAGCGTGGATTCCTTCCTTAGCCTGGCACCTGTGGCTATCAGCTCTTGATTTACGGTTTAGCACACTATTTGTCCTTCTGAGTATTTTTAAACATAGAAATTTATTTTAGCTTGAGAAGACAGGACTATTGTGTAGTTACTCCATTCTGGTGTCTTGTCTAGTCTTAGAGATGTCACTGGGCCTGTGACATATTGGAGGAAGATGGCGTGGAGCCCTGAAGTTGAAGTCCTCAGATTGGACAATGAGGCACACTAGAGGGGGAGGGCTTAGTTATGGCAGTTCTATTTTAACACTATTCACCCATTCTCTCCCCCACCTTTCCCTTATTCTACTTCCTTCCCTGTCCCCATCTTTCCATAAATATTTACTGAGCATATATAATGTGGTGTGGAATATAGTGGTGAAGAAAACTGATTTCGTCCCAGCCTTCAAGAAGTTTACAGTGTAGTGAGGGAGACAGACATTAAACCAATATCATAGATGTGAATTTGGGTCCTAACACTTGAGCACAAGAAATGTCACATCACTTTAAAAAAAAAAATCAAATTAATTTTAGCTTGGACACATAAGTAGTTGGATCAAGAAATACAAATGTAATTTCTGAGTAGCCTGTCCCCCTTCCCTGGGGCTTGCAAAATCCAGGGGATAATAAAATGTAGGGATTTAAGAAATCCAAGAAATTTGGGGGAAAGGCCTCTGGTTGTCAGTCCATTGATGATCCCTGTCCAAAACTGTGGTGTCTACTTGAAGATAGGAGATGCTGCTGTGATTGGCACCCACTCTCTTGAAGCCACAATGTTATATTGAATTTATGGTACTTTACTTGGAAATACTTAGGTTTGAGGAGTGTGGTGTAGGTATAAGTTAATCTGAATCAACATCTTGAAACAGGCATGGTACTAAAAGAGATATTAGAAATAATTTTTAATGAGCAATATTAGTTGTATTTAAGATATCTTACTGGTTAGGAAAGATATGACAAGAGCCATAGTGCTGGCATCAGTAAAGTATAAAAACTCAAGCTTGATAATCCAAGCCGGTGGACCTACTTTTCCCACTTTACAGAGGATCCTGTTGAAAGCCTCTCATATTGGAAGGCTCCTAATAGTCCCCATAAAGTCCCTGACAGCTGTGGTCTGGCCAAGTTGTCTTGATTGAGGACCACAAGACCAGGGTGCATGGTGTTCAGCATGTGTCTCTACATAGGCTCTTCATTGGAGGTCTTGCCATCTTGGAAATGCTGTGTGGAAGAGGCATCCATCTCGAACCCTTCCAAACTGATTGCCTCTCTACCCTTCCTCACCTGCTCCTTTAATCTCTCTCCCCTCTCAGATGATCTAGTTCTACATCTTTGGAGATGTAGAATTTAATACATGGTAGACTAAATCCAAAGGCTTTGTACTTCTGCTCTGTAGAAAGGGAAGTCCTTATTGTCTTTAGAAGGGGTGGGCCTAATGCCACTCACTTACTTTCTTCTCAAGCCTATTGCTGAGCAAAGACACCCCAGAGTAATTTCTCAGTGAAGTTCTTCTGCCACACAAGTCATTATACAAGTAAGGATCTTACTTTCAATTCTGATTCTTCTGAATTGTCCATCCAAGTTGAGTTAGCTATTTTTTAGGATCTGATGAAACTATATACCAATAAGGACTTTCCTGAAAAATATGAGAGAAAGGACAAATAAAGCCCTAGACATGAACATTTTATTTGTTTGGGCACACATACTCTGAAGTAGCCAGGGTAAGCATATTTTAAAGAAATCACCAGTGTCCTTGGGATAGTAATGATTGTTCTGCCAAGAAAAGTATAGAAAGTTGAATCTTATATGCATTTACATTATTCTCTAAGCAGTTGGCCTAGTTTGGTCCTGGTGGGGTATTTTGCTTTCCAAAACCATGCTCATCATATATAAGTATATTGCGAAACATAATAAAATCCTTTAAAAGAAAAGAAAGCATACTCTTCTAGGTTTTACAACCCAGTGTGTTTTTAGTACATAGAGATACTTTTTTTCCTTCTGGCTATGCAAACAAAAGGGGTCTAGCACTTTGATAAAAATACAAGATTTCTGCTCTGCCTAAAGCATATGCGTCTTCCCTGCAGATGTTTACTCAATTGGCACTATGAAAACATTAAGCCAGAAAAAGAAACATCAGTGTATGCTTCCATTTTAAGTCCTGAAAAATGGTAATTGGCATGAATACAGCACTCATGCAACAAACAGAACCAAATGTATAATAAACAGGACTGAACTCACCCTATTAGTATGTAAAACATTATTATAGTCTCCCCGATTTGCAACATTTACATATCTCATTATGAGTAGGATGCTCAAAATGCTATAGAGGATTTCATTTCCCCCCTTTTGTGTAATAATTGCTTACCAAGAAATATTAATGAGACAATCTCATAAATCTCTATTTACTGAATCTAGTGTCTCCCCTAAATTTGCATTTGCAAACTATGATTGCACTATGTTCCTGGAAGACTGGGATATGAATTTACTATTGCATATGCAGGCAGCTTCCTTAAAACCTCCTTTATTAAGGAATGTTGGAGGAGGAGAAATAGCCACTGATAAAGACATATTTGAAATTCATCTGAACATATGTATTCTTTTACATGTGTTTAACAGAACTTAAACCTGCAAAAAAGTTACATTTGCACTTTTTTTCTATTTCAAGGAAACTTCCTTTAAATATTTCGAATTTATACAGTTCAGGATATTATATACATTTTGTTAACTCTAAAGCCCTTCCTAAAAGGCTGAACTTTAAAGTAAAGAAATAAAGAGCAGAGCACTGATGGTAATTCTGATACCCTCTGGGGAGGTTGCATTAACTTTTTTTTTTTTAAGATTTTATTTATTTATTTGAGAGAGAATGAGAGAGCATGAGAGGGGGGAGGGTCAGAGGGAGAAGCAGACTCCCCACTGAGCAGGGAGCCTGATGCGGGACTCGATCCTGGGAATCCAGGATCATGACCTGAGCCGAAGGCAGTTGCCCAACCAACTGAGCCACCCAGGCGCCCGGTTGCATTAACTTTTAATTTGTGACAGATTTGCATTGTACAGAGGCAATCATGTATGTGCATAATATAGCGATCAAACTGTTCAGGACCTTCAACCTCTGATGAACTATGACCTATTTAGAAGGTGGGCAAGAGGTTAACCTTGACTCTAGAAACCAGATCTTTCTTTAAAAACTTTCTCTGTTCTAGAGGAAGAATGGGCATCACAAGGAACTGCCAAGGGAATAAACATAATCTCTGCCCTCTAGAAGCTCACAGAGTAACAGGCTGTTTTCTTAAGGATGATGTTGTGATCGCTGGTAGTTCTGTAAAGATTTTAGTAGCACACAGACAATTTTTAAAATGTCAATAATTACATATTTTTTGTAATGTATATTTGCAGAAAGCTATCTAATCTGGATGCTACTTCTCAGGAGAAGTCTAAAGGAGGGGGCAATATTACATGCATTGATATCAAGGAAGGTATTAAATAATACAGGTGATTTTCAGATATGGTGAGCTTCCTCAACCTTCTATCCTGTCTGAGTCTTTTCAAAAGGCTTCCAGATGTTCTTTGCCAAACTCTTTCTTCCCATTTCTCTTGTACTGGCACTCTACTCTTCCTTTCCCCAGCCCCTAGCACCCTCACCTCCTTTCCACAGGCTTGGGTGACACTCTGGCCATAAGAAAGCCACACTAAAGGGTAGAGTTAAATATAACTCACAGCCCTTAGATAATTTTCAGCACGGTGTTGCCAAAGTGGATGTAGGAATGGCCTACATCAGAATCACCTGTGGACTACTCATTAGACATACAGTTTCCATTCTGGGGTGGGACCAAGGAAGATAGATTTTTTAAAAAGATTTTATTTATTTATTTGAGAGAGAGAGAGAAAGCACAAGCAGGTGGGGGTAGGGGCAGAGGGAGAGGAAGAAGCAGGCTCCCTGCTGAGCAGGGAAGCCCTACGTGGGGCTCCATCCGAAGACCCTGAGATCATGACCTGAGCTGAAGGCAGACGCTTAACCAACTGAGCCACCCAGGCTCCCCAGGAAGATAGATTTTTAATAAGCACCCCAGGAGAGTAAAGATCCTGGGTAAAGTTGAAAAGGAAGGCATTAGTGATGGAGATAACTGGAGATAGCTCTAAATGCTTAGCCAGGACAAGCAAAGGGCCAAGGAAACTCATCTGGGTAACAACTTCTTATCCAATGGAATATTCTTTTTTGGGGGTGGGGGGAGAAAAATCACTTTATTCTTGAAAATTATACCTGGAAGCATAGATCTTTCTGGGTTTTTGAGGTAAAGAGCCCTTTTTCAGCTTGCTGTACTGCTGCTTCCATTGCTTGACTCTGGCCTTCTTGAACACCAGCTTTGCATGGAGGCTGCTGATGGCCAAGCCAGAGCTCCGAAGGAAAATAGTTATTGCTGGGCTTGGCCCACAGACACTCTCTGTAATCTTTTGTAAGAGAAAGTGCTACAGTCACAGGGTTCTTATATTCCACCTTATAACTTCTCCTCCCAAATTAAAAAGGTTTCAATTTCATAAGGTAATTTTGGCTACCTGAAAATCCAAGTAGAGCATCTACTTCCATACAAAATTTATAATATATATGAAAACTAACTCAAAAGAAATCAAAGCCCTAAAAGTACAAGTTAAAACCATAAAACAAGGGGCGCCTGGGTGGCTCAGTCATTAAGCATCTGCCTTCGGCTCAGGTCATGATCCCAGGGTCCTGGGATAGAGCCCCACATTGGGCTCCCTGCTCCGAGGGAAGCCTGCTTCTCCCTCTCCCACTCCCCCTGCTTGTGTTCCCTCTCTCGCTGTGTCTCTCTCTGTCAAATAAATAAATAAAATCTTAAAAAAAAAATAAAACTGTAAAACAAGTTAGAAGGAAACAGGTGTAAATCTTTGTGGCCTTGGATCACACAATGTTTTTTTTAGATATGATACTACACGTCCAAACAAAACCAAGAGAAGAGATAATGTGGACTTCATCAAAATTAAACATTTTTTTTTTTTTTTTTGCTTCAAATGACACACCATCAAGAAAGTGAAAAGACAACCCATAGAAAGGAGAAAGTACTTGCAAATCATATATCTGATAAGGGATTTGTATCTAGAACACTGGAAGGCACTCTTATGACTCAGTAATAAAAGATAAATAACCTGATTAAAAATGGGCAAAATATGTTGACAGACATTTCTCCAAAGAAGATATAAAAAAGATGAATGCATGCAAAGATGTTCAACATTATTAACCATCCGGGAAATGCAGATCAAAATCACATTGCAATACCACTTCAAATCCAGTTAGATAGCTATAATCAAAACCAAATATTAACAAGTTTTAGTGAGGATGTGGAGAAACTGGAACCCTCAGATGCTGCTAGTGTGGGACTATAAAATGATATAGCTGCTTGGAAGAACAGTCTAGCAGTTCCTCAAAAGGTCAAGCACAATCTTGGCATATGACCCAGCAATTCCACTCCTAGATATACCCAAGAGAAATGAAAGCATACATCCACACAAAAGCTTGTACATGAATATTCTTAGCAGCATTGTTCATAAGAGCCCAAAGGTGGAAACAACCCAGATGCCCATTAACTGATGAGGTGGTAAATAAAATGTGGCCTATCCATACAATGGAATATTATTCATCAATAAAAAGAAATGAAGTGCTCATATGTGCAACAACCCAGAAGGACTCTGAAAACATTATGCTGAGTGAAAGAAGCCAGTCACGAAACATCACATATTGTATGATTCCATTTATGCAAATGTCCAGAACAGGCAAATCAGTTAAGATAGAAGAGTAGATCAGTGATTGCCCAGGGCTGGGGTGGGGGTGGAAGGGTGGATGGTTAGGGGAGAATTGAGAGTGGCATCACCTTTCTGAGGTGATGAAAATGTTCTAAAAGTTGAGTGGTCGTTGCACAACTCTTTGAATATACTAAAACCTACTGAATTGTACCTTTAATGGGTATGTGAATTGCCTCTCAATAAAGCTATTATAAAAAATATGAGAAGGCCAGGAGGGAACTCCTGAAATGGGAGGAATAGGGATTTGACAGTAAATCCTCAGAAAGTCTATGTGTGAATACATTTATATTCCAGGCTAGGGAGGCAGGGCTTCTGAGTTCTCAGGGAACTGAGAGGACTGTGGAACATAAAAGGTCCTCTTGAAAAGTGTTTACGAACCTGTCTGTTGAGGGTGTGGGTGGACAGTCACGAAGATGTGTGTGTATGGGACCGGGGCCAGAGAGATTCAGGGCTGATGTGTTTTAATAAGGATGGAAATATGAGTATGTAATAGGGAGGGGAGGGGAAGGGAGGGGAGGGGAGGAGAGAGATGGGTAGGTAGGTAATATTAAGCCACATTATAGATGGTAAATGGGAAACCAATTAGTCCTGATCAAGCTGGAGACTCAGATTCTCCTGCCTCTTCTACCCTGGACTTCTATCTTTCAAGGATCTGCCTCTGCTGAGAGTTCATCCAAGAGATACCTGTGTACAGGGCCCAGAAGTCACCTTTGTTATAAGAAAGGAAAACCAACACTCATATTCTGCAGTAGGCTAGTAGTCACCCAGAACCACAGAACACTTTGCAGCTTTATCATACTTGCCCCTAAAAATACCCCTAAAAATGCTCCCACAGTTTTCCCTGGACCTCCCATGTTCAAATTCCAGCTCTGCCATTTTCTAGCTGTGTGATCTGGAGTAACAAACTTAACCTCTCTGTGCCTTGCTTTCCACATCTGTAAAATAGAGATGATAATAAAACTTAGCTCATAGGGTTGTCACAAATATTAAATGCATGTGTCAATTAATCAGATCAGTGCCTGGTGTGTGGTAAATAATGCTGATTATTGTTTTTAATCACCATCAGCATCACACATGAGCCCCGGTGTTCTCCGCTTGAGCAGGGCAGATATTACTGATTTTCTGCCAGATTCTCTAGCTCTAATACACAGTAGGTTAGGGTCCTTCATGGCCTTAGTACCTTCGAGGGTGGCTTTATTTCTTTGCGGAGAGGTAGCTCTCCCCTCTGCTTTGGGGTTCACTTCCCCCTTTGGTTGTGAGACAAGCAGTGGGGTTCATTCTGTTTTCTAAAGAACCCATTTCTCCCCCAGCCCACTCCCTTCTTGATGGTTGGATAAAATGGACCCTCTTAGAGACCAGTCCACAGCCTAGAAGGCTCAGTTATGCTCTCACTCAGTACAAGCCGGTAAAGGAGTAGGGATCCTCTCGGAAAGCTTTTCTGTGCCCTGCAGGCCTGCAGTGTGGCTCTCCAGGGGGAGGTCAGAGCTCCCAGGACTTGCTGCAGCCAGGAGGGCTCTGCGGGCATACTCTCTGCAGCCCGTACTCTCAGGTAGCAGCCCCTGTGAATGAGTTTTAAACCAGCTGCTTCTGGAACACGTCTGTACTAATAATGCCTTTCAGTTATGCAGCTCCGTGACAGGGCAGGGCCTGACAAGGCCTCCTCCCTGCCTCGGTTGTGCGTAGGTAGATAATGTGTTTTTGGCCTTTCTTGGAGCAGGAAGCCAACACCAACAATTGAGGGACAGGCTGGGGTGGGTGTGGAAAGCTGTTTCCCAAAATAGCACCATGCTGTGGCATTTATTCTTAAAAGAAAAAATGTTGTGGCAGGCCTGAAAGTTCTGTGCTGCATTGTGACGCTCTCAGGGTGGCCTCTGGTTCATCGCGGGCCAAACAATGGCGGCCACCGGCAGCTCTGGGGCTATGAGCGGAGCACAGCCCAGGGCTCAAGACTGGAGTCCTGTACTTCTTGGCAGTCACACAAAAAATAAGAAGACAGGAATGGCTAAATGTCCAGGGCATTTAGTTTGTGGCTCTCATCTGGCCCTCACCTAGCATGCCCACGGGTAACAGCCGGAGCTCCTACCTATGGCCCAGTTCTGCCCTCTCAGGGGATTAGACTTCTGTTTTTGTATCCCAGCTCCACCCGCTGTGTGACTTTGGGTAAGGTGCTTGACCTCTCTCAGCCAGCCCGATCCTCTGTAAATGGAGATGTTAGTACCACGCTCCCGGTTATAAGGGATAAATGAGATATTTTATGTAGAGGCTGAGCAAAGACCTGGCCCATGACCACTGCTCAATGAATGTCAACCAAGGTAGCATCGTTATTACTCCTTCAGGGATCCGAGCCTTTGCCTTGTCCTGCCTCCCAGGCTACTGGCCTCTTCTTCTTTTTTTTTAAATTGACATTTTCTCATTTCTGAGATAGGTAGAAATGACACGTTTGCTCATAAAATTTCAGGTGTAACTCAGCTTCGCTCACATGTCATAGACTGCTTTACAGGAATATTTTTCCAGTGAAATGTCACAATTGCATGATTCACTGCCACACGTTGGGCTTTGACTCATATCGTTTCCTCCGACCTGATACACAAAGGGTGGGATCTCGCTGGGGAACAGCACAACATACGGAATGCTTCACGAATTTGTGTGTCATCCTCGCTCAGGAGCCATGCTCATTTTCTCTGTATCGTTCCAATTTTAGTATATGTGCTGCCAAAGCAAGCACCAGGCTATGGCTTCTTGAGTGACGAGGGAGCCTCTATCTCCCCCATGGGAGGCAGCGCAAAGGAGAAGGGAGCACACACACCCTGAAGTCCCTCTGCCAGGCTCAAACCGTGCCTCTGACGCCCTTCTGCTGTTTAACTTCCGGCACATTCCTTCATCTCCCTGTGCTTCAGATCCCTCTCTGCAAGTGGAAAAATGACAATAGGATCTGCCTTCTAGGGGTGCTGTGAGGATTAATGTGTTCATCCACAAGAAGCCCTTCCGCTTGGCGTGGGGCGAGTGCCCAGGAAACAGTAATTGTCCCACGTCCGGGCAGGACATGGTGCAGTGCCTGTTATCAATGTGGCACTCAACAAATCACTCTTTGCTGGGTTGGATCCAATGGGATAGACCAGCTACCTTTGGTTCCTCCTTGTTTCCCCCCTTCTCCCAGGTTCTGTTGAAAGTCTTTAAATGTATGGCCCATGAGAAATAACAGAGGTATCATGGGTGGACAACTGCCCTTGTTTGCCAGGATCTGAGCAATTTCTTGGGATGCAGGATTTTCAGTCCTAAACCAGGATGGGCCTGGCAAACCAGGATGGTTGGTCACCCAACTACTACTTGCATCTGCCATCTACGGGGCCAAGGCTGAGGTGTTTGCTCTTAGAGGAGCAAATGGAGGGGTGGTGATGTACTTAATGTTCTCCACCCCCAAATTTTTATTAGTGCCTCCTCTCTCCCAAGTGCTACTGAAATCTGCAGCCTGCAACCCTACTCTGCACTCACCGGTCACAAATATTCCAGAAGTGGAATGTGTTGGCCGGGGGTGGTGGAAAGACGTATCTTGAACAGAGCAACATTCCTCTTAGTCCTGCTTCCAGGCAATCACACTGATTTCTTGAGAGGTTGGTGTTGATGGAAACTTGGGGTCCCATTTCCCACCAGACTGGGAGTTGGTACCCCTGGTTCTAATCTCCACTTTCCTCTCTTTGAGCTGTGTGACCCAGGATAAGAAGCCTAACTTCTGTGGGAATCCAATGTCCTCATCTGTAAAACAGGAAGAAAATTAGATAATCCTTCCAGCTCATTGTGCCCTGTGGGGTAGGGCCACTGGCCATGCAGGCCAGGGCTGGTGTGGTAGGCAGGGAGGCTGGCTGAGAGGATTAAGAGGGCAGGAAGCTGCCCGGCTGCCCTGCTTGTGCTGAGGCCGCTCTGCCCCTCCCTGCTGAGCACTGGGTCCTTTCCACTTTGATGGGAGCCCTCCATAGGCTTGGTGACTTCATCTGCTGGCCATGCCCTGACGATGTCTCACCTGGGCCATGTGACTTATGCTTTCTTAGCGTGAGGTTCCTCATCTATGAAATGATGATACTTAAAATACTCTCTTGTTGAGTTGTTGTGAGAGTAGTTCATTGCAGGCCAAGTATCTGGATTCAGGAGGGGGATTTGTACACAAGGATATAAAATCAGTCTTATTTTATATCCACACTGCATTTTCAGTTCAATCATCAAACTCCTGTTTATTGAACACTTACTGTGTGTTAGGTACTGAGTTAGGCCCTGGGGACACAATGATGAATGGGGCACAGATCCTGGCCTCAAGGAGCTCAAAGAAGGCCAAAGGGATAAGGGTGCAGGTTATTTATTCTCCTTCTCCTTTTGTCTTTTTTTTTTTTTTTTTTTTAATAGGCTCCATGCCCGTCATGGAACCTAAAGCAGTGTTTGAACTCATGACCCTGAGATCAAGACCTGAGCTGAGATTAAGAATTGGATGCTTAACTGACTGAGCCATCCGGGCACCCCTACTTTTGTCTTTTTTTAAAAAAAGATTTTATTTATTTATTGAGAGAGAGAGAGAGAGGGAGAGAGCATTAGCACGAGCGGGGAGAGGGGAAGGAACAGAGGGAGAAGGACAAGCCGACTCTCCACTGAGAAGGGAGCCCAACACAGGACTCTATCCCAGAACCCCTGAGATCATGACCTGAGCTGAAGGCAGATGCTTAGCCAACTGAGCCACTCAGGTGGCCCTCCTTTTGTCTTTTTCTGAACAACAGTTTATTAAGAGCTCACACTGGCAAAGATTGCTAGATCTCTAAGCAGTATAATCTTTCCCTTTCTTTTTACTGACAGAATCCCTATATTGTTGGGTGTGGTAAGATGCCCACTAAAACATCCCAGCCTTCTTTTTAGAGGTGTGTATGTGGTGGGGGAAGGGGGATAGGCAATGAAATATAATTGGAAGTCACTGAGTGGGGCTTACAGGGAAAGCTTTTTAAAGGGGGATGACTCAGCCAGAAGGTCCCACTTGTCTTTTCCCTGCATTTTCCTTCTCTTTACCTGGAGCACTGAAGTGAGGACTGGAGCTCCAGTATCCATCTTATGAACATCAGGACAGAGATCACACCTTGGAGCTGGAAGGAGCCTAGATCCTTCATGACATTTTGGAGTCACCATATCTGCTTTGGACTGTTTAACTCCACTCTTATTTTATAAGGGGAAAAAAAAATCTGTTTGATTTAAAACAATATTTTAAGTCATAGTTACTAGTGGCTGAACACAATTTCTAGTTGATCTATTGAATAGATGTGGAGCAGAGTGCAGAAAAAGACCTAATTTTTCCCCCTAAATGTCAAGATGTTAAGGTCATGGAAATCTAACAAATGAGAACTTAATGTTAAAACACAAGACACCCATTAATCTTTCCTAGTGTGTACCAAGAGAAGCTGACTAAACCTGCCTTTTCTTTGAAGATTTATTTATTTATTAGTGGGGGAGGGGCTGAGGGAGAGGGAGAGGGAGAGAGAATCTCAAGCGGAGTCCCTGCTGAGTGTAGAGCCCAATGTGGGGCTCAATCTCACATCTTGAGATCATGACCTAAGCTGAAATCAAGAGTCCGACGCTCAACTGACTGAGCCACCCAGGTGCCCCAAACCTGTCTTTTCTTTGTATGCCCTCCATAGGAAAGCTGAGTTTGAAATACCCTTAAATCCTGGTGTCTTTAAGGATTGACAACCAGAGAATTAAATTAACAGAATTAAGTTTTTTATTTCAGGTTTGTCGACACGAGATGATGAGCTTGAATCATCTTTTTTCTTAGTAGAGAGCTTACAAATGCTCAAAACGTTTATTAGAAACCCGGACTGTTTTATCCATCTGCATGTTCCCGTTATGGTTGTATTTTTAATAATGTTAAAGGAATCAGAATTTTTAAATTCACCTAGCATACATTTTTACTCATTCCAAGCAATAATAAGAATAGTTTGCACTTATTGAGCACTTACTCTTTGCCAGTGGCTGATAAATACTTAACAAATGGAGCCTCACTCAATCACTTCAACATCCCTATTGAGACACATAATATTATTACTGCCATTTTGCAGATGGGGAAACTGAGGTAAAGGGAGTTCAGGTAGCCTGCTCCAGGTCACAGAGCTAAGAAGTGATGATGGGATATGAACTCAGGTAGTGTTAAAAGTAACTCCTATCCTGAAATACGTGAGTGACTTTGAACAAACCTATTTCTTTACATATGAAAAAGATAAATTTTCTAGAAACTTTACTTAAATCTGCCCAAGAACATACTGAATTCACCCAAGATCTTGGGCCATCTCCAAGAAGTCCCTGGTCTTAAGGGATGGTAAAGAAGATGCTCCCTAATTTGAAGGCAACTAACATGTATAATATTTGTGCATTTTCATCCTTATTTAGAACATCTGAATTCCATGATCATTCACTTAAGCAGGGAGAAAGGAAGCCAAAGGAGACATTCAGTGTTCAATGCCTGGTAAGTCTTCAGATGCTTATCAGAATGATAACCTGCCTGATAACACACCGTTTGTTGGCTTTCTTCTCTCACCGGGTCTCCCTTATCAGCACTTCCTGGGATTACCTCCCAAATAAATGTCTTACACTCAAATCCTTATCTCAGGATCTGCTTCTGGGGAACTCAAATTAACACTCATGTTATCTAAAACATCCATCCATGCATCCATCCATACATCCATTCATTTAACCTTACCAACCTACCATATGCCAGGAAACATAGGAGGTACTCAGGGTAAGATATAAATAAATCACTGCCCTTGAATTAAAGTTGCTCAATCGAATGACTTTGTATTTCCCTTGTAACCAGTCAGAGATATTTGATACACTGGCTGCCAAAGGAGCATTGGAAAGACTGGAGAATTCCCTGTTCAGAATCTTGAAGAGGGCTTTCCCAGCAGAGCCAGCCCTGCACGGGCAAAGAGTGCCTGGCACAGAGGAGGTATTCAAGAAAAGCTTACTGAATGACTGGACAAATGGGCAGAATGAACAGATGGATCGATTATAAAGTATATTAGGTTTTCTCTGGGATTCACCTCCCTTGCTTTAAAAGGCGAAAGATTTATGCGATCTGAAGAGAAACCAGAGTATCACCTCCCTTGCTTTAATTTGCAATTAAAAATACTATCTCAGAAAAATCAGGAAACTCATTCAGGTAAGATGAGTGTGAGATCTCTCCCAGCAAAGATTTTACATTTAAAAGAAGAGGGAGCAGGGAGACAGATGAACCCAAAAAAGGACCTCTGCACAGGTGTGGGGAGATTTGGGGGTGGCAGCCTTTTCTGGTATACCTCAAATCATAGAATACAAGAAGGTTAATCCAAACTGCAGGAATGAACAAGACTATGTTTTGAGCCCCCGCATTATCCGTTAACGTGTGTAATCCACAGGCTATTGCTTATGATTCCTGTATATTTGGGAGTTCTAAGAATGACAGCTCTTAATGCTTTGCACCCCGCTGTGTGGAGGGGGCCTGACGAGGCCCGAGCCCTGAAGAGTTGCCAAAAAGATAAAGGGTGCAGATAACTGGTGTTCTAGAAGAGTTCCTGGTGGGCTTTTGTTTTATGGTGGGCTCCTGGAGGACTTGATGGAGTGGAAGGGGCTGGAGCTGGTACTTGGAAGTGGGTAGCATTCGGCTGGCTAAAGAAAAGAGCATCAGTCCTCATTTATCAGAAACTTACTGCGTGCAGGCTTTGGAGTAAGGGCTCGTGAGCAGAATCTCATTTAATCCTCCCTAAACTCAAACACGTACCTATATCATGATCCCTATCTAAGATGAATGTTAGAAGAGTTAAAGAATGTGCTCACATCAAAACAATAAATAAAAGGCAGGACCACTGCTTCTAGAGCCTGCCTCCTTTGGCAGCCATTCTGAACCACTTTACCACTGTGTTATTTCTTGGGGGGCTGGTTGGAAAGTTAGAAATGAAAAGAAGAATAAGAATAAGAATAAGAATAAGAATAAGAATAAGGAGAAGAAGAAGAAGAAGAAGAAGAAGAAGAAGCAGCAGCAGCAGCAGCATTTGGCAGTGATCATGGCCTTGAGTGAGTGGCAGGACAACATTCTATCCACTGCTTCCTTGGTGGCAAGTTTCCTTGTAGGTCTGAACCAGAGTGGAAATAGGGGACGTCTGTGATCTTTCATACAGGGGGTAACACATCACTAGGTATTCGTATCTCAGTGCTGACAGTGGGTCATTCAGGTGTGGGTTCAGGGGTCTCGTGCAGAGAAGGCTTCAGTAACCTGGGTGGAGCCTAAGTGGGAAAGGGTACATTCTGACTGACGCTGGGTGCAGCCGTGGGCTGTGGAGCAGAATGGCTCCCCTCTTTGCAAGGGTTCAGCCTGAGACACACTTGAATGTCAAGTACTCTTGTACCATGGCCTTGCCACCAGAACAGTTGGGAAGCATAAAAATGGAACCCTCCCCCGCTCCCCGGACTTGCTTTATCACGTACCTCATCTACTGCCACTGTTGTTTCTTTCTTTTTAAAATTGTTAATTGTGGGAAATTACACAAAACATAAAATTGACATTTAAACCATTTAAGTGCACAGTTCAGTAGGGTTAAGTACATTCACACTGTTGTGCAACCAAACTCCAGAACTCTTCTCATCTTGCAAAACTGAAACTTTATACCCATTAAACAATTCCTCGTTCCCACTCCCCCTGGCCCCAGGCAACCATCATTCTACTTTCCATCTCTATGAATTTGAATGTTTTAGATATC
This sequence comes from Halichoerus grypus, assembly GCF_964656455.1. Lineage (NCBI taxonomy): Eukaryota > Metazoa > Chordata > Mammalia > Carnivora > Phocidae > Halichoerus > Halichoerus grypus. The sequence goes on from NC_135713.1 coordinate 98,766,574, forward strand.
TAATGTAAGTGTCATCATATTATATTGATCTTTTTGTGACTGGCTTTTTTCCCTCCGCATAATATCCTCAAGGTTCATCCATGTTGTAGCATTTGTCAGAATTTCCTTCCTTTTTAAGGATGAATAGTATTCCATTGGTGAACACACAACATGTTGCTTATCCATTCATCGGTTCATGGACACTCCGCTTGCTTCTACCTCTTGGCTATTGTGACAAATGTTGCTATGAATATGGCTGTGCAAATATCTCTTTGAGATGCTGTTTTCAATTCTCCTGGGGATATAGACCATTGTTTCTCATGTTCAATGGTCACTGGAGAGAAAAAAGAAGGGGAAACTACCAAAAAATTTTAAAACTTCACCAAAAGCTGTGTAAAAACCCATAAAGACAGTGTAACAGCCCAGCCAAGAGAGGAGAGAAACCCACAGCCATATTGAGCAGTTCCAGAAGCAATTTCTAAGCCCCAAATGTTGGGCAGCTGCCAACCCTTGTGGGGCTAGAAAAGAATCTGGAGCTGCCATATCCAATTCCCTCATGGGTTCCTCAGTGATACCACAGTTAAATCCTTGCTTTGGGTCCTGCATTCAGCTGGGCATTATTTGAAATTTGTTCTCATAAAGAGTCAAGTCTAAATAGCTGGAGATTCCAGCCATAATAACCAGCCACTCCCAGCTCTGCTCTAGAGGCTCTAGACAGAAGGCAATAGTCTTAAAAGATGTTGTTTAGCCTTCAGGTGTTTTTTCTCCTTAGCTGTGGCAAGAAAGGCTTGGCCTATCAGCAGAGCCCAACTGCACACCATCTGGGCTCTCAGGGGAAGGTGGATGGAAGCGTGGTTTGCTCTAACCTTGTTGTGTAGGGCTAGATGCATGGCAGATATCCTTTACAGAGACCCTGTGTATCTCTCCCCTTTCTGGGAGAGAGGGGGGCTTGTAGGAGGTCCCCATGTCCCCTAAAAAGGCCTGGTTCTGGGGGAAGCAGGGGGAAGCACAAGGTGAGGATGCCTCATCCCTCTGGCAGGAGCTGTCCCTTCTAAGGTTCTTAGCTACAAGTACCAGGCTGCAGCTGTCTCTAGGGGAATGGGTGGGGGTGGCAGAAGGCAGTGGAAATGTGCTCAGGGCTCAAAATTTTTGTGCTTGAAGCCTAAGAAGAGAGGCCTTGGTACCTTCTGTCATCACTCTGCACTAAGGGGGCTTCTGGCTGGCATTCCCCGATGGGCTAAGTCAAACAGGCCTGGAAGGGAGCAGGGCGTGGCTCTGGTCCCAGAGGCATGCTTCCCAGAGGCTGTGTTCTCTGGCTCCGGAGGGCAAGGGCTGCTTGGAGCTGCTGCATTGGTTGTGCACACTGGCCCCTTTTCAGGATCTGCACTTGGAATCCTGATAGAGCTGGAAGGGGCCCTGGAGATCTTCTGGTTCAAGCTAGTCATTTTATAGAAGTTTTAATCTAGTCGGACATGTGAAATGACTTGCCCCAGGCCACAATGTTAAAAAAGCAGATCCAGCAGCATAACCCGAAAGTTTCTTTCCTTCGCCTTGCAGGGCTTCCTCTGAAGTCAGGCACAGAGTCTCAGGCTAGTTGTCTCAAGCATGATAAACACAGCTTCAATCAGGAAAGAGCCCATCACGAGGACATGTACAATGCTGGCAGGTAATAACAGGTACGTGCAGGATGTAGAAAAATTTGGCTTCGGTCAGTTCAAGAGATGGCTCTTCCTGAAATCTCTCTGCTACTAATCAAGTTCTTGAAAGAGTCTCTCTTCACAGAGAGAACCTATATTCTCCGGCTCCATTTATTTATTTTCTCGAGCTGAGCAAAAAATCCTCTCTTCTGGTCGCCCAAATAATAGTTCTTTTCTGAGACTTCAAATCGATAAACCCAAATGATCTTTTCTCTTTGTTGATCTGTCTTCCATTTTCTCCTTGATTGGCTTCTCCAGACCTGGATGTATTTGACCTGTCTGCAGAAGCCAGGGCAGTACCTCTCCCAGTAATCTGGAGCCTTCCACACCGAGCCCAGACGATCCAGATCGCAGCTACTGCCTACCCCTGAGTATCTTCTATGCGCCAGAAGCATTCCCATATACTATCCTAATCTTCACAACAGTCCTAAGTGACAGCTGCAGTGACACTCTGCAGGGCCTGAGGCTGGGAGGCTCTGCTGTGCTTGAAGTTCTAAGAGGGAAAGGGAACGAGAGAGGAAGGGGGAGCAGGGGAGAGCGAGCGGGAGTGGGAGAGGAATTGGGAGCAGGGGAGAGGGAGTGGGAGATCCTTTCCTAAGCTGTGGCCTTCTGTTTTAGGAAGAGGAAAGGAAAAAGGATTGCACTGGAGGGACCCAGAGCTAGGGTGTGGGCCATATGGGAGTGATTTGTCCACCCTGAAGAAAGAAGTTTCTGAAAATAAAGATTGTGTCCTTCACCTCCTAACCCCTCACCTCAGCAGAGGGCAGGGAAGGGGTGGGCTTTTAGAGACCCGAAAAAGACCAATGCCCCAGAATTGCTATGTGCTGAGACAGGTTCCTTTCAAACATATCCAGATGTACCTAAAGACCGAGCCCCTGAGGCGGGAGCTGGGTTGAGGTGAGATCTGATGGGCCCCATGGCGGCCAAGGCAGAGGCAGCAAACTCCAGTCTTGTCTGACTTACTCGAGGCATCAGAAGCGCTAATAACTCCAGTGCGGCCCAAGACACATATAATAGAGGTGTAGTATCAGCCATATACGCCGTTTACATTTTTCAGTTGCCAGATTACAAAAGTAAAAAGAAACAGGTGAGCCTGATTTTAATACTGTATTTTGTTGAAGCCAACATACCCAACACATTATCATTTCAACACATACAGAATTTAAAAATGATTCCTGAGGTATTTTACATTCTTTTCTTCATGTACAATCTTTGCAATCTGGTGTGTACTGTAGAGGGGTGGCACATCTCCTTCGGGACCAGACACATTTCAAGTGCTCCCTGACCACACGGGGCTGGTGGCTGCTGAATCGGGCAGCGCGGCTTTCATTCCAGCAGGCCAAAGCTGTCCACCATCGCTCCCTGTCTTCTTCCTCTTCCTGAAAGATGTGGGTGTCACTTGGATGCTGAGCAGAGATAGTAGCAGGCCCAGCGGAGGGTCAGTTGCAGGGGTGGTAGTGGGTGTGGAAGCTCAGGCGGAAGGATGGCAGCCGGCTGGTTCTGTGACGTTCTCTTCTGTGCTGGTGGCTCTATGCGTGAGTCATGCTGGGGGCAGGGAGGCTCTCTTCTGACGTGGCCCTGAGGGCCTTTGTGTGTGGGGGCAGGAGGGAGGGGCTGACACAGGGGAGGAGGGGTGCTGAGGGAAAAGGGAGGGATGCGTCTGGAGTCACAAAAATAGACCTGTCTGTGGGCTGGTCACAAAAACTCAAAATACCATTTCCCCGTGCAGGGGACAAGCAGGACAAGGCAGATGTTAAAGAGGTGTATGTTTTTACAGTTAACATACTCAGGAAAGATCATGAAGACTAGGGTCCTCAGAAAGATCAGGACCTGGGGCTCTTTTAAAAATTGGATCCTAGGGGCGCCTGGATGGCTCAGTCGGTTAAGCGTCTGCCTTCGGCTCAGGTCATGACCCCAGGGTCCTGGGATTGAGTCCCGCATAGGGCTCCCTGCGCAGCAGAGAGCCTGCTTCTCCCTCTGCCTGCCGCTCTGCCTGCTTGTGCTCTCTCTCTGACAAATAAATAAAATCTTAAAAAAAAAATTGGATCCTAGAGTTGTCTCAGTTCTCCAGACTTGTGTCTGAAGGGCCATTGTTCTTTCCCGAGACACACCGTCTGTTTTCAGCGCTTCCTACCTGATTCGAACATTGAAGAAAATGTGCCTCATGTACAATCTGCCGCTGGCTTCTAAACTGTGCAGACAGATGTCCTGTCTTTGAAAAGTGGCTGGTCAAACACTCTCTCACAGGACGTAGTCACAGAGCTCAAAGTCTTTTGGGAAGAACGCTTTCCCCTAGTAGGAGCTATGGCCGTCACCGGGGCCTAGGAGCCCAGGCTAGGTTTAAGCCCCCTCTTGGTACTTGCTAGGCCTCTGCCTCCTGGAGCCTCAATTTCCTCTTCTACCACATGTGGATAATAATCGTTCCCACTTGACGGGATGTTGGGAGCACCAAAGGAAGTAATGGGTGTGCTGTGCTTAGGACAAAGCCTGGCACGTTCCGCCTTGACTGTTGGTCTGCCGGAAATCCCGGCTCTCCTGCCGTTCGGTGCCATGCTGGCCAGGTGGAATCTTCTTGTTTACCAAAGTGCTGTATGTTTGAATTAGACAGCGCAACATGACAGATGTGGAGTATGACACACAGGGAGGGGGATTTGGCCACAGCTGCTGAGGGAATTGATGGCAGAACTCAGGACAAAGACCTAGAATTTCTATTTTCCTGTGCTTATTTAGCAGGGTCTTCTGGGTCTCAGAACTAGTATCTTAAATTTCAGGAAGCATAGAGAGGAAATGGGTAAGGAAGGGTTTGAATATGTAACCCTAGAGCAAACACAGCAGCCTCATCTAAAAAGGCAAAAAAGAAACCCTTACATGTAAAGTACCAGACGCTCAAAAGAATAGATGATATAAATATATAATGTAATATGGAATCACTGAAAATGCTTAGAGTGAACACTGATGTGACATGGGAAACCCTTTGCATCTATGTCAAAGAAAAAACAGGAAATAAAACTGCACAAAATTTACTGCTAAAAATTAAAAAATATATATCCCCACCCCCAAATGCTCTAAACCAGATGTTATGCTTGCATCTGTTGGACAATAGTTTTTCTTCTTGATGCTTTGGTGTATTTTCTACAAAGAGCACTCGCTACTTTCACAATCAGGAAAAACAATGAAGGTTATGAAAGATTTTCAGCCCCCGGTTTCCACTAGGGAGCCTGTAGCTCATTCTCTCTCTCACAGCCTTGCAGGACTCCTAGCGGCTTCAAAGCCTGCTCTGTTTACAAAAGGATGATTATGTGGGGTGTCCAGGGAGATTGACTGAGAGAGAACAAAGTGAGACATGTTTTATTGAAGATGCTAACCAGAGTCAAGACAGTCTCACAACAGAAACCTTTAATGAATTCAGTGGACGGCTGTTCCAGTCAAAGTAAATTGGGTAAATGGCAAATGGGAATGTTAGTGAGCTCTGCAAGGGAGGATGATAGACTTCTTTATCTATTTCTATAGGGAAGAGATTACAAATAAAGTCCAGATGATCATGGTTTTTATTTAGTCAAGGATGGATTAACTTAGTTGATCGGGAGTCTCGTGAGCTCAGCGGCAGAGTTTGTCCTTCCCCCCTCATTCCATGGGTTTTCTTCCCAATCCCGAGTGGGTTCTGCCTCCCTCCTCCCTGGCCTCAGAGTCTTGCCGGTGGCTGTCTTCCCAAACCTGCCTACTCTGTCTTGCTACCCGAATGTAGTCCTTTTACCTTAGATCTGGTTGTTCCTGTCTGCCCAGCCACCTTGCGCCTGTCCATTGTCCCCGTATTTCTTTGTTGCATTTGACCCTTAGCCTGTGCCTCAGGTCCCTGCCCTGCAGCCCTGGTGAAATTAGTCTTGCTTCTCTTTCATGTCTGGTCTCAGCTGTGAGAGCCGCAGGTGAGAGCCTTCTTCCTCTCGTGTGCCCAGGAGAGATAGCTGCACATCACTGACCATTTGCATTTTCGCTAGAATCTCTGTGACTCTGTTATTCTCAACAGTCATTCCACAGCTGTAAGAGCACAGAAGACCGGGAGATGGATACTGAGGGCTGGGGCAAGCCTGCCCAGTGAACTTAGTTCTGCCACTTCCTAGTTGGGAGACTTTGGGCAGGTTACTTAATCTCTTTCAGCCACAATTCCTCATCTGCAAAATGGTGATTATAATAGTTTCTTGTTAAGGTGATTTATTACATGTAAAGTGCATCTACGTGGTCTGGCACATAGCTAGTGCTCCATTAATATTAGTTGTTACAATATTTTAATTTTATTATAAAAGCAACCTAACCTATCAGGTAGGAAGAGCCTGGGCTCCAGAGTCAGGAAGACCTGTTTAAACTGCTCTTCTGACCGTGGCTACCTGGGGCATACCTGTGTGCTTCAGTTCCATCTATGAAATGGGATAATAAATAGTACAGACTCCAAGGCTTGTAGTAGGGACTACCTGAAATAATGGAGATGAAGCACTTGCAAAATGCCTGATACATAGCGCCGCCAGATGTTTGCTATTGTTTGCATGACACATGATGGACAGTCTCTCCAGCTTTTTCTAGGAAGGATGACTATGAAATTATTATTATTATAAAGATTATTATCATTATTTTATAGCATTCCAGAGTTGACATTTGAATTCTAAAATAGATCAAGCTTTCATGGTTGTGCTGCAGAACCATAACAATGTAAGGGTGAGATCAGGACCAGGATTGGCAAGCTTGGTTTTCCCTCTGTCCAGGAAAATGAGCTCATTTTATCCTAAACCAGATTCTATTTGTCTCGAATGCACATGAGCTGAAACCAAGGGGCGTCTGAATGGGTGAATCTGACGGCCAAAGGCAATGTGTTCAGGTGCACGTGTGGATCATAAGGTTAATGATCTCATTTCTTTACTTAATATAATATAAAGCAAAAGTGAGAATCCTTTCAAAAAATTATATTTTGTTCAAGACTACAAAAGTGACTCAAAATCGTCCCAGGAATCACTAGGAACAGGAAAATATGACCTCAGGGAGCCAGCTAGGGGTAGCTAGTCATCTTCTGGAGAAAGCCAGCTTTTGACATCATTACAAAACCTCCCTGGTTTAAAATGATCATAAAGCTCAAGGAGGAAAACTTTCCTCCTTGAAGGAAACATGCTTTGTGAAAACTAAACTTTGTCATCACTTAAATCTCTCACTCATAAGTTCCCATTTCCGAAAACCTCTGTAGTAAAATCTACCTGTTAGAAAACATAATTGAGGGGCGCCTGGGTGGCTCAGTCGGTTGGGCGTCTGCCTTCGGCTCAGGTCATGATCCCAGGGTCCTGGGATCGAGCCCCACATGGGGCTCCCTGCTCAGCGGGGAGCCTGCTTCTCCCTCTGCCTGCCACTCCCCCTGCTTGTGCTCACTCACTCTCTCTCCTTCTGATAAATAAATAAAATCTTTAAAAAAAAAAAACAAAACTGAATTCTAGATTTGCCAGAACAAGTCATGTAAGTACTAACGCAATATGAGGGTTGCTGTGTGCATGAAATCGGCTTTATGTCAGATATTAAAAAGATTTTATACCCACTGGTTTACTAATAATGAACTGGCTTTATGAACCAGATACCAGACAGGTTTTCTAAGCAAAACCAAGTACCAAGGAATCCAGGGACCAGTGCATGGCTTCTGGGCTTATCAATAGAGAGTCAGTTATATATCAGAGTGGGGTTTCTGTATTCAAACTTAGACTTTGGGGCCACATTGTTTCCCCCACCCATTACCTAGAAGATTAGTTTCGGAGCTTGGAAAAAGTCCTCAAGGTTAAGCTTGTTTACAAAGCTCGCCAGAGAAAAGCCAGTGTTCTTGACTTCAAGATCTATACAGATTCAACTGAAATGATTAAAAAGGAGGGGATCACCCAAAACCAAAACAAAACACAAACTCAGCAGCTCTCCTCAATTAAAGCGTAGTTTGCTTAGAAGAGGCTATTAAGTAAAAGTGGAATATGCTTTTTTTTTTTTTAAATAGCAATAGAAGGACTATGCACAAATGTCACAGTCGGTGACACCGATCAGGTGGTGTTTATCACACTCCCAGGTATATCTAGTGCTGTGGTGCTATGGTACCTGCCACACAAATCAGTCTAAACAGAACGGGGTTTTTCTCTTACACTCTAGTATGTTTACAAAGTGCTACAGGTGCTGGCTGAAAACACCCACTCCCAGGCACCACCTCCCGAGGCTCTGATCCAAGAGGTCCCAGGTACATCTGGGAATCTTCATTTTTCTTGAGGAAGTGCATCAGGTGGTTCTGAGATAGACAGTCCACAGACTGCACTTTGAGAAACACTTGATTTAGCAAACATAGTAAATCATTAACCAAATCAGAGCACTGCACATTGCAAAATGAGGAAGACTAATAAATTCAACAGTATAATTCTATAATTATGGGAAGGCCAATATATTTAAAAGTTGTCTAAGATCTGTTTTTAAAAATTTGCAGGTAAGTGTTTAAAAGGGCTAGTAAGCCCTTAGAAGAGGCATGGAAGTGAACCCAAGCCAGCTGGTTTATTTAGTAAGTGATATTAATCAATTCCATGTGTATTAGTATCTAGTGGTAGTCCAGTGGTTCTCTACTTTGGGTGGATGTATAGTAGAATCATCTGGGAGCTTTGAATAAACTCACCCTTGGGTCCCAGCTCCAGAGACTGACCCAACCGTTGTGGACTAGGGCGCAGGCACGGGCAAGTTTATAGAGCTGCTCAGGTGATTCAGATGTGTAGGTAGGGCTGAGAATCACTGACTCCCTGCTGTATCCATCCCCACTCTCTCTCACACACACACACACACACTTAAAAAAAAGATAAGGTAAGGAAACTATAGTGCAGAGGGATTAATCAATTTGTCCAGGCCAAAAATCTAGTTGCTGCATACTGAGGTAGGCTCCCATGTCAGAAAATTAGACAGCAAAATGCTCAGGAGAAGGGAAGATACCCTGATAGAAGAAAGGTGTGAAATCAAGCTGCCTCTGGTCTCCATGCAACCCAGAAAATAAAGAATCTGCACCAAACAAAGGGAATTGCAGGGAAGACTATTTCATTGGGGTTAAAAGCTTCAAAAAAGGGATGCTTTCCTTTGATGAAGAAGGCACAGAAAAGTACTAGAAGATATAAAGTGTATTCCCAGGAGGCAAATTAACCCCTTTCTGGTGAGTAGAAACAAGGTGGTTACAGGTTGCACAATATTTGGGAGGCAGCTTGGCATCTACCACCCCCTGCCTTTCTCCCTACCAGAGCTCATGGCAGACATTATTCATTGTTAGCAAGACTCTCTCTCCTGACCTCAGGCCCAGCCTCAAAATGTTTCTTAATACAGAACTCACCCACCACCAATGCATCCAGTTGGGCACATGAGGTAAAATGTATTTGCCTTCTCTGGTACAGTGGACTCGCACCTAACTTTGAGTATCAGCTTGGCCCATCCCTACTGTGTGGTTTTGGGCAAGTTACTAACATTTCTGCATTTCATTTCTCCCATGAGTTAAAAGGAAGGAAAAAGAATGCTCATCCTGCAGTTTCATGTAAGGTAAATGACAAATAGAGTGTCTGGCACATAGTAGGCCCTTAATAGTGGTAGCCAGAACTGTAGATTGTCTGTGAAGTCATGAGAGTGAGTATGACTGTCAACGGCCTTGAGGTAGACATGTAAAAATAGGTAAGACTCCAACATAGAACCTTGGAGGCCTTGTTCAGTAAGAACCCTAGCCTGTGTGGAATCCCATATTTTACAAGGATGTTTCAAGCTGCGGATGAAGTAAATGGGACTTGCCAAATCCCATGAGTTCACTGCATGACCCGCTGACTGCACATGGAGTAAATGCTCAGACGACAGAGCAATTCTTCACTCCAACATCTGCAATTAGTCCCTGGATTATGAGAGCAGCAGGAAAAAAACAACATGGGTGAGAGACACTCAGGGGCCAGGGACAGAGGTCTCTGTCTGCCCGTTTCACTCCCCTCCCCTGCCCAAATCGCCATCTCCTCTCATTTCATCCTAACCACAGCCCGTAAGGTGTGTTATTATAAGGATGGTGCCTGTTTCACCCCCAGAACACTGAGGTCAGCGGAGCTAAATACCCCTCATGTTAGTGGTAGAGCTGAGATCTGAGATCATGCAGGTAGACTCCAGAGCTCTGTGCCAGGAACCAGACACGGTTCTTAAGATTCCTTCCCCAAAAATACATGCATAAACAGATCCTTCCAGGGGAGCAGGCAGGTAACATTCTTGTGTTCCTTGACCACTCAGATTACTGGAATAATCTAAGAGCAACAGTCCACCCCCATTAAATAAAAGCCCTGATCCTTCTTGTCAGTTATATTAGTTCAACTAGAGAATTAGAGGGCCAGGGAGCTGGAAGCTACAAAGCAGTGGTAATTTGTGTGGATGTATTAATTTGCTTTGATTTTCCCCAGTTAAGAAATGAGGAGATTCGAATTCAGTCTTTATACCCTCACACTCGAGAAATCTCGTCAGTAGCACTTTGGGTCCTCTAAGAGTTCGAAGTGCTGTTGTTGGCAGGTAACATGGAACCCAGAGTGAAGAAAGTAAAATAAATACAGCATCTTTATATGTGATGGGCTCGAGAATCAAGATAAATCCTCACAGGACAAAAATAAGTTAAGATAAATGACTAAGCATGCACAATGATAATCTTTAAATGGATTATTATAGGCTGCGTGGTGCTAGCCTCTCTGGATCGGTGGCCACTGCATTGGGTTTCAATGCCATCAAGATATGGGAGATTTTGTGGAGGGGCTGGGGTTTTTGGTGGGTGTTTGAAAGAAAACAGAGCTGGCAGATGCTCAGAAACCAATGGGTTTTAAATGTGCCCAGAATGCACTTTCTTCTCTTGCAGATACAAGAGAGAGGATTTTATTTTAGAGAAGGATTTGTGGTTTGAATTAGAATAGCACTATTGTGACAAAGTTGGCTTTCAGGCTAAGTGATGTATTGTCTGAAAATTATATCTATGCCTTCAATGGGAGCTCAGAATGGGTTATAGCTTACTATTATGTTTTGAAAATAAGTCTATAAGCAGTAAGCAAGCAGAAGTTCTTTAGTGATATTGACTTACATGTCATTTTCCATCAGCCTAGGAGCTGTGATGATATAGATTAGGTTCCCTGGATGAAGGCTGGAGGTAGTTCATCAGTGTAGCAATAGAAGTTTGGATGCTTCTAGAGTTTCATGGAAGAAAAGTATTTGGTCACATTTGGAGGATAACCTTAAAGTGCTTAAAAATGTACTGGGAAATTTGGACAAATTTTGTAAAAATGGTGTCACTTTCTCTCTCATAAATCCACCTTTGAAAAGGTGAAGTGAAATGGCACATTGGGTAACCAGGGATTATGCATTTGGAAAGTTTATGAGATGATATGGTCAAGCCAATGAATAGGATTAAGTATTCATTGACGCCCAGAGAAACATCAAAGAGAGTCAGACCACAGATCTCACAATACCAGATAGATCTTCAAGCCTACTGGTTTCCTTCAAGTTCTAAAGTGCATGGGTCACATGACCTGACGAATATTAATAATGGCATCTAAGACCATTTCTGCCTGAATTCTCAGGTCCTGGGAAGTGGACTGGGAAGGGCAGAGAGAGGCATGCCTCTCTGCCTAATTGGAAATGCTTAAACAAAAAAGTGTCCAGAAATCTCAATGTATTTAGAATAATACTCTGCTCTTTAGGAAATTAATGAAGTGGGAACAATTATGTCCTCAAGTCTGAAAGGAGTCTTTAGAGAAAACAAGGCTGAATAATGGCTATCGTAAGTTGCAAAGACAGAAGCCAGGAATTGCTATGTTTGAATATTTGACCCATCAATTCTAAGGGAACTAATAGAAAACAAAATTGAATTGGTAATGAATTCATTGGACATCCAAGCAGTATTCTAGAAATGGGTTATGAATCACTCAAATTAAGGATATCAAGAGTGATATAGATTATAGTAACTTGAGTATTTTGCTTCCTTTTCTACTTGTCTTTATTATTTTTTTGCATTGGTATATTTTACAATTTACTATTTATATCTTTATTATTATTGGGATTTTTTTTCTCAGTTCTTTGTAACATTTTAATGAAACTAATCCATCAGGTTGTAATTCAATTTGGGAAATAAATAGACAATAAAATATTTTTGAAATATTTTAATAGCAAGATTTTCTCTTTGTTTTCTTGGCAGGGGAGGGAGCAGTAATAAACAAAGGAAATAAATTACGTATTGTTGGTCCTAAAATATCCTTTCATAGTTTACTATGCCTCTCTTTATATTTAAAATTTTGAATTTTCTTTGTTTTCAAGAACTAATTGACAATGGAAATGTCTTTTAAACATTTCCATATGCATTTTTTCCCCATAATTAAATCAACTGTTGATGTGAGATGTCACTACATAAATCAAGTCTGTTCCTATTTCAAGAACCTTGCAAAATGCCTATAAAGCAATAATTAGAAAGAAAATACAGGCCACATAATTGTTACCAAATAAAATTTGGTGAATGTGGAGTTGTTCAGATGATCCCAGAGAACTGGGAGTCAGTGCTTGGCCACAAGGACATCAGATTAATGGGATTAATTTGGGCCTCTAATATTTCCAAATGCTTTGCCCATCTTTAACTTTGCATGACTTCTGGATTAGATGGGCCACCAGCATGTTCTACCACGCTAAATATGGTGGTTCTCTGCAGCTTCATGGCACTCAAGGGAAGAAAAAAAAACACTGATAATTATCACCAGAAGGGAAGAGTAGAAACTTTCAAGTTCTCAGAAGGTTTTAAAAAGCCACATTTACATACATTCTATTGGCTCTTGTTATCAAAGAGAACATATTCTAGGGTGACTCTCAGCTGGGAATAGTTGTCATAGCGCTGCTGCAAATGCAGCTTCCCCTCCACCTCGGTGGGAACTTGGAACAGTGAGCTTGTTCTTAGATGGTTTGTTCACATGAATTCTTCTTTTCTAGTTGTTCAGCCTGTAGTAGAAACAACTTCACAAAAAGACTGAGGCATACACATGTGATAACCAGAAGAGGTTAGAAACAAGCGCCTTCTTCCGGTCTATTGGCTGAATTAGGCTATTTTGCTGGGCTCCTTGGCTATCTTCTGGTGGTTCTTCTGCTGAAAAATACTCTTTGCTTCTCCCCTTAAAAACCTGCTGCATCCCCTATTAGTTACTATGGATGTCATCTTCATCTACAGTGCCTCATAAACTGGAAGCTTGTGATCTCTGCTATCTCCCTCTCCCTACAGCCAACAGCCCTCATCCTGTAGATCCTGAAAGCTGTCTCTCAAATTCATCCTCTCTCTTTACACTTTCCCTATGGGATCTGTGTTTGAAAGCTAGGCTAGAAAGACATTCAGGACTGTCACTACTTGGCCTCCAATCGCCCCGCCAGCTTGTTCCATAGTTCTGCCATTTACCTTTTTGTACATCCTCAAAACACGGAGGAATATTGGAGGAATTTGGGGCCCCAAGGTTCTGATTGAGACTCAGCTTCTTACTTGCTGAGTAACCTTGGGTTTGTTATTTATGTTTCATGCAGTGTTTGGGTGCTGGAGAGGTGGCTTGGGGTTCTATAGTGAACAAAACAGATGAGGTCCCTGCCCCCATGGAGTGTATGGTCTAGTGGAATCACTAAGCACTCAGTGGTAGCATGTTTCTAATAGGCAAATTGTGCCAGAGGCCATTTGTTGCCTACCAAATATCCATTCTCCTCATTTCCTAGATGGCAATGTGTTCTGCTGAGAGAGCACAATTCCCCAACTTCATTACTGCTTGAGGTGGTCAGTGGGATGCAACTGAAAGTCACTGAGTGGGGCTTCTGGGAAAACTAAAGCATGGTGACTCAATGGAACTCATCCATTTGCCATTTTCTCCTTCATTTCTCTTCCTGGCTAGAATGCCGATAAGATGGGCAGCTGTCTTAGGCAATGAGGCAGCTTTGAAGATGGAAGTATTTTGCTATGGAAAGTGAACTGAGATAGAAGAAACCAGATTAACGGATGACTATGGAGCCTCCAAACCAGCCTTGGATTGCCTGTCTTAGGACTTTTATGGGAGAGAAAAATGTAGTAATCCAATGTTTCATTCAGGTGTTTTTGTTTTTGTTTTTGTTTTTTAAGTAGGCTCCACTCCCAGTATAGAGCCCGATGTGGGGCTTGAACTCATGACCTGAGCTAAGATCAAGATTTGGACACCCAACTGACTGAGCCACCCAGGTGTCCCCCTCATTCAAGTTCTCTTGAGTTGAGTTTTCTGTTCTGTGTAGTTGAACCTAAACTTAACTTAGTCCACAATCAGCACTTAACTGCCAGATTTGGAAACTCATGACTTTAAATGGTAAGTAAAAAAATCACTTAACTATAATCTTGATAATCATTGCTTGTTTTATTATCATTTAAATAATCACAGTGGTTATGATAATGTCCAATAGTAAGGCAAGATTTATATAAATAAAGATTTGTAGAAATCATGCCTTGACATAATCTACCTTAAATCAATCTTCAAATCATCTCTAAACTGAGGACACAGTTACAATCATGTCTGTCATCCCTGCTTCAAACTGGTCTTAGTTCTCTCTATGTAAATTCTGACTTTCATATTTATTTTAGTTACTGAATATGGCCCAGGAATGCCAAATACTTAACCTACATGCTGCCACCTCCCAATCCTATGTCCATGCCAGACATTAATAATCGATGATGGCATTCTGTCTCAGCCTCTTTCTCATAAACCTTTCCAATGTAGTGCCAGGCAGCTCTTACCATTTGATCACAATTGGCGGCAGGCGTGCATTTATTGGAAGCCACTTCCAATAATTTTTAAAATGTTGAGTGGGGTTGAAATGATATATTTCTTTCTTCAAATTGAAATATTGAGTTTTTTGTTTTGTTTTGTTTTTAGTAATATAAACCAAACAAATGTCTAGTTCATTGAACAGACACTGATTTATATATTCGGTTTTAAGAAAGGGCAAATGGGAGCCTAGTTTGCTTCTAGGAGCTCTGATATCAGTAGAGATTGATGAGTTTTAGGGAGTAGGCCACACCTATTGGGCACCCACTGCTCATTAAATAATGAGGATGGAGAGAGATAGTGAGAAATATAATGGTTCCTTTCCTCATGGATTTATAATCTAATGAGAGATAGAGGATAAATCCAAAATTTTAAATGTATAGATATTAACAGTAACAGCTAATGGTGTGCAAAAGATCTTCAGGGACAAGAAACTTAAATTTTAAATTTCTAAATGCTATTTCTGTCACAATCACTGAAATAATAATAGCTAAAACCTCATGATGACTTGTGTGTGTTGGGGCCTATATACCATGGCTTTTCTGTAGGTATGGGGGCTGCATGGCTCATTAGCTTCCTCCTTCCCCAGGACCGCCCACTAGACACACATCGGTGGACTTGCAGTGCTGTGTCCCCTGTGACCCCTGGGGCTTCTCCCCATCCTAACCATGGTTGGTTGACCCAGTGGATGAACCTGATCCAAGCTGAGCCAATGAAATTCTCTCTCCCTGCAATTTGCATTGGGAATGAAGAGGCCATGGACTGTAACCACTGAAACTGAGCCACATATCCATCTGTTCCAGAAAGAAGGGATGCAACAGTTGCTGATGGGATCCCAGAGTGGTCCTGGGTCCTGCCCTCTGGGAGATTCGCCGAGCTTGAAATCATTAAGAACTATGGTGAGGTCTGTATGTGACATGAACATTTTAATCTACTCGGTCTTTGCTTCTTCCTTGAGCACTGAGATACCCCAGTGTTAACAAATACTTGACTTCTCTTTCTATGTCTTCTTCCCTCCCTCCATTTCTCCTCCTCTCTTTCTTGCTTCCCCCCCTTTCTTTTTTTTTTTGGCTTAAACTAGCCAGAATCAGATACTATTATTTACAACAAAATAACTTTGACTAATACAGATATATTATTTTCTTTAATTTTCACTACAATACTAGGGGATGCTACTGTGTCCTCAGTTGTGAAATAAGTAAGTTAAGGCTTAGTGAGCTTACAGAATTTGACCCAAGATCACATAGCTATTAGGTGACTGAACCAGGATGCGGACCGAGCTAGGCCTATGTAATTCCAGAGCCAGGACTTCAAGAAAATGTTGGGTCCCACAGGTGGTGAATCAGGACTTGCCCGCCCTTTGTTTTCCAGAAGATGGACAAAGTGCCTTCACATAGCTGCAAGTTCTGCCTTCACACAGCATTATAAAGCATGGGTAAAGCAGCTCCTTGAAATGTAGATCTACCTCATCTTTTCTTTTTTGGCCTGTCACTGGGACACTTGCCTTCAAAGAGAGCAAAACCTACGCGGAAGATGACAGCACATAGTTTTGTTGTATTTGATATATCAGATGATATATTTTTGCTGTGTTTGAAATAC
This sequence comes from Halichoerus grypus, assembly GCF_964656455.1. Lineage (NCBI taxonomy): Eukaryota > Metazoa > Chordata > Mammalia > Carnivora > Phocidae > Halichoerus > Halichoerus grypus. Next base: position 98,782,685 of record NC_135713.1, read on the forward strand.
CAGATGAAGGTGATAGCAACATCAATAATCTCTTCCTGCAGTCTTCTTGAAGACCCCTAACCATGTCCCCTTTTTTCTTTTTCAATATTTTATTTATTTGAGAGATAGAGAGAGAGAGCACAAGCAGGGGGAGCAGCATAGGGAGAGGAAGAAGCAGGCTTTCCACTGAGCAAGGAGTCCGACGTGGGGCTCGATCCCAGGACCCTGGGATCATGACCTGAGCTGAAGGGAGATGCTTAACTGACTGAGCCACCCAGGTGCCCCTGTCCCCTTCTTTCTTAAAATACAGTTTACTTCCAGGAAGATTTTCTTAACTGATTTTATCTTTTTTTTTTTTTTAACAGAAGTTGTAATGAAAGGGGGAAAAAAGATGCTCATGCTCAAATCTTGATGCACTGTTGCATCCTGAGTGGCTTCCATTTTTTGGAGTAGGGTGTATCCTCCTTTGTCCCTCCAGAATTTCTTTCTTTCTTCCAGTAGGCTAATCTGCTTGGACTGCATAAAGGGGCTCCATTTGGTCTTGGCTAATGAGAGAGAGGGAGCAGCAGATTAGAGACAGGAAGGAGGTGGCGCTTGAGGTATCTATTCCTGCTTCCTCCCAATGGGGTCGCCTCAGGCTGGCTGTTTCTCTGAACTAAAGGTTCTGTCTTCTCTTACATTATGCTTCTCCTCACCACTTCTCATTGTGGGTTCCAGTAAGTGCTCCTTCCCCTCTCTCCTTCCACTCCAGAGGGGCAGCAGCTACACTGTCCCTTGCCCTGGGATTCTGCATTGTTCCTTCTGGTTTCCCTATGCCCTGAACATACCTCCAGAAATAGCCCATCCTTCGAGCACTTCTGTTTGGGTGTACTTCTGTTTCCCGCTGGGTGGGTGTACTTCTGTTTCCTGCTGGGCTCCAGAGGGATGCTAATTGTAAGTGCTTCTCCTAACCGGTCCTTCTTGTGCCCTCTCGTCCTTCATTTTCACTGATGTGCAAACCTGTTGCTCCGTGGTCTGTACTCCCTGGGAGAGTCCAGTCATTCAACACCAACAGTTAAACCTGCTTATGCAACATGCAAAATCAGACTTCCATCTCAGAGCTCTCTCCAAATCTCACATGTCACAATTTGTACCTAACATTCTCACAATTAGAACTGATCTCATCGTTAGAGTCTGGCACACTTTTTTTTTTATATATATATATACTTTCCAACCTATAGTTAAAAGTGCAGAGGCTCAAAAGGTTAGACAACATCATCCAATTGTAACTTCCTGTGCACAGCTACTGCTGCCCATCATATGGATGATTTGGTTGTCTGTGAACATAAGATCCTGAGAAATCCTATTGATTATGGGAGCTGCTTATCACAGCTTGACTATAAATTAGGAGATAGCTAGCTTTATGCAGACTTATTCAGATTCTGACACCGAAGAATTTACTTTCACGATTAGGGGGAAAAATTCCCAGCACAGTAAGCCGATCGAATGACTAACACAAATGCCCCCGATACTTAGGGTAGAGAATTCCTGCAGAAAATACGTCATCAGTGGTCATCGCTGTTGTTGTGCTCACGAGAGATGGAAGGAACATCTGTACTCAAACTGCAGTACACACAGCCTGGCCTGAGAAGGTGGGCCCTCAGGAAAGAGTCAGACAGGGCTTTGTTTGTGTCTGGGGAAATTCCTGAACATGCAGTGGAGTTCCCTCTCAATTGAGTAGGCAACATCATTCTCTCTATATGCTACTTCTTATGCCAAATCCCCTATTCTTTGTATGGCTTTGTCTTGAAAGGCTGCCCTCTATTTCCAAAATCATATGTTCACATGGATCAGTATTCACAAACAGCTGTGCCCTGTCCTCCTCGATACTGGGTTCTACCTCTGGAATCCTTGCCAGGTGGTTCCTTCTCACAATTAAAAAGAAATGGAGATTTTGGAAAGTCTTCTGGCTCAGGATTGAGAGACAGGAAGAAAGATGTGGCAGGTCAGGTTTCTGTTGAGACAGACTCTGAGATGGAGATTGGGGCTCAGTATATTTATGGGGAGTGAGGGAAGGAGGATCAGACAGAGATAATCTGGCCCATGATGCAGCCAAGACAGAAACTTCAGCCTATGCCATGGTGGGGCTCTAGAGCTGGCCTGGTCTTGCAGAGCTGTCCCCAGTCGGGGCAAAGGGTCCAGGCTTTTATGCTGTTGTACATCAGTGGTTAACCAGGCCGCAGCAGGGAAATTGGGGAGCGGCCTGGTGTGTTAGGTAGCTGTCTTCTGTTCGGGCAGTTGCTGGCATGGGGGCTCAGCTGTGAGCTAGCAACACTCAACAATCAGCAGCAGCTGTGGGAGGGACTGGTCCATCCTGAAGGCGTGGTGAGCGGCAATGACTGCTGGGAGCTGATCCTATTTGTCCCCCTTGCTCAAAGTCTCCCCGCTTTGCCTACTTGCTCTGTTTCTTAGCTAGCAATGTGACCAGGTAGAGAACTATTGGATTAGGAAATATTCTCTTTCTTCTTAAACTCTGCAAGAATTTCCTAAGATGACCACTTGAAAGTGCAGATGAGCTTTGTGTGTTCAAAATAACTTGACGTACCAAATAGATTTTCATAAACAGAACATTCCCAGGGACACCCCATTACCTAAAGCCAAGTGCAGAGGTATATGGATGTGGATCGTACACATCTCACTGGTCTTCTCCAGGGCATTTCACTTCCAGTGAGGTCAAGGCTTATCCTTCTGCAAAAGTAGTTTGTGGTCTGGCCCTTGGAAAGTTACTGCTCTTGATTGACTATAATATTTGGATTGGTAAACTTGAAAACTCATTTTTCTTATTTGGTTTTAATTATTGTTGAAAACTCTCTCTTTTCCACTGTAGAAAGCAAAGAGGGCCTTTCTGTCAGAGGCAGCCCAGGGTTATGACATGAACGTGGCTCTCGAGTCAGAATCCTGGTTCTCACACCTGGCTTTCCTAGCTATTAGCTCCACGATCCCCAAGCAAATCTTTTGTCATCTCTGCGTCCCAGCTTCCTCAATTTATAAGATCGGCTATGGTGGAGACTGGGTTAATAGATGTGCAAAGGCTTTGTAAACTGAAACACACAGTTCAAATGTCTCCTTACACTTGTTAGAGCCAGGAGAGAGCTGCGCGATCACGTTGGCCAGATGAGCCACTGAGTCCCAGGGAGGTCTGGGGACTTGCCGAAGACTGCACAGCTGGCGGGGGGCAGAGCTGGAGCTGCCCCCCTGCCCTCCTGACTCCCAGCCTAGCACTTTCTCCAACCTCTCTTGCCCAACAGTCCTCTTGCTGCAGCACGGGGACACTACATGTGTTGCCCGCTCCTATAGAACCCTTGAGAAGATCTCAGAATGGCATAATGTTTGCCAAAGCTTTGAATCTATAATCTGGAAACACGACACTCCTCAGATCTGAAGCACTATTATTCAAAAATTGTTACCTTAGTCATTATGCTAAAATCCCCTTGGACTGCAGTAAAGAGGAGAGGAGCTCATCTTGTATTGGTAATAGAATTACTGAGCATGCATATCCGTGTGTGTGTGTGTGTGTAGCTAGTCAGAGAGGGAGACAGGGAAAGAAGGGGAGAGAGAAAGAGAGCCTCTTAAGAAGCAAATTACTGTGCCATAGATTTTACATTATTTCCTATCCCCCTTATTTAATAAGTCTAAATTGAGAGTTCTTGTAATTCTTTTGCATCAGGGGATGTGCTCTCAGCATCCTTGAGTCCTGCAGGGCCTGCAGTTTTTCTGCGTTTCTTTAGGTATTCATTTCCAAAATTTCATTACCATCCCACATATGAGTCATTCACTCCCCTGCAATCCATTTAAAACATCCAGCATGCTCTGGGGGCAGAAGGAGAAAGCTCAGGAAAGGCCAGCCCTATTCATTTGGTAATGTTGAGGACCTGCCAACAGGAAACGGGAGAGGAGGCCTCACAGGGTTACCCCAAGGTAGCCCACAGAAAATGTGACAGTATCGGGGGTCCCACCCACCTCCCATCTCCAGGAGCGTGCCCTTCTGTTTTGCTGTACGCTTCCTGTGTGGGAGTCTGGGACAATGCAGCTGGTGAGAGAGAACAGAGACGAGAAAAATTCCTTTAGCAGGATAATAAAAATGTAAGCTGAATATTAAGAAACAATCATGCAGGCCACATGTGCACAAGCACCTCTGATGGGGAATCAGAAAGCCTCCATGTCCGCAGTCCACAGCCTTCACATGAGGGCAGTGAAATTCGCTCTAGGTACTGCATGGTGCATGTGAAAGGGGTTGGGAATGTGAGCTTTACATAAATGTTGATTTATTTTATACATTAAGTATGAATCATATACCTGATTTCAATATGGTTGTCTGTATGATCGGCAAGCCTATAGCTCATAGGGGATCTTTGTGGCTTCCGTCACCTTTGAAGGCACACAGCGGCACAGTCTCACCAGCCTGCTTTTCCTCATTAAGAAGGAAGTCATCTAAGGGGTAAATCTGGTAAGTGAGCCCCGTGGAAGCTTTGAAGGTCCTGGCCTTGGGATGCACTGCCCTTGGAGATGGGCATCTGGGGCTGTTATGCCAACTAGGCCAGGACATTCCTCACAGCAAGGTGTCACTTACCAGAAGAAGCCACGCTGGTGGCCCTTTGGCATCACTGGTCTCCAGCTATACTTAGGAAAGCTAATCAATTTTTCATTTTCTCCTAGGAGTGCCAGCTTGGAAAACACAGTGTGAAAAATGCCCAAGGGATGGCCATTCTCTGCCTTCTGCCACAGAGGGGGTCTATACAGACAGTCCTGCTGGCAGGGGTGGCTCCCACAAATAAGCTGTTGCCTCAAGGAGCAGGTGGTAAAGAAGGAGGGGGACATGGCACTCACACCCTTATTAGCAATTTTCTGTGTGTGGCATTTAAAACTGATGAAGGAGTTGGATACTAGCTCTTGGCTGCGTCGAATACTCAGAAATTCATGCAAGAGCCACTGCTCCCAGATACACCGTTGCATGACCAGCATGTTGCTCTCTACCCTCAGAATGGATTTCACTCTTCCAGAAATGGTTCTGTTCTTATACCTTAATATTTTCTCTACCCTCAAAATTCCTCTCGCAGCAAAGAGTCATGCTGCTCTATACGTTGGAAATTCAGCATGCGGGTTCAAGAATTTCTGGCCCCTGAATACATCAACACACCAGAGTTGGGTTAGGGTTTCTATTGACATATGGTGGCTAAGAGGTTCTTTCCTTAAGCTCTTCAGCACCTAGCAGAATTGCTTCAATTTTCAAGTTGAAAAACATGGAGTTTGTGACCCTTGAGAGGCACAGCTAACCTAAACTTGGAGAGAAGAGGGAACTCCATGACTTTGGCATAGGGTTAGACTCAGGGAGGGGAATGCAAATCTTTTCTGATTCACATAATCTTGTGGTGTGGGAATCTCTCAGATTCTGGGAGCCTGGGTTCCTTCAAATCTGTCTATTTAATTAGTTCAATAGGGAGAAAACTCCAGAAGGATTAAAGGCTGTAGCAAAAGTAAAAATTAGAAGCAGAGGAAAAGTGAATTGTAGGTTTAAGGCAATTATAGTAAGGTAAGGGCCTGGTGATCCAAGAAAGTCCTGACTCCCATCATCTTTTAGCTCAGAGCCCCTGGAAAAAAAATCACCATTACTTGTCTGGCTTTAGGTTTACCTGAAAACAATGGAGATAAGTATAGCTGCCCCTTCTACCAGCACCCCATCTCTCTCCTGATTGTTAGAATGGGCAAACAATAAAGCAAAATACTTCAGGATTAGAGACCTCTTACTCATGTATGTCCATGTTAGTATGTGTAAGTGAACACCAGGCAAGCACTTTGTTCATGCATGGGTTTGAGATTTGTATTTTCATTTTCTATTTTCTTTGCTAACAGGGAAAATTAGATGTAAGCATGTCAGGGAAGGATTATCACTCATGATGTTTATGGCAGAGGGATACATTAGCCAATCTGCACTCTCCTGTGTACTGGAAGTTGACAACTGCAGAAATTATACCTCAGTTAGACTTTGTCTTGGGATGGGTGTCACATTAGCCTTAGGAGAGATACATGGGCCTATGTCAAAGCCCCAAGAGTCAAAGGCCTACTGCAAGAGAAGAGTGTTAAAGGCACACAGAGGGGACTATATTGCTTTTCTATTTTTAGAAAGTTCCATGATAATCTAAAGTAGTTTCTTTCACATCTCCCTAGCCTGACAAGGCCTTATCTCATCTTTTTTTTTTTTTTTAAAGATTTTATTTATTTATTTGAGAGAGAGAATGAGATAGAGAGAGCATGAGAGGGGGGAGGGTCAGAGGGAGAAGCAGACTCCCTGCTGAGCAGGGAGCCCGATGCGGGACTCGATCCCAGGACTCCAGGATCATGACCTGAGCCAAAGGCAGTCGCTTAACCAACTGAGCCACCCAGGAGCCCAAGGCCTTATCTGATCTTGAAAAAAAAATCTAACTTAAGAACTATTTTAATGTTTTGTTTTGATTTGTATTCGGATGAGATTCTTAGGGAGAAAGAAATCATTAGTTTTGTATTTTATTTTTAAAATAGGTGGTTTTACATGGAAGTCCTCTTCACTGGAAAGGATGGTCTTTATATAGGGAAAGATAACTGTGCTCTGCCATGGTAATTATGGAACTAGTCACAGCCTTTATATGTAATAAAAAAATTGTTTTCCCTTCCACTGCAGGGCAACTATCAGATTCCAATATGACAGTATTAGGCCAAGTTCATTCAATATGGCTTTCAGGGGCAACATTCAACTAAAACATTGAATAACCCTCCCACTGGCATTGTCTTAAAATTGCTGCTAACCTTAGAAGCTAAACCAGTTGAAATTAAACAATAGGCCAAATGTAAAGACAACCTATTGAGTTTCCATAAAAAAAGGGCCCTCAGGTTTTCTTGTGAAGTTCAAAACTAGTAAAGGCTTTGAAATGTTTCCCAGATGGAAAAACATATACCATGAAAATGGAATCAGGGGAAAAAAAAAAACCCTGGGGTAGCAATACTTATATCAGACAAAATTGACTTTAAACAAAGACTGTAGCAAGGTGACAAAGAAGGACACTACATAATGATAAAGGGATCAATCCAACAAGAGGATATAACAGTTGTAAATATCTATGCACCTAACATAGGAACACCTAAATACATAAAGCAAATATTAACAGACATAAAGGGAGCATATAATAATAATAGGGGACTTTAACATCCCATTACATCAATGGATAGATCATGCAGACACAAAATCAACAAGGAAACAGTGGCTTTGGGTGACACATTGGACCAGATGGACCTAATAGATATATACAGAACATTTCACCTCAAAACAAAGAATGCACATTCTTTTCAAGTGCACAGTGAACATTCTCCAGGATAGATCATGTGTTAGGCCACAAAACAAGTCTCAATAAATTCAAAAAGACTGAAATCATATCAAGCATCTTTTGCAACCACACAGTATGAAACTAGAAATCAGTTACAAGACAACAACATAAACACCAAAACCACCACCACCACCAAACTCTGGAAAAAGTACAAACACATGGAGGTTAAACAACGTGCCACTAAATGAATGGGTCAACCAAGAAATCAAAGAGGACCTCATCATTGATAAGTAAATGGATAAAAAAGATGTGATATATATATATATATATATATATATATATATATACACACACATACACACACAATGGAAAATTATTCAGCCTTAAAAAAGAATGGAATCTTCCATTTGCAACCATATAGATGGATCTAGAGAGTATAATGCTAAGTGAAATAAGTCAGTCAGAGGAAAACAAATACCATATGATTTTACTCACATGTGGAATTTAAGAAACAAATGAACAAAGAAAAAAAGAGATAAACTAAAAACAGACTCTTAAATACAGAGAACAAACGATGGTTACCAGAGGGGAGATGGGTAGGGGAATGGGTGAAATAGGTGAAGGGGATTAAGAGTATACTTATCATGATGAGCACTGAGTAACGCATAGAATTGGTGAATCACTATACTGTATACCCGAAACTAATATAACACTGTATGTTAACTACACTGCAATTAAAATTAAAACAAACAAAAACCCCAAAGAGGACATCAAAAAATACATGGAGACAAATGAAAATGAAAACACAACAGTCCAAAATCTCTGGGATGCAGCAAAAGCAGTTCTAAGAGGGACATTTATAGCTATACAGGCCTACTTCAATAATCGCAAATAAACAACCTAACCTTATACCTAAAAGAGCTAGAAAAAGAAGAACAAAGCCCAAAGCTAGTAGAAGGAAGGAAATAATAAAGATTAGAATAAAAATAAGTGAAATAGAGATTAAAAAAAAAAAAAAAAACAACTCTAGAAAAGATTCCTGAAACCAAGAGCTGGATCTTTGACAAGACAAACAAAATTGATAAACTTTTAGCTGGGCTGATCAAGCAAAAAGAGAGAAAACTCAAATAAATAAAATCAGAAATGAAGGAGGATTTCTCCTTCATTATATGCTGACAAAGTGGACCTATAACCTATATATATATATATATATATATATATATATATATAACTATAAATATATATATAACTATAAATATATACATATATATAACCTATATATATTTATATAACTATAAAGCTATAACAAATGGATAAATTCCTAGAAACATATAATCTAAAACTAAACTGGGAAGAAACATAAAATTTGAATAGACCAATTACTAGTGATGAAATTGAATCAGTAATAAAAAAAATCACAATAAACAAAAGCCCAGGACCAGATGGCTTCAAGGTTAATTCTCTTTCTTTCTTTTCTTTCTTCTTTCCTTTCTTTCTTTCTTTCTTTCTTTCTTTCTTTCTTTCTTTCTTTCTTTCTTTCTTTCTTTCTCTCTCTCTCTCTCTTTCTTTTTTCCCTTCCTTCCTTATTATCTGCAAAGTTTAATTCACAGAGCACTATATAAATGGAGGTGCAACAGAGTGTTCCAACATGTGACATTTTTGCAGAAAAATACTAGAAACACATTCGTTAGGACAATTGTCTCTGCCTCCTATATAAAAGAGTTAGTGTGTAAAAATAGTTTTGAAATCTAAGGCACCAAGCTCTAATCCATAACAGTGGTACAATACTCTGAATAGCAAAGAACTAAGCAATCAGAATAATTCCTTCCTTTTACTAATCCAAGATTGGTGGCTAGAAAGGAACACGGAACTGCTTGAAACTCTGTGATTCACCAAAAAACTCATTAGCAGTAGGACGACTAATGTGCATTCATGTTTTAGCCAATGGCTTATGCAGAATTTATTCTACCAAACATTTAAAGAAGAGTTAATACCTATTCTTCTCAAACTATTCTAAAAAGTAGATGAGGAAGGTAAACTTCCAAGTTTATTCTACAAGGCCAGCATTACCCTGATACCAAAACCAGAGAAAGACACTATAAAGAAAGAAAACTACCCACCAATATCTCTGGTAAACATAGATGCAAAAGTCCTCAACAAAATATTAGCAAACTGAATTCAACAATACATTAAAAAAAATCATTCACCATGACCTAGTGAGATTTATTCCAGGGATACAAAGGTGGTTCAATATTTGTAAATTGGTCAATGTAATACATCACATTAACAAGAGGAAGGATAAAAACCATACGATCATCTCAAAAAGTGAAGAAAAAGCATTTGACAAAATGTAATATCCATTCATGATAGAAACTCTCAACAAAGTGGGTTTAGAGGGAACATACCTCAAAATAATAAAGCCATATAAAAAAAAACCCATAGCTAACATCATACTCATTGGGGAAAAACTACAAAATTGTCCTTTAAGGTCAGGAACAAGGCAAGGATGTCCACTCTCACCATAGTACTGGAAATCCTAGCCACAGCAATCAGACAAGAAAAAAAAATAAAAGGCATCCAAATTGGTAAGGAAGAAGTAAAACTGTCACTCTTTGCAGATGACATGATACTACACATAGAAAACTCTAAAGACTCCACCAAAAAGCTATTAGAAATAATAAATGAATTCAGTAAAGTTGTAGGATACAAAATTAATATATAGAAATCTGTTTTTCTTCTATACACTAATAACAAAGCAGTAGAAAGATATATTAAGAAAACAATCCCATTTACAACTGCACCAAAAAAAATAAAATGCCTAGGAATAAATTTAACCAAGGAGGTGAAAAACTATAATACACTAATGAAAGAAATTGAAGACAACACAAATGGAAAGGTATACCTTGCTCATGGATTGGAAGAATTAATATTGTCAAAATGTCTATACCACCCAAAGCAGTCTACAGATTTAATGCAATACCTATCAAAATACCTATAGTGGGGTGCTCGGTTGGTTAAGCGTCTGCCTTCAGGTCAGGTCATGATCCCAGTGTCATGGGATCGAGCCCCACATCGGGCTCCCTGCTGAGTGGGGAGCCTGCTTCTCCTTCTCCCTCTGCCTGTCACTCCCCCTGCTTGTACTCTCTCTCTCTCTCTGTCAAATAAATAAAATCTTTACCAAAAAAAAATACCAATAGCATATTCACAGAACTAGAACGAATAATCCTAAAATTTGTATGGAACCACAAAAGACCTTGAATAGCTAAAGCAATCTTGAGAAAGAACAAGGATGGAGATATCACAATCTCAGACTTCAGGATATAGTACAAAGCTATAGTCACCAAAACAGTATGACACCAGCACAAAAACAGACACAAAGATCAATGAAAGAAGATAGAGAGCCAGAAATAAACCCACATCTATAGGGTCAATTGACCTCTGGCTCTCTATCCAGAAGCAAGAATATATAAATGGGGAAAAGAGCCTTTTCTATGAATGGTGCTGGGAAAACCGGACAGCTACATGCAAAAGAATGAAACTGGACTACTTACTTACACCATACAGAAAAACAAACTCAAAATGGATTAAAGACCTAAATGTGAGACCTGAAACTGTAAGAGTCCTAGAAGAAAACACAGGCAGTAATCTTTTGAACATCGCTTTTAACAACATATTTAGGGCTATGTCCCCCCCACCAAGCAAGGGAAACAAAAATAAAAATAAATAATTGGGGCTACATCAAACTAAAAAGCTTTTGCACAGCAAAGGAAACCATCAAGAAAAGAAAAAAGCAGCCTCGTGAGTGAGAGAAGATATTTGTAAATGATATAACCAACAAGCAGTTAATATCCAAAATATGTAAAGAGTGTATACAACTCAACACCAAAAATAAATAAATAAACAATCTGATTAAAAATGGGCAGAGAATCTGAATAGACAGACTTACAAAGAAGACATACAGATGGCCAACAAACACATGAACAGATACTCAACATCACTATTCACCAGGGAAATGCAAATCAAAACCACAATGAGATACCACCTCATACCAGTCAGAATGGCTAGACTCAAAAAGACAAGAAATAACAAGTGTTGAAGAGGATGTGGACAAAATGGAACCTTTGTGCACTGTTGGCAGGAATGTAAGTTTGTGCAGTCACCATGGAAAACAGTATGGAGGTTCCTCAAAAAATTAAAAATAGATATACTGTATGATTCAGTAATTTCACTACTGGGTACTTATCCAAAGAAAATGAGAACAGTAATTCAAAATGATATATGAACCACTACGTTTATTGCAGCATTATTTACAATAGCCAAGATATGGAAGCAGCCAAGTGTCCACAAATAGATGAATGGATAAAGAAGATATGCATAAAAGACCTTGCATAGCTTGGATGTGTGTATATATAAATACACAAACACAATGGAAAACTGCTCAGCCAAAAAAAGAATGAGATCTTGCCATTTGGGACAATATGGATGGACCTAGAGGGTATTATGCTAAGTGAAATAAGTTAGAGAAATACAAATACCATATGGTTTCACTTATATGTGGAATCTAAAAAAACAAAACAAAACAAAACAAAACAAAACCCCAGACTTGAATACAGAGAACAAATTGGTGGTTGCCAGAAGGAAGGGGTGTGAAGGATGGACAAAATAGATAAAGGAGATTAAGAGATACAAACTTCCAGGTATAAAAAGTCACAGAGATGAGAAATACAACATAGGGTATACAGTCAAAAATATTGTAATAATGATGTATGGTGACAGATGATGACTACTACTCACTGTGATGAGCACTGAGTTATGTATAGCATTGTCGAATCAATATGTTGTACAACTGAAACTCATATAACACTGTATGCTAATTATACTTCAATTAAAAAAAAAGAAATGTTTCCCAAGAACACCACCTTTAAGAGAGAGAGAGACTTAGAAAGCACCTAAATTTTGTGACAATGAGTGGTAAAAGTACAAATTTACACTTTTATATTATACCTTCTATCCAGAAAACTCAATGAACCACAAATATTAAGCACTCACTGATTTCTTAGTCCTTATACCTTTTCAATTTATTTTATTCATAGACTTGATGTAGTTTTCTATTGGCTGTTGAATCTCCATGGTGGTGGTGGTGAGGGAGGCATTGTGTTGCCACTGGACCGGTTTATTGAGATGAATTCAGATTCAGAATCCTTTTTTCTGCAGGCCAAACTGAGGTCTTTTGTTATTGCTATTGTTGTTGTTTTGGAACAAAGACTAGAGGTCTGTTGGCAACAACCTCTACTTTGGTTGATCTCAACTTTTGATGGTCTTTTCAAAAGTATATTTCCACATGGTAATAAATTACTCGAACCAGTAGAACTTTTATCTGCCCTTCTCTTTAGCTCTCACTTTCATGGTAAGCAAAGCTCTTGACATTCACCATCAACATGAATAAGAGAAGAGAGGGAAGGGCTGGGAGGTGGTTGGTTTCTCCAGGTAGTTCTGCTGGGCCTTGATTAGTGACTGGAAACGCATGGGCTTCTGGCTAACCTGAATCTCTGCATCTTCCTTTTTAACTGAATATTGCTTTCTTCATTCAACCTGCATGTGTTGGTAGTAAATAAAACTGTTGTCTGTAATGAACAATAAGGCAGCCGAAGTACACTTTGAAAATGTAACCTGCATATCGTAGAAAGTGCTGTGAATTGTCTGTCAGCACACTTAACAATATCTTGCACTTTTAGTAGTAGAAAAAGTGTTAGCCTGTATTTTGCTGACTAAGGCCTTGCCCCTACCCTCTTATAATTGAGAATGTTCAAAATGTTCTCATTTCAACGCTAGTGTACATTGAGTATCACATTCCAAGAATTAAATCAGATGAAGAGCTAAGGCCTCATTCCAACGGTGCGAAGAGGCTAGGGGAAAAATGGGACCTGACAAACCATCTGCACTACATGCTCCCAACAAATCTGCACAAGTTGCCTATAAAACCGGAGTCAGCGGCAGCTACCTTGGAGGAAGTGGCGCCCTTGACCTTGAAGCCATCCCCGAGCATTGGCTGTGGGGCAAATGAAAACTGAAGCACTATCTGTATTTTTCAATATGTTCGACTCACTCTAAGCCCATGGATGATCACCGTGCAGTATGAATTTTATAACTAGCCTGTGAAATTTGGCTGCTGCCACATGGTTAAGTTTTAGAGTTGCGACTGGGCCTGGTCCAGTGATAACCACTCCAACTTGGTTTTAAATCACCAGGAGGTGGGGAAAGCCTCTATCAGCGGCTGGCTACGTGAAGCCCTTTTTCTGCTTGGAAACAACAGAGAAAAAGACACCAACAGCTGAACCTGTCCTACTCAGAGTAGGGCGCCAGCTTCAGACCTTTCTTCTCCATCCCAGTCTCAAGCCCAATCCCTCTCTCCCTTACTTCTTTTCCTTACATTTATTTTTCCTCCCCCTCACAATACTGCCTTGGTTTTTAAAGAACATAACATTCAGTCATGAATAAAGTCATTATGGTTATGTTGAATTCCAGAGCATTTGACTGATGCGGCTGTTGGTATAAGCAACATCCTCTCCTCCGTGTAATGAGTCCCAGCCTCCCTTTGGAAAACTGACTCTTGGCAGGGCCATGGCACTGAAGTGTGAGGACGGGAGGTGGAAAGTGGTGTCTCTAGTTCAAGTTAGAGATGACACTTAGAAATCATTATTCAAAACCCTGAGAAAATGGAGTGTGACCCACTGATTCACTGATTCATTTCCTTAGGACTCTCCATTCAGGGTGATCTCATTTACCTGTGGTTATTAAAACATTTTTTGTGTTTTCTTAGGTCGTTAACAATTAGCATCATTGAAATTCACGACAATGTAATTTCGTTAAGTTTTAGAAATGACCTAATAATGTATCAAAATGAATCCTAACCTCCCCCCACCCAAGAAAAGTCAAGGGAAATAACAGAGAGAAATAGATTGGTAGCATAAGGACCCATGAAACATTTTTTAAAGACAAACACCTAAAATAATTTTATCCGATTTTTACCTTTCAGTGCAGGCAACAGTGCTGTCTGGAACTTGGAAAACTATTGGTGAAGAATTGAAATGAAACAAAACAAACCAAAAATAGAACTGGGATAAAATCTTCACCAAATCTGTTACCCTCTATAAGAGTCAAATGTAACTTTGAAACTTGATGCCAATTCCCAAGTGGTCCAAGTTACTGCCTTTGCTCTTTTTAATATGTTGACTGATTATGGAGCTAATAATAAATATAATTGAAAATCACTGTTGGATTCTTTGAAGCTTGCTGCCAAATAACGTTTTGTGAAAAAAATGTTAAAAAAAAAAAATCCTGGGGCGCCTGGGTGGCTCAGTCGTTAAGCGTCTGCCTTCGGCTCAGGTCATGATCCCAGGGTCCTGGGATCAAGCCCCGCATCAGGCTCACCGCTCAGCGGGAGGCCTGCTTCTCCCTCTCCCACTTCCCCTGCTTGTGTTCCCTCTCTTGCTGTGTCTCTCTCTGTCAAATAAATAAATAAAATCTTAAAAAAAAAAAAATCCTGACGGAAACTTCAAACAATACTTTAAATATTCACAATCAACAGTCATGTAGTTAGACTTACCTTAGGAGGTTCATAGCGATTATAAAATACAATATTAACTCAAGAAAGCACTCTAATTCCCCTTCTCTAATAAATGTCGCCAGGGCAGTCATTGTCCTATTACTTAATTTCTCTCTGGCTCTGACGAAGTTAACTTCTTATTTCCAAACAAATGTGTGAGCAGAACAAAACACACAAATTAATCAGCTATTGTCAGTTTCATCCATGACTTTGGAAATGATGCCAACTAAGACAAAGTGGTTCTTTAGCAGAAACAATGTCATTCTGCCCAGACTTTCATTTTAGGACAGGATTTCTGCAGTGAATTAATAGTCTTTAGAAATGGTACTGAGGTACAATAACAGCTTTCTGGTTTTGATTATAAGGCAGAATGATTTCTGATTTTCAGTAATATTTGCATTGTGAACGGGATTCCATTTTTTCTCATTTGGATGCGGTGATCAGGTGAGAGAGATCCAAGCCTGTTCCATCAAAGATCTATACTGTGACCAGAATACAAATCACTTGATTCTGGTTCTTTAAGAAACACAGCTTATTTTAAAACAGAGAAAGTATTAGGGCAATGCATAAATGAGAATTTGAGAAACCATGCACATTTATGCGGAAGTCACTGTGTATTGCTCTGGGTTTCATGGCAGCTGGCTGCCTACCTCTCCACTGAAATGCTTTCCTAACACTCTTCTCGGGTGTTAAATTTTAAAAATTAAGTGCATAAAAAAAATGCAGCTTAAACAAAGGTGAGGTGGTGGAGAGGAATGTTATCCCAAACCACTGTCATGTTCATAACTCCAAGGAGATGGCTAACTGAGATAAGAGACATCAAAGCCCATTGATTGCAGCAGGTAGAGGTGTGAAGAGCAAGAAAAATGGAGTGGTGAATTCTAATCTCCCTGAGGAACCTGGAAAATTACTGAAGTGCCTTTCCTTTCTTTAATTTTCACCCCCTGAAAATACAATGGTGAGGAGGTGTATCTAATCACAAGGCTGATCAAAGTCTCTGGAAAGGGCTTTTTCAGAGAGATGGTCCCCTATGCTTAATGATAAAACAAACAACAACAACAACAAAAATGGCTCAAAGCTGAACTAGACTTTCTTCAAAGTAGAGTGAAACCTCTTATTTCATTATTATTGTTTATATTTTCAATCAATTAGTGCCTCTCTTCCAAACCCCTGGCATTTCCTTTGTAGAAAGATTTCTTTTACCGGTTTGGCTCCACACTGAGCAACACTAATTCCTTTCCCTTGTGACTGTCCTAAAAATATTTGAAACAGCTGTCATGATGCCCTGAAGTAGTCTTCTCTCCGGTTCTCCGTAGGCCGTGGGTTTAAGTGCTTTGTTATCTTAGGCTCTCCTAGCCACAAAGGTCTTTTCTAATGGTGGGATATTGAGAGCAGAATATGGGGCTCACGTTGTGGTCCATCCATGGGGAATCTGGCAAGAGTCACTGCTTCATGTGTTTAGCCTACCATGGCTCTTTAAAGACAGCCTCCATTGAATCAGTTATTTTGGGGGGCCACATCAGATCATTGGCTCACACTGAACTTGGAGTCAATTACAACCACAAGTCTTTTCACACATGCTCCTGCTAAGCCACTGTGTGTGGATATAGCTATATATAGTTATTATCTGTTGAGTGCTTATTATGGGCAAGGCAATGTGCTAAATGCTTTGCATCTTTTGCATCTCATTTAATCCTCACATCAACAACCCAATGACGTAGTAATTATCCTTCACCCATAGTGCGGATAGGCTGAGGCTCACACGAGTAGAGACTTGCCTAAATAAGTCTAACTCCAAAGGAAGTACTCTTGAACTTGTGCTATTCTGCCTTCTGTACTGATGTGATGTTTTTGTTTCTAACTTTTCTTAGAAGGGGGATGCGGAGGACAACATCAAAGAGCAGAACCATTAAATATAAATCAGGTTAGACCTGCCCATCTTTTTAGCCTGCTGCGGCCTTTTGGATCCTGGTCTTTCCCCAAATATATTAACCATTCCCTTAAAGCTTTATGCCACTCATGGATTCATCAGCTGCCCTCACTATTCTCATTCAAGTCATTGCTTCAAAAAATAGAACCGGACCAAAGACAGAGCTCCCAGTCCACACCAGAGCCTCTAGCATATTGGCATTGATCACCATTCCGATCAAGTTACAAATCCATGGTACTGTGATTCAGCTCACATGTTTTTCCTCTTGTTCATCATGAAGACTTTGCCAAATCCTTTGCTAAAATTCAAGTGCAGAATTTCTAAGGCATGATTCTATTGAGTCTAGCATTACTGCCACAGAAAGCAAGAAGGAGTGGTCTGGCAAGATTTCTTCACTGTGAACTCATGTTGTTTTTAAAATTTTCTGAGCAAAATTTCCTATGATAAGGGAGTTTGGGCCAAGCCTAAATCTCCATTCTAGACTCTGGCCTAGGACTAATATCAAAGTCACCACTTTCTAGTTTGCAGCATTGACCTCCTCTTTGAACGTATGTTCAACATGTGACTATGTTTGGCTTTCCTATTTCTCAAAAGAAACATCAGTGACAGTGGTTGGGTACCCTCATATACAAGCTCTTTTCATATCTTGGAAGGCGTTTTTTTTCTTGACGGGGAGATCTGACCACATTCAGGACACATGGCCATATTTGTTGAACCTTTTTCAGGCTAAATATAATTTTATTTTATAAAGAAAACAGAAGTAAAATGCTATGAAGTCATTTTGTAAGGCCTTCCAATTCAAGATCTGCATTTTATTCCTTTTAAGCTATTGAGATGCATTCGTGCTATCAATAAAGCATACTACATCATTACCTCTCAGTTTTGGATCTGCTTTTAAAATTGGTGTTCCAAGGTACGTATACATTCTTCTGATGTGAGATGAAGATAATAATATAGAACATATTAACCAGTATCTTAAGAAAACAAGAGCTGAGAAGAGGCAGAGTTCATACTATACTAGATATTTGCACACTTTAGTATGCAGTACAATTCAGCTGAATGGAGAGAATAGAACTTCTTTAATTTTTTTGTAATTAAGTGCTCAACAGATAATAGCTAATTTGATTTTTCCACCAAGCCTCTACACTAACTTGAGCCTGACACAATAAACTATTTGTCTAGGAAATAATGTCATTTGAATATAAAGTCTGTCTCTGAAGCTTGCTTTCACCTTCTGCTTCTTTTCCAAAGATGGAATCCAGGTGGGAGAGGAATTTATATGTCATGATGGCTTTATGCAAAGATGGGATGACTGGCCTCATGCTGGTTCTCCGTTTGCACCAGCTCATTCTTCACTGGCCCCTCTAGTGGTTGGGCTTTAGGCTTTTTGAATGCTCTGGCACCCTCTAAAATTGCTATATAAGACCAGTGAACTTGTGATCCTTTCTTTTGTCTTATATGTGCTCCATTTCTCTCTAGATGACTCAACTTTCTTTGTCACAAGAGGCAGACCATAGGATTTCTATGACTTCTCCATCAAGTAAGCTGGGCTGGTGGCTCATCCCAGCCTCTGCCCCTAGTTCAGTGTGTCCCACCACCGTGGGCCTTATGGCTGGTTCTTACTACATTATTCAACCCCTGCAGGAACTGGGGTTAGATTGTGAATGCCAAACAGACCCTCTCTCTGTGTGACCATGCATTTTGAATCCAATGTGGTAATTAAGGGAATATAACCTCGACCCTGATGTTCCCCTCAATGTATTTAACACCCCCATTCCTGTAGGCTAAGGGTCAGAGAGAAGTCAGGAACGGGTCTATTTAACCCTCTGACTTCTCTCACTTCTCCTTTGCTCCCGTTTCAATTTCTCTAAGGTAGGAACAGAGCTGACATTTCTTTGGTTTCCCCAAAAGTATGACCTACTTCTTTCTAGCTCTAAGCTATAATGGTGGGTGTATCTCCTCTATGTTGTAGTAAGTCTTTCTTTCTGAGCTGGATCCACAGAGTTCAGCTGCTGATAGGCTGAGGGGAAGACAGAACTTTGAACGTTTTGGTCTCACGGCAATGAATGAATGGCCTGACTTTCAAGGCTATCTTCCTTCTCCTTCTTTTTTTTTTTTCCTGTTGCTTATTCTGATGATACATTTTGTATATAATACATATATACACATTTTATATATAAAACATATATACATACATTACATATAACATTATATGTACACTGTACACATGCACATTTGTACATATTAAACTTGCTTAAAGGTCTTCTCCCTTGGGTGAATACCCAAAGCTCACTTACTGTGACTCTATCTGCCTCTCTGATGAAGTACCTGGCACTTCCAATGAGTGGAGTGGAAGACGTGGGTTGCATCCCTCCACCTTTCTGGAAAACTGCCTTCATTTATTTAGGGGTAGACAGCGATATTTACTGTTAGACAAGGAAACAGGAAGTTCTAGTATCTCTTCTTTGGATGATAAACAAATGTGTTTTGCTCTCATAAACAATCTGCAGTGAGTGACCATGCTATTCTTGGGAAATGTATTTTGGATTCTGAAAGTTCCCCTCCATAAGCCCCAACAAGGTTTATTTCATTAAAGAGGCAATGTGGGGAAAGGCAAGAGAATAGAGGTGAAGTTAGTAAGGCAAAATTCTCAACCACTGGGAGCAACTTGCTGGGTTAACTCAAGTTGCTTGATCACTGTGTGTCTTGTTTCCCTGTGTCTCAAAGGAGACAAGAAATGCCGACATGGTTAACACTTACAAAGTAAGATGACACCAGGAAAGGAGGTGACTACAAGTTGCCTACGGTTTGCCCCTCTCACTTTTGACCTCTTTTCCATATATACTTTGCCAGTTGCCTCTAAAAATATAAAACCGCTGGTTCCACAGTTCTAGAACCATGTGACTGTAATCCAACTCCTGGACCAAGCAGAGAAAGTGAAAATATTCCTCTCACTCTCCTGCCCTCTCATCAATGACACAGCTGGTAAGCGAGGCTAAGATCAAGGGACAGAAACTCCTAGATGATAAAATTAATTTGTCTCCACAACACAGTAGGAAAATTCATTCATATATATATTTATTTACAACATATGTACTCCATTTATTTCTTTCAAACTTTAAAAATTTGTGCCCAGTCTATATATAGAGAAATGGGAGATTTTTTCACCCTATTATTTACAAGCTATTATCAACCCTTTGTGTCTGCTGTATTACTGCCTCTGTCCAGTAGTCGGGGTCATGGTCACGTGGGGTCATTTCTAGCCCCTGGACCCACACCTTGCGAGGCTGGGATTCAACCCATAGCTGAGAGTGAGAAGGAAGGTTTGTATTCCATCCTGGAGTGCTTCTATTCTTGCCGGGGCCTGCACCCCCACCCCACTCCACATATGCTTTGTAATGCAAATAGCGTATGTCCCCCCCTGTAAGGGACACCAAGGTAATGATATCTTTGGAGCCTTCCAGCACCACAGATAACACCTAAGGAGTGACTGGGCAGGGTGGTCATAAACGTTCTCCAAGACCACTGACTCCAAACATCTTGACGCCAAGTCCCCTGACTTCAGGGAATGAATGACTTATGAAGGACACCTGCACCCTACCCTTGCTCTGATCAGCTCCTGGATGCCAAAGAGGACACATGCACCAGACCACAATCACCGATAAAAACCCCAGACCCCAAGCAAAGATGAGACTCATGCTCCTTTCCTTTCTGAGTCTCCTGGACTCTCTGTCCATTATCTCTCTTTCTATGTATCTTCAGTAAACTCTACTTTTACATCCTGCTGGATATCGTTTGAGTTCCATCCTTCTTGAAGCCAAGGACCTTCTCAGCTAGTCCTGTGGGAGCCCCTCTCTGGGTCTTTGGACCCAGCCTGCCTGCATCACAAGGACACGGACTTTTTCCATTGAAATAAAATTTTAAACACTGGTAACAGAACCAGATTACCCGAGGCTTAGACAGAATCTCAGGAGCCAATGTAGGTAGGAAAGATATTTCCTTCCTCTTGGGAAAGAGCGGAGTTCCCCACCTTTCACTGGTAGGTGAAGTCAGGCCACAAACCACAGCTCAGGATGGGATTTGATGTGGTAAGAACATAAATATCCTTAGCTTCCAACCGATGCACAGGGACACTGCTTTTTGCGGTTGGTGTAAGCCTGTTCTTTATAAGTCTCACTCCATGCTATGTAGTTATTGACTGACTGTAGAAATGAGGAAGAAACTATTAGATGTACACGTCATATTTTCTCCTCTCACTTAAAAATGATCCTCACTTCTCCCTATTCGTCCAGGAGGGTCTTGTCCTCTTATTTCCAGCTGCAGGCTAGAGACCCAGGAAGGCCAGTGGTATAGTTTGAAGGCCTAAAAGCCAGAGAGCCAGTGGTATAGATTCTAGTCTGGGTGTGAAATCTTGAGAACCAGGAGCTTGGAAGGCAAGAGAAAATGTCCCAGCCTAGGCAGTAAGGCAGAGAGAACTTCCTTCCTCTTCCTTTTGTTCTAGTCAGGCCCTTGGAAGAGGCTCACCCAACACCAGGGAGGGCCACCTGCTTTACTCTGTCCAATTCAAATGCTAATCTCTTCTGAAAATACCCTCACCAGACACACCTAGAAATAATGTTTAACCAGCTATCTGTGCATCCTATGATGCAGTCAAGTAGACATTTAAGATTAACCTTCATACCGGGCGCCTGGGTGGCTCAGTTGGTTAAGCGACTGCCTTCGGCTCAGGTCATGATCCTGGAGTCCCTGGATCGAATCCCGCATCAGGCTCCCTGCTCAGCAGGGAGTCTGCTTCTCCCTCTGACCCTCCCCCCTCTCATGTGCTCTCTCTCATTCTCTCTCTCTCAAATAAATAAATAAAATCTTTAAAAAAAAAAAAAAATTAACCCTCATACCATTTCCACAGTGGACATTTTTGTTTGATTTGAAAGAAAATATTCCTCTGTACAAACCAAATCCTTTTTCAAAATTAAGCAGTATATATAAGATATCAGCTACATGGGTTATGTACAATTTGGCATTGTCCACACATCTCTCAGTATATTGTCTCTCTTAGTATATTCATGTTAACTAGTAACCTTTCTCAGATCTGCTTGCTTAATTGATCCATGAATATGTCTTTTGATCGCCTTAGTAGTGTTACAGGATTCTTATCTCGACAGTGCCCATGGTTCTTGGTCACGGTCTTGGCCACACTGAAGAATGAGGAGGTAGACCAGAGTGGTGGGCAGCAAAGCAAGGGTTATTGAGCGATAGCAAAGTGATAGTACAAGGTCCTGAGGAGGGAGGGGACCCAAAGGGGTTGCCACCGGAGTTTCTAAGTCTAGGGCTTTTTATGGGCTTGTTGGAGGGCTGTTTTAATCTGATGAACCTGGCCTGCACCTGTCATCCAATCAGATTTTTGCCATCTGTCTATCATGGGAAAAGGTGGAGGGCTCTTTCCAGGGTGGTGTAAAATCCTTTTAAGGGTGGTTTCCTCTTGGGGGGGGGGGCGCTTGTCCCTGCCTACCTTCCAACTATCCTTCATCAGTAGCAAGGTTAGAATCTTAAAGCAAAAGTGGTTTTATTTTGTTGGAGTGCGCAGAGAGGAACTGGGGGGAGGAATTTGGTGTCAGAAGGGTCCCCATGACTCCTGAATGATTAGTGCTCCTGGTGGTCTTCCATCAGCTGGGACAGAGCTAAGGGACTTTGACCCTAATAATCCTTAAGTCTCCCCGGGGATAAGATTCATCCCACTGACCTGTCACAGAACACAGGCTCCACTGGCTTCTCAGGTGACTGAAAAAAGGGCTGGGTCAATGTGCTTGGACTTGACCTGTCTGAAAGAGGACTTCAACTACCTCCATTTTGACCTCAGTCTGTATTTTCTTTTTTTTTTTTTTTTCAGTCTGTATTTTCTAATTGATTAAGTTCTTTCCAGTTTATCTCTTAACTCAGGCAAAAGGTCCTAAGGGTAAAGCCTCCTGAGCTAGGAACTGAAACTACCCCTCAAGGAATAAGGACAGCCCTGAGCCAGCAAGACCCTGCCCGGGATTGACCCCAAGACAAGGATCGGCCTGACTTTTGCTCCCACCTGCATGTACCCACTGGCCTCTGTCCTACGTTTGCCTTATATAAACCGGGAAGTATTTTCAGCACTTTGGAGACAGCCTTTCAGGCACTAGTCCTCTGTCTTTCTGGGGTAGTCTCACTAAATTCTTTCTTGTTTCACCACCATTTGTGTTTCTGCCTTTGGATTTTGTCAACAGCCAGGGGCCAAACCAGGTCTGTTTGGGACCCCAAGAGCCAGGTGCTATTACCCCTGGGCTACATGTCCAACACCACTAGGACTCACTCCACCCCTTTCCCAATTTTAAGGCTCAATTACTTACTTGCTCAAAACAAAAAAAAGTGGGTATAATTAATTTAGAGTTAATGACCAATGCTCAAACGTTATGTAATGGCTAAACACCTTGGTGAAAATTTATGAAACTTAAATCATATTAACCACTCATTTTCAAGCAGCATTAGCTTGAAACCACATATTGGGGATTAATGATTCTTTACATTTATGGGAACCTGGACAAGGAAATATTTGGTTCTAATGATAGAAGATTCAATAGGTTGTATTATGGTATAGATTTTCCTTTGTTGTGTCTCTTTTTCAAAGTTACAAAAAAACTGTTTTAGGCTTAAATGTATTCACCAGCCCTTTAGTACACTTAGACACATTGCATATTTAATGTTCCACTTTACTGCTTGCTGAAAGAAATAAATGCATAACAAAATGCTTTGAAAAATGCTTAATTTTTCAATTGTTGATTTAATGTGTAACAGTTCAATAAGGCGATGAATCGCCGTGGTCTACAACTACTGAAAAATAGAAAAATTACCCATACTGGAATGTTAAATCCGTGAATATTAAGTTTGTCAATGTAATTTACGACTCTGCAGGTAATATACCGGTAATTTGCATACTAATTGCTATGGTGGAAGCCAAACAACTTTAATTCAGTAAATTAGTCTGCCTAAGCAGAAGCCAGCAATTTCCTCAGTGTTGGGACGAGAGATGAAGCCGGTTTAGGAGTGGGAAAATGGAGCTGGGTCCCGGAGGCCAGGTGGCCGAGCTGCAGAGGCCCCCTGCTGGCAGGCAGGCGACATGGTCGCAAAGCCGACTAGCCTTGCTGAGAGCCTAGCGTCCTTTCTCCTCAGAGCCAAAGCCCAGCAGATTTTCCAAGTGATTCAAATTCAGGAAAACAGAAGACTGAGGTCAAAGGAGTGCACTCTGGGTAAAAACAACACATGTCTGTGTGTCCATAAGAGAAACAAATGAGAATTTGAAGGCAGACAAATAATCCATTCCAGATTCTTAAAAGATTATTTTAATGATAGGCATACACTCTTTTAATTCTTTCAAAAACAGGTTTGATTCTCTTTTTTAAAATGGAGGTGTGTTTGGAGAGTTGCAGGAGAATCAAATGATATTTTAAATGGCATGGGAGCAATATGCGTACAAAAGGAGGTTCAGCCTTCTCAATAATCATAAAAGAAAAGCAAATCAAAACACCGAGGTGTAATTTTTCTAGCAAAAATTAAAAAGATTAAAAGCTTTTATTATGGTCAAGGGCAAAGGGAAATGAGCATAGTGTAAACTGGCATAACCTTTTAGGCGGGCAGGGTAATAGTGGATACAAAATTTAAAAACGCACTTATGCTTTGACTCACCAATCCTACTTCAGGAAATGTATCCTCCAGAAATACAAATGTATAGCATGAATCATATGAAATTACTGCGGTCAACCATTCTGATATCCAAAAACATATAATTTCAAATGACTCAACATAATACAAGGGTGTTCACTGTAGCATCTTGTAATGATGACAGTTTGGAAAAAGCCTAAATGTTTAGCAAAAGAGATTGATTAAATAAATAGTGGTACGTGTCTTATGAGGCTTTTAAAAGCAGGAGGTGGGGCTAATCTACACTGAAAAGGAAAGGTGACCACAGAATATTAAATAAACAAACCAAGTTATGTGACATTATGCACAATCCCATTTTTGTTTAAAAAGTGTGTGCATATATTTATATATTTTGATTTGTATATACACTATAGGCATAGAAAAAGATTGGACAGGAAAACCCTAACGTTTAACCATGGCTACCTTTAAAGAGTGGTACTTGGAATAGAGACTGGGGGAGAGGCATCTACTTTTGCCTTTTTGTATTGTTTGAATTTGACAGCAGCCAAATGCCTTTTTATGGCTTAGAAAACCCACATAAGATAATGAAAATAAAACATAAAAGCTATGAGGGATTTACCTAATTAAAAAGAATACTTTGTGAACTAAATTAATATTCAGTGATATAATATTTGCTGTTTGGCATGTTAAGACTTTTACATATTAAACTTTTTTAAAAAGTGGGGTGCACCTATATGTTATGCGTATCTTTTCAGAGTGGGGGTAACAATGAGGATAAATATTGTGTTACAAGTAGTTATATGTGAATTAAATAAGCTCAACAGCTTCAAGAGTACCCAGTGCCAAACCAGGCATTTGCTATTAGTCACTGTGATCCTCAATTTTAGAAAGCAGAACTCCATGAGGGCTTAAAAAGTCACTTGAGGGTATGAAAGTTATGAATGAATAACTGGAGGAGATCACTGATTGAAGACACTGTTTTAGCTTTTCTGTCCTTTTTTTTTCTGCTAGTGCTTTACTGTAGCATAATTTATATACAGGAAACTTCATGAATCTTAGGTGTATGCTGTGATGGAATTTGATAAATGTATCCAGGGATGTACAGGTAAGCTAGCTCTCTGGACAAAAAAAAAAAAAGCCTGATTTGTAACTGTTATTGATTTTCATGGTTTAAATACTCCCGCCATGGCCAATTTCAAGCTAGCGATGGTTTAACAAATGGCTCGCAACATTATCCTGATTATTTAGGTACTGGTTCTCAGGAGCATGAGAGCCAGACTCAGCCCATGGCTGACGTACAACTACTACCCAAATCAAGATAGAGAACAGTCCATCACTCCAGAAGATTCCCTCATGGTCCCTTTCAGGTAATCTACCCTTCAACCTACTTTAGACCACAATTCTGACTTTTATTGCCATAAATTAGTTTTGAGCTCCAAATAAATGGTACTACAGAGAATATTCTTTTGTTTGTGGCTTCTTTTGTACAACTTGATATTCTTGAAATATTCATCCATGTTATTGCAGAAGACACTATTTTAAAATCATGGTGTTTTCCTATAAATACATTATCCGTGTTCTTGTATGGATCTTTGATCCATGGCTGGAATAGAATCTACACTTTAAACCATAGTTCTCCTCCTTTGAAACTCCTCTTTCTTATTTATTTCCTCTAGTTGCTCAGTGTGTAATGTCGCCCATACCACACACAGGACATAAGAGAAAGCAGGGGATTCTTTGATTCATATTATTTCTAAATTTCAGACCTCATATTTTATCAAAATAGGAATTGAGTAGGGCAAAAATCATGGAATATCATCAGAAGCTGTTCCCCATTTGATTTCTCTTCATGGTGTGTGTGTGTGTGTGTGTGTGTGTGTGTGTGTGTGTGTGTGTGTGTGTGTTGTGAATCTCTGAATATGGTTACAGCAAAGCCTGGCCACAAGATAGTATACACCAGCCAGACTCAGAGCTAAGAACAGCCTGAATTTGGTGCACCAGCTGGGAATGTTTTCCATGGCAACACCCCAGACTCATCATAAAGACATTAGAAGCCAGAGGCTAGAGAGGAAGGTCTGGAATGTCCAAGCAGAGGCTCTAGAGGCTGAATGTAGGAGCTCTCCAGGTAAACCAAGGAGTCTGATGGCCATGTTGCTGTATACTGTCACTAAGAATTGGTTTGAGACTTGATCATTTCATGGTGTTTTTAAGCCATTTATGCAAGGTTTTCCAAAAGAGCCATTTCCAACAGCTCCAGAACTGCTACTATTTTTACAAAGAAGGGAAATAATGGAATCTTGAACCAGTGGGCATTTTACAACATCTGTTTCCATTGAGAACTCACCCTCCTAAATTCTGATCAGCATTTATTTAAATGTATCAGTTGGGGTTAGGTGAAAATTGGGAATGGATTTCAGGGAAGAATTTCCGAGCACTTGTATTGACTGGGTTTTTATTAGAAGCAGAGCTAAACTTTCGGGTTAAACTGAAATGCTACAGACCCAGCAAACAGCCCTCCCCTTCCAACCAGGACTAGCCTGAGCACCTGCACTGAGGGCTGGCCTCCCGTGGCTGCTCCCTGCCAGTGAGCACGTGTGGCAGGGATGCTACAGCAGCCCGACTCCAGGGAACCTTGGGAGCTCCTTTGGCAGCCATCTTGGTTAAGTACCCTCCCTGTATTTGGCCAAAGAAGAGGTCCTCCTCCTCTACAGCAGTCTTGGCTGGGCTCCTGCGGAGGGGGAACTGTGAAGGGAGCGCTGCCTGGCATGACATCCTTACCCAGGACATGCTGTCATCTCTTTCTAGTCCATGCCATCTCTGTGATACTCTGACCCACCTGGGCATTAAGGGGAACCTGGGCTTGAAAACAACACTGGAGGTGGGAACAAAGGAAGAGCTGATGGATGTGAGAATCTGGACTGATGTCCTCAGTTGCTCTAGAATCAACCAGAAGACAAAGGGATGCTGTCCAGATACTATTCCTTGCAAATGAGTACCACAAAGGGCAATAAGAGAGTTTGCCAGCCAGGCCAGATTTCAACACCAGGCAGTAGATGCCCAAGCAGCCCGAGAACAAGGGAGTAGAGATGAAAGATCTTTGCCTTTCCACATTTCTACCTCCTCTGCTTAGCCAACTATTGAAAATCTCCCTGGAAGTAGTGGAACAAAGATCCTAAAGCAAAGATCTCCTACTCACAAAGGATCACTGAGTCACTAGGTCCTAAGAATGTGGTCAGAATCAAAGTGAGGATAAAGAAGGCTGCTTTCTTTCATGGTGGGCTACTTCCATCAGAGTCGGTCATTCTGAGTCCCCGGGATTCCTCTGGGGTTGGTTTGTTCCAATCTGGCAGGGAAATTTAGTTCCTTGTGCAATGGGTCCAGAGCCCGGGTCAGTTCAAGGCCTTGCTTGAGATAGTGAGAAGAGAGCCACGGGTAGGCCTGGCTTTTGAATCCAACAATCTAGATTATACTCTGGGGACTGGGCCAAGTCATATTAGCATCTGCAAAGTAGACTGGAAAGGGGTGGATGATATTTTCCAGGGTTCATGCTTGGGTTCAGCACCATCAGGCTTTGCTGGACTACCCAACTCTCTAAATTTTGAAGTCTCTCTGGTTGTATGAAGAGACCTTGTGTCCTGGACACAAGGCCATTACCTTCTTCTCTCACCTGGGGTTTCATCAGGCTGGATGTGCACGCATGGCAGACACTACAGAAGTGTGTCCAACAAAATGGCTGGTTTTACTTCACTCTACAAAACAAACAGGCATCTTTCATCACAATGACAAATTGGAAAAATGAGAAATTTCCAAACTTGGGGGATAGAGAAGGGGTACAGACAAGCCACAGCATTTCGACACGTGCTTGTTAAACCATCAGACTTTGAGATCAAAATTAAACTGTCTTTTGCACCCAGTTCACAAGGCAACCCTAAGCACTTAGAAACACATGGCTAATAGAAACTGGACACACTAAATTAGCTCCCAGATGCACAGTCTAAAATACAGGCATACAATCGCCCCTTTGCCAAACCTAGGAAATAACAAGCCTTACTGGGGAAGATGGTCTCATCGCAATTCATCCTGCTCTTGAAATCTTTGCAGTGAACAAAGACTTGACATATCTAGATCTTTCTTCCATTCTGAGGAAAGAAGTTGTTCCTAATGCTAAGACCCCTGACGGGGTCCTCTGAGGTTGCTCTGTTATGGGCCATGGAACATGAATTAATTATCTCACTTCTATTCTGGAAAAAACTGCATGCATATGAATTCCACAGGTGCATGCTTTTTCTTTAAAAAAAGTGGCAAGGGAAGTGGAGTTAGACCTTGGAACAATTTGTTCTATAGAACAGAGTGAATCATCTCCCGTAATGAGCCATTGCTGGCCAGAACTGCAGCAAATACTGAACAGTCCCGTTCATCAATTATTCAAGGGCCCTATGCCTACCAAGGACATTCATTAATGTATTGAGGACTGATTGTTTTTTTTCCCGTTACTCAGTGTCCATGCAAAGGATCTGGACTTGCTCACCATTCTGACTGAACAGTGGTGTGCATTTCCACTGAAGACAAGGGTTTAGTCAAGAAGAATTCTTACCAGAATTTTTCTCCCCCTGACTGCGGACACAATGCCACATGACGTGAAATCGTTTTTGGAGGACCAGGAAGCAGAGGAGGAGTGTGCTCTGTAAAGCTAGGTTCCAGAAGTAGTTCTTGTCCAGTCAATAAGTCTATGTGCTAAGTCCTTGCCACTCAGTGTGTAGTCTATGTCATGAACCCTTGGAGCTTGCTAGAAATGCAGATTCCCATTTCTACCCAAGACCTATTAGACCAGAATTTGTGTCTTAATGGCAGTTTGAGAAGCACTGTAGGAAGAGAGAGGGTACCGAATGCTGGAGATACTGGGTATCCTGGCCACTGCCTTTCCAGAGCTGTAGTGTGGAGGTGGGTGGAGGACTGATATGTTAAAGAGAATTCATCGCATGAGAGGAAGGCTATTGTAGAGGTTTGTACAAAGTCTTAGATATCAGAAGAGGCAGTGGTTAATTCCACCAGTGGTGATGGGAGCTCTACGAGGTGGTGGGTCACCAGGTGAAGAAGGTCACTTTGCTCCATCACTATTACCCCTTGCCTTAGGCCAGGCCTTCATTGTCTGTTACTTGGACTGCCTTAAGAGTCTCCTTGCCTCTAGTCTTTGGGGGCCCCTCAAAATCCACTTCCTAAACTGGTCCCTGAATCATCTAGCTAAGCACAAACCATCCCTCCTCTGTTTAAAGCAAAGTGCACACTCCTTAGTTGTCCCACAAGCCTTTTGTCTGGCACATACCCACACCTTTCTAGGGCCAACTGCTGCCATTCTCCAGCCTGCCTCCTGCCCAGCTCTGCAGAACTGCCATGAATTGCCTCATATCTTTCTGTTTTTGCCACTCCGCCTTTTTAGTGGCTATTCCTTCTGCCTGGACTGCTTTTCCTCCATGTTTATTTCATGAACTCCTCTTCATCCTTCAAAGCCTTTTCCTGGCATTACATCCTCTGTGAAGCCTTTTATGAACTACTCCTAGAGAGCGTTAATAATTTCTCATTTTGCTCTACTTCTGTGTTTTGCAAATCTATTATTTTACATATCAGATTCTACTGTTAGTATTTGCTAAATGGGAGTTTCACCTACACTGGTAGCTGTGAGATTATTCTTTGAAGGCAGGAAAGGTGTTAATCAGAATCCCAGGACTGGCACAGAGAAGGCTCCTAGTATTGTTTTTTAGATTAAGTATATAATTTAGAAAACTCTTGAAAGCATGAACATGCTGGGCATGTTGAGAGATCTTGAACTCTGAAAAAAAAAAAAAAACCCTGGTGTTATTTATAGCAGGAGAACTTAGTGTTTGGATAGTTGCCAGGGGACAGGTAGGATATAGGTGTCAGGGCAGTAGGTAAAACGGGAAGCACTGAGACCTAAGCAGCTGCTTTCGTAGAAGCCTGGGTAAAGAAGGACCAGGGCCTGATGTAGAACAAGAACTAGAAATTAAGATAAAGAGCCAAGGCTTATCTATCAGAAAAGTACCGTAAAAATGGGCTTAAACAGTGATCTTATTGTTCTGAGTGTTTATGCAAAGACCAATTTGTTATCAGAAGAGTTTGCTTTAGTAGAGCAGAGCTTTGAGAAGCGGAATCAACCTGGAGAAGGGTGGGTTTTGATTAGTGAATGAGAGAAAACATTTGTAAATTATATACCTGATGAGGGGTTAGTATCCAAAATATGAAAAGAACTTATGCAACTCAAAACCCAAACAAACAAACAAACAAAAAAACAACCTCACAGTCCAATGAATAGATAAGGAAAATACGGCATATACATGCAATGTAATATTATGCAGCCATAAAAAAGGATGCGATAATGCTATTTAGATAACACAGATGGACCTAGAGGGTATTATGCTAAATGAAGTAAATCAAACTGAGAAAGACAAATACCATGTAATTCCACTAGTAAGTGGAATCTAAAAAAATGAATAAGCAAACAAAAAGCAGAATCAGACTTAAAAACAGAGAACAAATTGATGGTTGCCAGAGGGGAAGGAATGGGGAGTTGGGCAACAGGGGTGAAGGGGAGGGGGAGGTACAGGCTTCCAGTCATGGGATGAATAAGTCACAGGAATAAAAGGCACAGCACAGGGAGTAAAGTCAGTGATATTATAATAGCAATGTGAGGGACAGATGGTAGTTACACTTGTGAACATGGCATAATGCATAAACTTGTGAGGTCACTAAGTTATACACCTGAAACTAATGTAACATTGTGTGTCAGCTATACTTTAAAAAAAAAGTCTGTAGAAAAATAAACAAATAAATAAATGTAACAAAAATCAAACCCAAAACAACCCAATTAAAAATGGGCAGAGGACCTGAATAGACATTTTCCCAAAGATGACATACAGATGGCCAACAGACACATGAAAAAGTGCTCGACATCACTAATTTTTAGGGAAATGTAAATCAAAACCACAATGAGATATCACCTCACACCTGTCAGAATGGCTACTACAAAAGCCAAGAATAACAAGCATCGGTGAGGATGTGGAGAAAAAGGAACTCTCGTGCACTGTTGGTGGGAATGTAAAATGGTGCAGCCACTGTGGAAAACAGTATGGAAGTTCCTCAAAAAATTAAAAATAGAACTACCATATGATCCAGTAATTCTACTATTAGGTATTTAACCCAAGAAAGTGAAAACATTAATTGGAAGAGATATACACGCTCCTATGTTTATTGCAGCACCGTTTACAAAAGCCAAGATATGGAAGCAGCCCAAGTGTTTATCTATAGATGAATGGATAAAGAAGAGGTGTTATATATATACACAAAGGAATATTACTCAGCCATAAAAAAGAATGAAATCTTGCCATTTGTGACAATGTGGATAGACTGGAGGTATTGTGCTAAGTGAAATAAGTCAGAGAAAGAAAAATACCATTGATTTTACTTATATGTAGAATCCAACAAACAAACAGACTCTTACGTTCAGAGAATAAACTTGTTGTTGCCAGAGGGGAGGTGGGTTGAAGGATGGCTGAAATAGGTGAAGGGGATTAAGAGGTACAAATTTCCAGTTATAAAATAAATACGTCAAAGAGATGAAAAGTACAACATAGGGAACAGAGTCAATGATATTGTAATAGTGTTGTATGGTGACAGATGGTGACTACACTTACAGTAGTAAGCACTGACTAATGTACAGAATTGTCAAATCACTATGTTGTACGTAATATAACATTGCATGTCTACTATACTTCAATGATAAATGAAAAATCATTTTTAAAATGAGGTTAAATTCAAATTGTCTCAAAGATTTCTTAAGCTCTAAGATTTAATGAAACTGTTCTAGTATCCAACAGATGTTCAATACATACTTGGTGGATGAAATTGAAACACCGGAGTGTGATTCTTTGGATGAGAGAAAATCCTTTCCTACATTTACATATAGTGGATCAAATGAGATGTTCAGGGTCTTATTATTGTAAAACGTGTGCAGCAGAATCACCTTTAAAGGAATGTCCCTCACCAGTGGTCTGCTGGCAAAGGTTGAACAATGAGCTTTCCAGGGAAAAAGAAAATATCACTCTATATATACATGTAAGTTTAGTATGAATTTTACAGATATAAAGGACGTGCAGTGTACAAGTTACAAATAATAATAAAATATACATTACTCTTTACTGTAAATTCCATGTAGCCAATTGATTCTCACAGAATGATTTAACTGATTTTTGCTGAACTCTTGTATCTGCAACCCAGCTACGCTTGTAGGTGAACCATGATTTAACAAATGGAGCTGCCTCCCAGCCTTCTAACTCATTCCCCATACATTTACCTTCGTTACTCTGATATGTAATCTAGTGTTAAACTACTTCTCATCTTCGCACAAGCTGTATCCATGACACCGAACCCTCTTTCAGCTTTGGCACGATGCATGCCACAACTTCACCTGTTCATTAGTGATGTCAGCAATTTCTTTGCGGAATCAGACTGTGGTTCTGGAAAACTGGAAGAATATTTCCTTGATCTCTGTGTGTGTGCTATTCACAGAGCGATGTCTTTGGAATGACAACTTCTAAGTGTAATCTACACTCTCAACATTTTCTCTTTCTCGTAAGTCCTCACAAACAATAAAATAATCGATTATGCCCTGAGTTAATAACATTTTTTTATTTCCATGGTGTAAATAATCCCACCATCACTGATTTGAAGCTAGCAGTGTAACATCACTGAACACGGAGCTGGTAAGAGAAGCATCGTGATACATCATTATATAGTGCCTCTACTACACTGTACAATAGACATAATCACCCAAACAACACAGATAATAGGATGATTACATAGTGATATGTTTTGAATATTTATTACTTATTTTTAATAAAATATATTTAATGATAAGTTCATGTGATTTCATTTTTAATAATGGCCGTGTTGAGCAACCAGGTGTCCTTCTCTATTCCTATGTCCTAGAATCACCTCCCAGTGAAACTGAATGCATTTGAATCCTTCTCTGAGCCTCCTGGGGACCCCAAGCAAGAAACCTGGATTACTTATTTCCTGTGTTAAATCCTCTCTGTTTTAAGTCCTTTTGCGGTTTGTTTCCCTGGTTAGGCACCAAATGACACACCTGCGCTCTGACCAGGACCCTCCATAGTCCACCTTTCGACTTTGTGGGGAAGGGAGAGGAGCCCTGCAAGGCCACTGTTTCTCAGCCCCAAAAGGAAGCCTGGAGCAAATTATGTAAATTGAGAACCTATTAAAGACAGCCAATCCCTATTATCACTATGTAAGATATCGTTAAATAGCTCTGCAAGGCTGATGGATGGCGTTAGAATCTAGCCTGCCTTGATTCTTTCACATACTGTTCGATGGTGATTTACTCTTCCAGAAGGCAAATCTTAATGCTTGTCTAACTCTTTTCTTTCTCATGATTAAATATGCCCATTCTAGTTCTCTGGTACATGGGGGCACCTGCCAAAGCGGGGAGGTGCAAGGAGCCTTCGGGTGGTTTTGCTCAGTGCTGGATTACTCAGTGGGTGGGCAACTCATGAGTTTATGGCACCAAACAAAGAGTGCTAGAGGGGAATCTATATGTGATATTTCAAAACAAGCATCAGAGTAGTTATCATGAGAAAACCCCCCACAACTGCATTGTACTGCATTACGTTTGTTTTATGGCTTAGTACTGTGTTTGTTTTATACAACGTCTGTGCATCCTGGTGCACGACCATCAGACAGATACACAGCATGTGTGAATGATGCCCCCCTGGAGCTGTGTGGTGCGTCTATGGGTTGGTCTCCATAGATTTCAACCTGGCCTTGGGTCTTTAATATACAGGGAGAGCAAAAATCAAGATAGAACCAGGGACTGCGTGGCAGCCTACCCCGGAGGAGGTCAAAGGAAGCAGAATCTGAAAAAGAAACCAAGGTGTCTGTTTTAAAAGAATGCTTCCGGTCAAAGGGAAGCAGATTTGGTGAGCCATGCCCAGGAAAATCACCTGCTTGGGGTGCTACCTCAGGGAGAGGCTAAGGAGGAGAAGGGGCCCTTGGCTCACATAACTAATTGCGGGCAGAAGGAAGAGAAAAATAGCATGATTAACATGTTTCTCTCCTTTCCTCGATTAAGATGACAGAAGCAGGCAATCTGCTGTTTGTGCAGAAAGGCCACCAGGAAGGAGGGAAGAGAGCATCTGTTCTGAGAAACTGCTGTTTAAAAATGCAAGAAGTACACAAAGCAAAGGAGGAACTCTTCACAGGGCAGGCTACTGGCTTGAAAAACAGGAGGCAACGGGAGAGGCACCTGCTGAGAAAATCTCAGGCTGCCCTGAAACCCAGCAATGGGGCTCTGGGGACTGATGGACCCATGGAGCGCTGGCTTGTTTCTCCTTCAGGGCCGTGGCTCTTAGTGGCTGTCCCTGCTCTGATGTCTCACTCAGGAACACCCTTCCTAAGGAGAGAACACCACTCATCCCCACCTCTGTGGCCAGCCAGTCTCACCCTCAGTGACCAGGGCGGTCCATTTTTAGAACGAGTTACAACGTCCACCTCAGTCCTCCGTTCTCTGCCTGAGGGGTAATGGTAATGATTTTTGACAAAAAAAAAAAAAAAAAAAAAAAGAGTCTCCAATAGGATGAAGTCACTCTGAATCCCTCCAGTCGGAAAGGCCTGCAGATACCTAGATAAAGGAGGGACCTTATTCAAAGGGGCCAGGGAAAGGGCCTGTCAGCTGGACCAAACTGAGGCCCAGAAAGTGAAACTTGGCCTCTAAACCCTCCTTGTCTTGGGGGAATTAGTCAGGGGCAAAACAAGGTCCCCTTATCAGGCACCTCGGACTGCCTTTGATATTCAAATGAAAGGCTGTGGATCAGAATGGATGTAGGGGGACCGGAGGTTCTAGAGCTACTGTTCCAATGGTACGGTCGACCTCGGTTAATGTGTAAACCAGACTAGATTGTGAGCCTGTGTGGACAGCGGCCATCTGTGCGTTTCCCCTGAGATGCGTTTGATGCTATTCTCGTAGTAAGGACGAAATCGTGATTTAAATTCGTGAATACGTGGCCCTCAGGTCTTGCACCTCTCGCAGTTAAAGTCAACCAGCCTTGGGGCGCCTGGGTGGCTCAGTCGTTAAGCGTCTGCCTTCGGCTCAGGTCATGATCCCAGGGTCCTGGGATCGAGCCCCACATCGGGCTCCCTGCTCAGCGGGAAGCCTGCTTCTCCCTCTCCCACTCCCCCCTGCTGTGTTCCCTCTCTCACTGTCTCTCTCTGTCAAATAAATAAATAAAATCTTAAAAAAAAAAAAAAAAAAGTCAACCAGCCTTGCAAATACAGAAAATTGAACAGTCTTCTTTCCCGAGTCTCAGAGGTCTTTTTCTCTCCTGTTCACCTGGTAGGAAGGATCATTTTCAAATCTATTTTCTCATAGTAAAGTGAGAGTAATACTAGGACCTTCTTTTAGGGATTTAAGGAGGTCAGGCATATAAAACAGCACAGCATGTAATGATTGTTGTTGTTGTTGTTACACTATTTCTAAGAGGAAGCCTGTTTTCTCTAGGAATTCTGTGAGCAAGACGGGAGCCCTCTGGCCCTCCCCCTTTGAAAGAGAAGAAAGCAACACACACATGTGGCTGGTGCAGAAGGAACCCGGTGGTAGCCATACTGATATTCCATTGGCTCCTGGTAACCATTCCTCAGTGACTAAGCATTTGCATTCCACAGCCTGTCTACAAATCCAGTGGTATCCAGAGACACATATCTTCCCTTCTCTTAGCACTGCGGCCAAGCGCGGCCAATTCCTTGAGAAAAATACTGCCCGCAGCCCTGCGTTGGGTTTGGATGGGCACTCCCACTTACTTTTCAGTCCAGACAACTTCTTCTCAGGTTCCAGGCTGGGGAGATTATTAGCAAGAGTAAAGGAAAGACGGGTTGGTATACCGGTGCTCTGTGAAGCCACAGAGCCCACAGACTGCCCCGAGCTTCATCCCACTCATGAAGTTCAAGAGGCAAGTGGTCAGCCAGGATAAATTTGGTTTTATGACCTGCCTTGCAAGAAAGGCCTCTGCTGAATTACATTTGAACGTTGTGTCCCAGTCTATTAAAATCAAGGGTTAGTGTTAAAATAGTCGCCTGAAGAATGTTTATGTGTCTTCTGTAAAACCCTTGCAGAACACATTATTATTTAAAGATTTTATTTATTTATTTTTGAGAGAGAGAGAACGAGAGAGAGCAGGAGCAGGGAGAGGAGCAGAGGGAGAAAGAAAAGGAGGGGGGAAAGAATCCCAAGCAGACTCCACGCGGGGCATGGAGCCCAACTTGGAGCTCAATCCCGTGACCCTGAGATCATGACCTGAGCCAAAACCAAGAGTTAGACGCTCAACTGACTGAGCGACCCAGGCACCCCAGAACACATTATTATTATTGCCATCATTGATGTCCTTAGTCCTAGCTCTTGTAACAATATCTTATGTTTGTAATGTATTCAGTGGGGGGCATCTCACTACAGATGAGTAAATCAGGTGATGAGGTGAAGTGTTCCAGGTGTCTGAATTCCCTATCTCACCATTGCTTCAGACCACACTGGCTAGCATCCTGTTCCATATATCATGAGCCACACAATAAAGTCCTCTAAGAGTCAGGGCCAGAAAAAAGCTTGAATTGTCTGTGTCCTCGTAGTAGAAAATGTTTTCTCTTGGCTTTGGCCTGCCAAGGAGTTCAGAAGCAAATGGAAAAACCGACCACAACCATATCAGTGTAGGCTTTTGGAATGCAAACTTACCCATCTTTTTCTATTTCTTTTGATTTTCTGTTTCTATTTTAATGGTCTCATTGTGTGTGCCTTTTGTTTTATGCCATGGCAATGCTTTTGGAACATAAATGGACAATATAATTTAAGAAAGACAAATCAATCATCCATTGAAGTTTTACCCAGTAGGAAAAAGGGCCACAGAACTTTTCCTTAATTCCAGATGTTTTGTTGCTCTGTTCTCTAGGGAAAGATCTATCCAGAGTAGGGCTGCCAGATAAAATACAGGATGCACAGTTAAGTTTGAATTTTATATAAATAATGAATAATTTTTAGTATAAATATGTCCCCAAATTGCATACTAATTTCTTTTTTTTTTTTTAAGATTTTATTTATTTATTCATGAGAGACAGAGAGAGAGAGAAGCAGAGGGAGAAGCAGGGAGCCCGATGCGGAACTCGATCCCAGGACTCTGGGATCATGACCTGAGCTGAAGGCAGACGCTTAACCATCTGAGCCACCCAGGCACCCACTAATTTTTTATAATAAAAATTATTTGTTGTTCATCTGAAATTCAAATTTAACTAGATGTCCTGTATTTTATCAGCTAAATCTGGCAGCCCTAATTCAGAGTGATAAAGATCCTAGAAATGTAACTTTGCTTTTGCACTTAGGCATTAAGGATAAAGCTGCAAAATTAAAACAAGTTCATAGTAATAGCTTATAACCCTGAAGCTGAGTTGGATACCTTCAAAGTCAGATTTTCAACAACTGGCCTTTGGAAACATTTAGGTTCACTGTCCATGCCCAGAGATGGCATGCACTCTTGAGGCTACATCTAACTTTTTGGTACCCTTGAAGACCAGGTGGACCTGCCTATGGTTTCCCAGGAGCTGTTGACCAGCACTTGACTGGGTCAGCCTCTTCACCTCTACCAATACAAGTTTTGGTTAGTTTTCCCAACCTCTGATTGGGAATTTTTAAACTGCAAATCTCACTCCTACCTCCATGTAGAAGAACCGAATTCTTTCTCTGTCTCGGTAAAAAATGTTTGCCAGTCACTTCGGGGATCACTACAGGTATTTGATAGGAGCTCCCAGAGTTCTCTTATGTCTCCTCTCCAGGCCCCTCACTGTGGTCTGTAGCCCTCATTCATATGAGGGGTGTCTGCCTCCTGCAACATGGTCAGTAAGCAAAGGAGCATGGCTGGTGGCTGCCTCCACGGCTGGGCCCCCAAGCCGGAGACCCCATGAGATGAGCTCACGGTCCTGCATTTTCTCTGGCCTCACCGCCCTGCTGTGCCCAGAGGGAAATGGAGAGGATCATCTTTCGGAACTCTGACCCACTGCTAACACAGGCCCAAAGCTGCCCTGCTTGGGCCTCCACAAGCCGCACAGTGCTTCACACCAACAGCTCCTTCTGCCTCTTCCTCATGTCCTCTCCACTGGGCTTGAAGGACCCATCTCTTGGGGCCTGGCAGGCAACAGACATCTCATGTCTGCTTCCTTTGCCCCAGAAAGCAGAGCTCAAAGCTCCCTCCCTATAACAGTAGAAGCCCTCATGCAAATCAGCTTATGACATGGACTGGTCTTAAGCTTTTCCAATAGTTTGCTAGACATGCTTAAACTTAACTGAAATTCAATGGGGAGCAGACCTTAAAGCTCACACTGATCCTCTTGGCACAAACCATGCCTGACTGGGGGGTACCAGATGGCCTTAGAGAAGGTTGTGCTTGTGATCCTAATCATTTATATCCAGGTTTCAAGGACATTGGTACAAAAGGAGGACATCAGACTGCCTGTCAGATGCTATTTCCCCTTTCCCATGACGCTGCTCTTTGGGGGTCATGAAGTCCCAGATTTTTCAAGTTTCCCCCAACCAGCAGCCAACAACCAAAGCTGCCACAGGAGTGATCTTGTGTCCAGGGACAAAGTGTCCCACTGAGTCAGAATGTGTGCTCCCCAGTGAAGACAAAGACAACCGGGGGCTAAAATGAGGCCTTTACGGGGCACTCTGTAATGATCTCTTTTTCCTCCCGTACTCTCCCCTCTTTCCTCTTGTACAGGTGCCAGATGATGGTGCTGTGGAACACTTGGAAATTCCATCTCCATGTGCCAGAACTTCACATCTCAGCATGGGTGCTCTGGCCTGGCTTTGCCTTGCAGGTGTCCCTGAGTGTCTTTGCTCCATGTTAAATTCTGACCTAAAGGCCCTGAAAGGGATGCACATGATGCATTTGTCCTTCCTAAGGAAGGTGCCTCTCATTTTCTCAGTGTGGTTTACTCCAGTCAATCTGCAGCCTCAGTAATAATCCATATGCCCAAACAATGAGGTCAGAAGCCCCTTGAGAACATGTTCCCTCAAAAAGCAGATCCTGAATTAAGGATTTAGATGCAAGTAGTTTATTTAGAAAATGCTCCCAAGAAGCAGAGCGAGCAAGTGAGGAAGTGAGACAGGGAATGGAAGAGAGACAAGACAGGGAGGATTAACACCATTCCTGCTGTGGGTTCAAGAACTGGGCTCAGTTCTGTTGGTGAGTCTTGGACAGTCTAAAAAGATCACAGCTCACATTGTCCCACCAAAGAGCAAGGAAGCTGAGGCACTATTCGCCCACTTTCTCCCATCATGGGCAGAGGAATGCTCCTGAGCACGGACCAAGTATGCCATGGGCAGAGAACACCCTGAGGCATAGAGAAGCTGGAAGCCATTGGCCTGGATGGCACCTGTCAGCAGGTAACTCCCAGGACAGGTAGACTATAATTGGGGCACAAATACCCTCTGCTGCATGTGGCTTCCTCCTTTCTGCCTCCTTAGCACCTGGACAGTGCCTGGCCCTTCATAGATGCTCAGGAAATGGTAGCTGGAGGAACAGATGAATGAATGAGTATCACATGTGCACAAATATGTTTTAATGGTTCAGCAAATGCTACTCAGTTGTCAAAAACCATTTGGGACTTTTTGA
The DNA here is from genome assembly GCF_964656455.1 of Halichoerus grypus. NCBI lineage: Eukaryota > Metazoa > Chordata > Mammalia > Carnivora > Phocidae > Halichoerus > Halichoerus grypus. Next base: position 98,822,945 of record NC_135713.1, read on the forward strand.
CCAACTCAAATGTCAATGACAGTTGTTAGCAGTGGGCATATCACGATATCTACTTTCAGGGGCACCTGGGTGGCTCAGTCAGTTAAACGTCTGCCTTCAGCTCAGGTCATGATCTCAGGGTCCTGGGATCGAGCTCTGCATCGGGCTCCCTGCTCTGTGGGGAGCCTGCTTCTCCCTCTCCCTTTCCCTTTTCCTCTGTCTGCCATTCCCCTGCTCGTGAGAGCTTTCTCTCTTTCCATCAAATAAATAAATAAAATCTTAAAAAAAAAAAAGAGCGAGAGATCTGCTTTCAGTCTGAAGTCCTTGACAGGAGTAGATGGGAAGAATCACCAAGGTCATCAAATACAAAACCAAGAAGGGGAGCCTCCCTGTATCACACTTTGGAAATCATCAAGTGTATATAAATAAGAGATATTATTATCACCTCTATTCCTGGATGTTTCTGGGGATAGGTGACTCAGCACCTAACTGGGCTGACGATCTCATTGTTATGTAGCTTTGCCAGTTAGACAAATCTTTTTATATTGAACCATAATTTCCTTCCTAATTGCTCATTGGTTTCTTCTACATCTACAGAAACCCAGTTATTTATTTATTTATTTATTTATTTATTTATTTATGTCCAACACATATAGCCCCATTGGCATAATTTCAAAACAAGCAACAGAACCTATGTTAGGAACGGATAGATAGATTGCATGCCAAGAGTGAGACTATGGTTGAACTGTGAGATTTGGGGAGAGGAAGAAGGTGTGAATACACAGGGGAAAGGGGAAGTTTGAGACTCTGCTGAACAGTCAAGGTGCAGGAATGAGGTGTCAGGACCCAACCTGCCCGAGCTTCTCCTCTGGCTGCATCCTAGACCCTGCCTTCATCCGACAGTCACCTTCTCTGAATCCTAATCACCAGTCCCCTTTCTCCAGTTGTTTGATCTCTCGGAGGCCTGTGTTTTTGTTTACTACCATCACCTCTTGTGCGCCCACCCCTGCAAGGCCTCAGGGCACCACCCCTGCCTCTCTCCTATGCTGCCAGTAGCTCCGTCTTAAGTTCCGTCATGGGCCTGAGGTAAAGATGCCCACGCTGCTCTCCTCACTCCCTCTCACCCACACCTATGCTTTCGACTATGACCCATGCTCTGACAACCCCCAAATCTAAATCTGTGCTTCAAACTTCCCTCTTCTCCGTGAGATGGGCCCACACATTTATAATTTCTAACTTACTATTTTTATCTAGATTCTCTGTTGGCCACCACACTCAAAAGGTCCAACAATTCTTTCTCTCTTCCCACTCTCAACTTATTCATCATGCTGCACTTCCTATTTTGGAAAATGACACAACTATCCAAGCCTGAAACCTAGAGGTCCTTAGAGATTCCCTTTTCCACTCCATTGAGATCCAACTGATTGTATTTACCACATATCTCTTGCATCTGTCTTATCTTTTCCATGTCCCATCCTTGCCATTATTTAGTCATTCAACAACTTCCAAAAGATCTCCCTCCTACCATTATCTGCCACCTTTTTCCCTTTCTAGCCCCACCCTCTATGTGGCCATCAGAGTCATCTTCCTAAGCTGCAAATGTTCTCACGTCTTCTTTGACATGGCACTTATAGGTCTTCATCCATGGGACCCTCCCTACCTGTCCAGCTATTTGTGAACACCTAAGGATCAGTATTTTATCCGTTGAAACCAACTGACTAAAAAATATTTCTTGAACACCTCTACATGCTTAAGATTGTGTTAGGTCTGGTGGATGACATAAAAGAAGTTTAGTACATGACCTTCAACTTCTAAGGGCTTTCAAAACTAACATATGGAAAGAATTACTACATAATTAAGTGCTTAATTGTGTGGTATAGACTCCAAAAGCAATATGAAGTGTATTTCCAGGTTTTCTAAGTTTCATAAAAATTAACCAATAGGTGTACACACATAAATTATGCATGTGTAGTTCCCTGATAAAAAGTTTATAATACAAATTTGCCTTGGTAACACTAGTCACTTAAACTGTGAAGGGGGAAGGAGGTCACCTCCGTTAGGCAACAAGCCTTCATTAGTTTGAGGGCTTACTTCACAAAACTACTTATTTTATTGCAATAATCATCCTATTCTCATTTCAGTAGGAAGGAAAATGGTCTGTGTAATTGAAACCAAAAATGGGCTATTGCTTACACTTCTTAGAGGGATATAAATCAGACAGAGTCAACATCAGGTCCAACAGGCAAGGTAAGGAAGAAAAACTGCTTATAACTGTGTTATGGATTGTATGTTTGTTTTCCCCCAAAATGCCTATGTTGAAGCCTAATCCCCAGTGTGATGGTATGTGGAGGTGTGGTAATTAGGTCATGAGGGTGGAACCCACGTTTATGGGATTAGTGTCCTTGTAAGAAGAGAGCATCTCAGGGGAGGACAGATCTACCGGCACCTTGATCCTGGACTTCCCAGTCTCCAGGACTGTGAGAAATAGATATTTGTTATTTAGGCCACCCAGTCTATGGTATTTTTGTTACAGCACCCTGAAGTGATGAAGACAAACTCTTCAGCATAGCAACCTAAATCAGTGTACTACCCAGCTTCAAAAGAAGGCAATCTAGCTCCAAGCAGAGAACCTTGCAAACAGATGGGCCCTCTCTGCAATCTAATAGTGGCCTAGCACTTTCATTATGAAGCCTGGGCAGGCTGGCCCATTATGATGTTCCCATCATGTCAAATTCCCATGCAGAACTCCACAGAGAGGCCATAAGCACCCAGATTTTCTGTCCTGAAAATAGATGGATGTGGCTTTGCAGAAACGAAACCAATTTAGATGAAACATGGTGCCCATTACTTTCCCTGTGAAAACTGTTCATCGGTGAGGTATCAGAAGTCCAGGGAAATTAAATCATCTCTTCTTGTTCTTGCTCATTAGCTTGTGTGGGTTTGAAACAAAGGAAACTGGTGCTAAAGGATTTAACTCATACTGGAGGGTTTTTCTGGAGTGGCCAGAGCTTTAGACTAGGAGCCAGGAAGCTTGAGCCCTGCTGCTGGCTCTGCTGTTAACTGACTATGTGTGCCTGCTAAGCCCCTTAACTTCTGGAGTCTCAGGCTCCTTATAAAGTTCTGCTGGCAATAAACACATTTTTTTAATGAAAACATCTCAGGAAGTTTGGGGCCCTAAAAAACGTAGGGTATCTGGGATTCCTACTGCAACCCTTTAAAGTGCCCCTGGGCTATTTATATCCAGGGCCATAATCCCTTCCTGACTTGCCTCTGTGCGGAGTTTACCATAATGTGAGCACCTGCTCACTTGTTCCATTGCCAAAATTAGGTTTTAAAAGGACCCATTGTATTAACACAGTGTCTTCAAGTTTTGGAAACACTTTCACAACACCATTTCATTCAGTCCTCACAATACCTCTGAAATAGGCAGAGCGAGTGTTATTCTTATTTCAGGGGTGAGGGAACTGAACTCTTGGTTCAGAATCCAGGAGCGCTTCACTTCCTTTGTCCTCTCCCAACTCCCCAGCCTCCCTCTGCTTTCCGAAGGCCCACATGTCAGTTTTTCTGGGCCTTCCAGGTTAGAGCCTAGAAACGGGTTGGTCTTCCCACCCGACCCTAAATACAAGTGTTCTCTCTTGCTCCTTTTAATTGGAGGTTTTCTATATAATTCTTATTCTGGGAGGAAAAAAATAATCTCAGCCTTTCCCAAGCATATACTGCCTGCCTACTCTAGGCCAGATATTCTATTTTCATCCTTCCTCCCTTCCTTTTAGTCTCCATCACTACAAAAATAATTTATTCATCAAATATTCCTTGAGTTGCTACTTTTTGCAGGGCACCATTTAGATATTTAGTGGTGAAGGTGGTGGGTACACACAAGGTACTTGCATTTGGTGGGACAGCTATGTGAATTTGTAAGTGGTATGTCTGTTTTATGATTGTCCTGTGTTCCTCTCTATTTGCATTTTCAGTCTTAGGTTTTAAATGACACAAGGTTGGATCCTTGCATTGTGAACTCATCCCTCCTTGATATATGGAAAAGAGATATCTCAACTGGACGTTTTTACCTGCCTCAAAGATTTCCACTGATACCAAAAGTCAGGGGGCACCTGGGTGGCACAGTTGGTTGGGTGGCTGACTCTTGGTTTGGGCTGGGGTCCTCATCTTAGGGTCCTGGGATTGAGACCCGCATCGGGCTCTGCGCTCAGTGCAGAGTCTGCTTGGGAATTCTCTCTCCCTCTACCCCTCCCCCTCCTCTCTCTCTCTCTCAAATAAATAAATCTTAAAAAAAAAAAAAGTCAGGACTGGTAGAAACATGAAAAGAAAACAAAAAGTTTTATCACACAAGAAATAGTTGAAGAAACAGTGGCAAAACCAAGATCATTTAAATTACTGAATGGTAAATGCTGTTTGGTCATTATTTATAAGACTCCAGAGATTCTTCTACACCCAGCTGCTGGGTTAAGAGAAATTTTCTACTAAGAACCAGCTGCATTTACAAAAGTTCATTTGTGCATCTGCTACATGAAGCCTGTAGTGAAGTATAAGTTCAAGACCTTCTTAACTCATTAGTCGGTAACTTATTGATTCTGAAAGCTACAGACCCTGTGCCTTGTCATCATTTTCATAAAGCATTCCTCAGGGTAGTGTTCACTGTAAAATATTGAGCTTATTAAGAGTTTTGGGGCCTCTGATTAACTTTCCCAGCAAAAGCTATGTTAAGTAAATTAGGTACCAAATAAATCTAATATGATTGTGGAAAGTCTTTAGCTAAATTAAGATGCTGACAGCTCACATAACAAGGTGCGAAGCAATGGTAATTAAGAAAAACAATCACCTATGCTGCTGAGAGGACAGCTCTGACCCCCAGTGAAGTGACTCCCAAGGCATCTGTTTTCTAAAAGACAGATCTTGCTGTTTTGTTCTGCTGCAAAGGTGGGGGGAATTGATTGGGCAAGAGATCTCTTTCTTTATTCCAATATTCACTACATACTCTAATACAGAGAATTATGTGTGGGGGAATAATCTTGTTTGAGGCAGAAGGGCAGATTAGCAGAATTACCCAAACTCTCTTACATCCCTCAGTATGGCGCTCACAACTCCCCGCTCCCTGCTTTCCTCTGTTGAAGAGGCAAGAGAACTAAGAACTTCACCGCTTTAGGACTTCTTCACAGGTAGGAATGGCCAAGTGACCCAATTCTGGCCACTGAGATGTGAGTGGCAGTCACTGGACACAGGTTCTGGGGAAGATTTTCAAAAGGGACAGATGTGACTGGCATGCCCATTCTGCCTTTTGTCCCCTTATCCTTCTCCCTTCTTCTGTATGGAATGTGACCAAGATGCCCACCTGGAGGTACAGCAGCTGTGTTTGAAGGACGGCAGGACAGGGAGCCAAAGGGGGCTTGGGGTGTCTATTCCTTGGGTGCCTTCTCACTTGAGAGAAGAATTCCCATCAGTTTAAGCCATATTCAGCAGGATTTTTGTTGTTTGCAGTCAAATATAAGATTAATTTTAGGATTTTTCAGCTCAGATAATTCCTCAGCAGTGTTGTTGGGTTTAGTAGAAGTAAAACAACAACAGTCTTGCATCCTTTATGGTAACGATTTACATTAGGAATTTTCAGGCAGTGACAGGAACTTCTTCAGCGTCAGACCCGTGAATACAGACCCAGTGTGAGTGCTGTTCTCATCAGGCCCTTCAACCTCTCCATCTGGTGACAATCCTCTTCTTGGGAGATAACTCTCCATCAATTCCTGTGGACTTATTTAAGGAGCAGGATCATACCTTCCTACTGGCTTCTTGGAATGGTTCATCTGTGTTCAGTCTTTTGGGATCTAGCATTTAAACCTTTCCTGTTCTAAGGAAGGCTTGTATAAAAATAAGATGGGGGTTCCTGGGTTATATTGCTTTCACCCGCACCATACTTTGATTCTTTCATATAATCCTGGAAAATGAAGCAATGACAACAAAGATAAGTTCAGACCTAAGTGAGAGGAGCAAAGGGAGAATGCGAGGTTGATAAACCTAACTCCTGTGGAATTTGATCTCCTAGGTCACAATCTGTTTGCCATGCCATTCCACACATACTCTGGACACTACTTGAGCAGTCAAGTATGAAGACAACAGTGGTCAGCTGGTGAAGTGAATTGTAGTATCTCCACATACTTCCTCTTTGTATTATGTGTCTACACAGAAAACTGTGATTCAGAGTCAACTTTTCTCTCTGCCAAGAACCTAGTTGTATACATTTCAGATTTCTTATACTTAATTATGGGGCATACTGGGGATTTGGTTTTATTTCTTCTTGAGATATGATTTGTTTCATTTCATCAACAAATATTTATTTGAACGCTGTATTAGTTATCTATTACTACATAACACAGTGCCCCAAAATGTAGTAGCCCAAAACAAAAATAAACATTTATTATTTCACAGTGTTTGAGAGTCAGGAATTCAGGAGCCATTTAGCTTGGCCATTCTGGCATTCAGGAGCCATTTACCTTGGCGATTCTGGCTGTGGTCAAGATGTCAGTAGAGTTGCAGTCATCTGAAGGCTGGACCGAGGCCGGAGGATCCATGTCCAGTACTGCTCACTCACACGGCTATTGGTAAGAGGCCTTACTTCTTCACGGACTGTTCCTAAAAGGCCTCAATAGTCAGCGCTGTTCCTTCCCAGAATGATTCTCAATGGCCCCTGGCTCCACCCTCAGAGTCATCTTTCCTGTTCCATCACAGGTAACCTGTGCAGGCAGCTGCATAGTTTTCTCAGCTTGTTTCTTCCTGCAGAAGTTTGGGGATGTAGAGGCCACTTTTCCTTTTGTACTGTCTCTGCCCTTTATAATACAAGTTGGCCATATTTGGGACAATACAATGTGTGGGTCTGACAAAACTTTGTGGGTCTGTACTCTTATTGGGGTTCACTCCATTAGGTAAAAGTCATATCCACAAATTGCTCTAAGGTAAGCCCCCCTCTTCCTGAGCTTCTCTGGGCCTGCTAGGGGACACCATCCTCAGACTTCTCTGAAGCCCTACTGTTTGAATGAATAATTCTTGAAGCACAACCTTGGATCTTTCTGGACCTTAATGAAGGATTTTATAGTCAATTCCTTGGCTTCATCTTTAGATCATGTTTTTCTGAGATTACTCAGAGAGTTTGCCAGAAGGGCAAACTGAGAAACTTTAAATATAATACTTCTGGGGTCATTTTGTTTATCAGCCCTTCCTTTAGCTCTTTTCTCCCCTCTTACATTTTACTCTAAGCAGCAAGAAGAAACCAGGTGGCATCAACATTCTGACTGGAAATCTCCTCAGATAGATCAACCAGTTCACTAGGTATATTTTCTACTTTCTACTTGGTTGCTGAACATTTTGGCACTTCATAAGAAGAATCAACTTTCCTCTCATTTCTAATAACTTTTTCCTTATCTCCTTTAAGCCTCCCTTGCAGCCTCCTCAAAGGCTATTAAGCTTCTACTATCAGGTCCTTCAAGGCACTTCAGCCTTCTTTCCCAGTGTCTTCTATGTCCTTCCAACTTCTGCCTGCTTCCCAGTTCAAAAGCCACTCCCATGTTTTAGATTTTTATTATAGTAGCACTATTGTACTTTCAGGTACCAAAATCTGAATTAATTACTCATATAACAAATTACTCAAAAATGTAACATTTTAACACTAGAAACATATATTATCACACACAGCTTCTGTGGGTTAGGAATTTGGTAATGGCTTAGTTGGGAGGTTCTGGCTCAGGTTCTCTCCTGATATTTCAGTCAAGATGTCGGTCAGGGCTTCAGTCACTGGAAGCCTTGATGAGCAGGAGGATCCATTTTCAAGATGGCTCACGTGGCCATTGGCAGGGTCCTCAGTCATAGGGCTGCTTGAGTGTTCTCATGACAGCCTTCTGCTAGAGTGAGTGATCCAAGAGAGAGCAAGACAAAGCTGAATGTTTTTTATGAACTAGCCTCAAAAGTCACAAACTAATTTCTTCAATATCCTACTGGTGGTATAGGGTCATTCCTATTCAATACAGAAAGAGACTATGCAAGGACACGAACACCAGAGGGTGAGGATCTTTGTGGTCGTCTCGGAGACTGACTGCGACAAACACTTACCAGGGCCAAGGTTCTGTGCAGGGCCCAACTGGGGACAGAAGAAAAGAGTCGCATTCCTCTAGGAACTTAGACTAGAACTAGGGTGATTAGACACGTACACAAATAATGTGAAAAATATCATTGAATTATAGAACCAAATTGCTGGGAAAGGAAAATGCACTCACTTGATGCATTTCTCTATTTATTTCTTCTACTAGTTTATAAGCGCCTGGCAGGACATCACTCATCTTTATTCCCCACAGGGCTGAGCTCAGGGCCTTGCTAATATAGGTGTTTAGTAAATATCTCCTGAGCAAAGAAAACCCTGCATCAAGCTCAAGAAAGACTGAAAAGTAAGAATAGGCCATTGATTAAATTTCAATTATTTTTATTTTCTACAAAATGATTTCAGGAGACAATTAGAATAAAATTGAGATTACAAGGTGTTAAGGAGGTGGTGAGAGTACATCAAGTTTGGCAATAAAAGGAAGGGTAGAGATGAGGTTTGGCTTGAGAGGAAGTGGCCAAAAGATTCTTTCCAAGTTTAAGGAAAATGTGAGTGTTTTTCTAGGCAAGAGAGGAGTCAGAAAGAGAAGAGAGAAAATAGGACTGAAGAAAAAAAATGTTGGTCATTGATGGAGCAGTGTCCTAGGAGGGATTCCCAAGCACAGATAGAGGACTAGACTTTGAAGAGAAAAAGGAACCTTTCTTCCTTTGATAAAGGTCAGAAGATCAAGAGTCACTTTTGAGTGAAGAAAAGGTAAGTTCTGTTATGTCATGTTGAATGGCTTTGATTGTTTTTCAGTGAAATTGGGGCAAGATCATTCTATAGACTGAGGGGACCAAGAAGAATGGGAGCTGGAGAACAGAGGAAGGTAAAAGAGCTGTTAGAAGGAATTTGAGAGGGAGTGACCCCAATACTCTGGGCTGACAGAGAAGAGGCAGCCGAGGTTGAAGGTTTAATCGTCTGGGTCTGTGGGAGAACCAGCACACAGGGAGGCACGATGGCCTCTGGCTGCACTCAGCTGGCTGTGAGCAGGAAGACAGGAAATAGATGGACAATAACAGCCACCAGCACAACGGCCATGGTGGCGAATCTCAGGAGACCGGCATCTGATTCCCATCCTGACTGACTGTTCACATTACATCGTGAGATTTCTTTCCCCTGAAAATCACTATGAGCTCTGAGCTAAGAAGAAAGTGTGTGGTGTATAATGAGGAAAATATGGAAAGAGTTTTAGATCTTTTTAACAATTCTTAACATGAACAATTTAAGATTTAATTACTGATTAGCACTGCTTCAGATCAAGTAAATGATGTCAATATTCTCTTTATAATTCAGCCCACAGGGAATAAACACTTAGTTTTCATGATCCTCCGTGGATAGGTCTTACAACCACCTACATAAAACCAACTGCACTTTATGGGAAATATTCTCAAGAGCTGGGGGACTGGGGATTAGAAGATTTGGGTTCATGCATCTGTGCCACTGTCTATGTGATGCTGAGCAAGTCACTGAAACACTCTGGGGCCCTTATCACTCATTTGTAAAATAGGAAACTGGATTGGGTGCTCTCTAATGCCTTTCAGCTCTACCATTTCATGGTTCTATGCTTTCTAGTCCATCAAAAAACTAGATTTTCCTCTGTGAGTGCCATGCAAGCTGGACATGAGGGGTCTCATTTAGATAATCACTCATAAACACATCTGTCTGAGACTAGTAAACGTGTCCCATTTCCTTCAGTAGATGGCATTCAGCAGCTATATGATGACTGCCCTCATTTCTCACTAAAAAAAGTCCTTAATGGGGATTGTTTATTTCCCTTTCTAGTCAGCTGAGGATTTGGGGTAAAAGTGAGAAACACAGGCTTCTAGGACTCAGAACTTTCCCTTTCGGTTAATGGCATTTTCCTTCTTTCACACATGACCCCAAGTGAGGCCAATCGTTCACTCTTGGGGCACATAAATTCTTCCCGAAGGTTTCATAATTTTCCTATCCTTCTTGGCTAGGTACATGGTACCCCCAACCAGATCACTTAAAAAAAATCAGAGTTGCTTTCATGAAAAACCATTTCTGATAGCTCCTCTTTGAATGATCACAATGTCTTCCACAACTGGTTTTCATGATCTATTTTGCTTTCAGGAGAAGTCACCTACAGAGATGGGCTCCTTCCCCAATTTCTTTGCCGGAAGATTTATGTAATCTTTCTTTATAATGTGGCAATTTAGGCATTGCTCCATCTAGCCTAAGTCATATTTGCCCTAACCTGATGTTCAATTCTCAGGGGAGATGAGAAATTAAAATTATTAGTCATCATGGGGAAGAATAATGTTATAAAACATTTCCACACTTAATAGTCATTCTTCCTTGCATCTATATAGCTTTACAGTCTTAAAAGTGCTTTTACAGATATTTTCTTTGAGTATCATCTGTGTTTCTTACACCCCCGTTATCTCTTTTGCTAAGAAACAGAACCCAAAAGGGACACAAGAAGGAAGGCACAGCAGAATAGGAGACCAGCCCCAAGAGTGAGTGAAACACTGGACTTTGCAGCCTGGATTAAGTCCCGACTCTGTGTATCTTTGGGCAAGTCATGCCTACCCTCTGGGCCTGGATTTCCTCATCTGAAAATTGTGGCTATGAATGCCCACTCTACCCATACTTCCTGGAAGAGAGTTTAAAGGAAAGACCAGTTAATGGTATAGTATTGACCCCTGGAAAGAGCTACTATCCTGGCTGTCTTCCCTCCTCCCAAATCCTGGTATTCTGAGCTATGTGGACAGCCTGGAAGAAAATCAGGAGGCTCCTTTACTCCTAGAGACATCAGGATGACAGAATTCCCTGCTTCCTCTCTTTTGGGGCCTACCTTCCAAAGCACAAAGACACAGTCTTTTCCTCTCTCCTCCTGCTCTTGATCCCCCAGGAGGGCCAGTGTCTCTACCTTAAATCATAGTGCTGCCCCAGATTCCTTAGATCAGAGGACTCCCAGGTATGAAGCCTGGGCTCCACAATGGACCATGGCTTGCAAGCCCTGCGCTTTTCCTACTAATGCTTTACTCCTGCTGCTGTTTTGTGCCAACTCTCTCAGGGTAGGAAGTCATTTAATTTCCTCCAAATCTTTTCTAGACTTAGAATATCTTCTTTTATAGCAAAGCATGGTGGAAAGCATTGGTGTTGGAGTCAGAAAAATTTATATTTGTATCCATGCTCCTCAGATGACTGGTTGGGCAAGTTAGTTAACCTCCCTGAGCCCTGGTTTTTCAGCCAGTGCAGACACGGCACAATGTGGAAGCTCAGATGCTGAGTGGGACTGTTTCTGTTGTCCCAGAATTGCAGCTAAACCAAACATGAGCATCACAGGCACTGGACACTCTGCATTCCAAGTACAATGAACAGCCAGCATCCTTAGGAGGAAAAGAGGGGACATCCTACCCCATCCATGGACTTGAAAGGATGTGGAAGTGGATCCCTGTGTGCACGTAAAGGAGCTCAGAGGAGGGTGGAGATTTAGGAGCTGTGCAGCTGCCAAGCGGCCTGTGGGTTACACAAGGGGATGCCCAACCCAGCAGAAGAACCACAGTGCATGCATGGGTTCCAATGGAGATGGAGCTGCCCTTGGAGAGAGGGGTTCAACAGCAGAGGGGTGGAGTGAAGCTGGACCCCACACTAAGAAAGCCTGGAGTACCTCCGTCAGTAGAACACCCATCAGCAGAGGCCACTAGAAGTAGGCAAATTTTGGCCCACTATCTGAAGAGTGGGGAAGGAGAAAGTTCAAAGACAGAAAAAAATAAAAAAAAAGGAAAAACAGTGTGAAGAGAACCTTGTATTTATTCTCATCCCACAGCTAAGGGCAGGAGAAGAGATGAGACCAGAATGAAGTTTTAAAATAAGATTCATCTTAAATATCAAAATGAGATGGTTCCAATAACCATAAGTGATAAGAGTGGTAGAGAAGCCAGCCAACAGATAATGATGGACCCACTACCCAGTGGGAAAAGAGGGTGTCAAGAGAGCCTATTTAGAAGTAATTAGGAAAACTTTTAAATTTCAAATGTTTATACCCCAAAGAGTTGAGGCCACTCCTCAGTAACCCGGTAATAGGAATAATTGGTAGTTTATTGTTTTCGTGGCTCTTAAATTCTTTCTAGCTGCTGCTTTCCATCCTTGAGAGATCCTCTTTTTAAAAATACTTTTTCAGGGATGCCTGGGTGGCTCAGTCGGTTAAACATCTGCCTTCAGCTCAGGTCATGATCCCGGAGTCCTAGGGTCGAGTCCCGCATCGGGCTCCCTGCTCAGTGGGAGTCTGCTTCTCCCTCTCCCTGCTGCTCCCCCTGCTTGTACTCTCTCTCTCTGTCAAATCAATCAATCAATCAATCAATTTTTAAAAAAAAAACAACTTTTTCATTAGCTGTTTGTCTTTCCAGTCTCTCTGCTCTTTTGTTTCAAAATGCCCCATCTTACCTAATAAGCTCCATTTCTTTCCTCATCTTGATGAACATTTTAAACATTTATTTTGAAATGACTTTCAGATTAACCCAATATTTGCAGTTCTTTGGGTTTAATTTCTCCTATTTTTGCACCAGTTGATTATCTCTGAACAAACTGCATTTCCTTATTTGCTTTCAGCTCACCTGCAGTGGGAATTACCTTCTTCAAGTATCCTATGCTCTTCTGAGTTGTAGAGACAGCCCTTCAGCTCAGTTTTGAGATCACCTCTGACAGGGTGTTAAGAGGTCTACCTATTTCAAAACTCTGTGTGTTTCTCTGTGTCTGTCTGTCTCTCTATGTAGTATAAGAGTCTTGCCATACTGTTGCATGCAGAGCAGCCTAGAGGTTCTGATTTTTCAAGAATGACTCTTTCTCCAATAAGAGGGGTTGGCACTTGGGTCTAAAACAAGCCCTTAAACTGCAGACAAAGATTTCCCCAACTCCCAGCTTTGTTCAGGGAGTCAATTCAATTTCCCCACTTGTGCAGGACCTATGACCTCCATTCCTGTCTCCCTTTCCTGAGCCCCAACTGGTAAGAAAAGCTGATGTTGAGTTTGCTTACCCCTGTGGGTCCCAAGACCCCAATTCTACTCAGCACCAAGGAGCCCCTCTTCATTTTTGGCACCTAGAACTTTCTCTTTGTTTCTGAACTTGACATAAATTGTTAAAACACTTATCCAATATTTCCGTGTATTTGCTGGGAGGGAGCTGAATCCAAATGTTTCCCCTTTCTGTACTTGGAGATGGGAGCAAGCTTGGGAAAAGCTTTTTTCTACAGATTTTTAGAATCTGGTAGCTTTAAGAGGGAATTGGTGCATAGATTATCAGCCGTAGTGACCCCATTGTGTTCCAGAATGGCTATGGAGTTAGTGTTGATGTATTTATTGTTAAATATTCTGATAATCCCTGACAGAATCTGGAAGGATGGAAAGACAAGAAATTAAGAGCTGTTTTCAGCACTTGATTCAGAGAGTTGTAACCTGATTCTAAGGGTAATGGGCTAGTGCCTCTTTGCTTTAGGGAACTACCTCAGTTTTGGGACAAGATGTCCAGGCTGCAGCTGCTGGAGAAGGAACCCATGATCTGATGAAATAAGCATCTCACCCTAGCCTAGGAATAATCAGAATGAGAAAAAAAGCAGGAAAAATGCTTGTTGGTATGTATCTCAGAACTCCATTTTCTGCTTTAATCTATGAAAGAGATTAAAGAGATTGAGAAACTGAGTTCTGAGTTATTTGGGCCAGATAACTCTTTGTTGTGGTGAACTACTCTGCACTGTAGGATGTTTAACAGTACGTCTGGCTTCTACTCAGTTGATACCACTAGTAACCCTTCAACCCCAGTTGCGATAACCAAAAAATGCTAGAGGCATTGCCAGATATCCCCAGGAATGGGGGAGTCCCCCCCACACTTCACTGAGAATCTCTCATCTATGAGAACAAGGGATTGTCAGCCTTATCTAACTGGATCAATTAATCATTTGACAAAGATGTACCAAGAGGTTTTCAGGTAGTAGGCCCTGGCACACAAAATGAGTTCAGATCCTTGCATGAAAGTGTCCAAACATGGAGATTATAGTACAATGTCACATGGGCAGAGTGTCTGGGGACTGACTGAGGAGAACCTCAAAGGTGATTGAACTTGGCTGGACTTCACTCAACAAGGAGGATTGAGGGGTAGCCCAGAACCAAACATGCAAGGTGATAGAGGTAAGAGAGAGCAGTCTGTGTTCTGGAGACCCCAAAACATCAGCCTCTGATGTCTAAGAGGGACATTTCCTTTGAGAGTCCTCAATTTAGCAAACATCCTTTTAATACAGAGTTTTCTCCATAAAATTCATGAAAGTTTAAGACAAAGTTTCTGAGATATCTCTTTATATCCTTAGTGGATTCTACAAATGGGGGGCTAGGATGTAGGGTCTGTGCAGGGAAGTACTTCATAGTCATAGCTCTGGAATCAGACACTCCTGAGTTCAGGCCCTCACTCTGCCTCTTACTAGTTGTGGGACTTTGACTCTCTCTTCCTCAGTCCTCTCAGCTGTGAAGTGGGGATGATAACAGCTCCGACCTCACAAGCTTGCTGTGATGATCAGGAGTGACTAGACACCTGTACTTAGCACAGCTCCTGCGCACAGTAAACATTCATTAAAATCCTTGATTTTTTCCTCTCTCCTGGACCACTTCCATAAGCATATTCATATACCATAATATACTTAATTTTTTAAAAACCTGCAGACCCCACTATCCTATTGCTCTCCTTCTTTTTATAGAAAAACTCTTGAAAAGAACTGTCTATAGTCTCAATACCATCTCTTTTATTCTCTCTTGAAGCCCCTCCAATCAAGCTTTGGACCCCATCACTCTACCAAAATAGCTACAGTTGAGGTCACTAGCCTCACGACTTTAACATCACATCTGTATTTTGAAACTTCTACATTTCTATCTACCATCTAAACCTTCCCTCTAAACTCCAGACACATACATCTAACTGGCTATTCGGCATCTTTACTTGGATGTTTATGGAGCATCCCAACAGAACAGGTCTGAAAGAGAACTCCTGATTTTCCCCTCATTCTCCCTGAAAACTGCTCGCCTTGCAGCCTTCCCATTTTAGTTGACAGAAACAATATCTGCTGGTTGCTCAGGCCAAGAGCGTTGGAATCATCCTGGACTCTTCATTTTCTCTCACACCCACATCCAATTTATTAGCAAATGCTATCAGTTTGACCTTCAAAATATATCCAAAATTTACCACTTCTCATCCTCTCCACTGCTCAGCACTCTGGTCCAAGCTACCACTATTGTCCATCTGGATTATTCTATTGTCTCCTTACTGGTCTCCCTATCCTCCTGTGATGGTTACTTTGATGTGTCAACTTGGCTAGGCTATGGTGCCCAGTTGTTTGTGATCAAATACCAGTCTAGATATTGCTGTGAAGGCATTTTTAAAAAGATGTGATTAACATTTAAATCAGGAGACTTTAAGTAAAGCAGATTATCCTCCATAATGTGGGTGGGCCTTTTCCAATCAGTTGAAGGTCTTAAGAGCAAAGACAGAGGCTTTCTAAAGAAGAAAGAATGTTGCCTCTAGACTACAATACTGAATTTCCACCTTTGGATTCAAGACTGCAGCATTACTTTTTCTCCCCACCCCCCAATTTTTTTATTGTGGTAAAATGCATAAAACATAAAAATTACCATCTTAACCACTTCTAAGTGTGCAGTTTAGTGGTATTGAATATATTTACAACGTTGTACAGCTATCACCACCATAAAATCTCCATATATCTTTTCATCTTGTAAAACTGAAACTCTATAATCCATTAAACAATAATTCCCCATTCCTCACTTCTTCTAGTCCCTGGAAAACACCATTACACTTTCTACCTCTATGATTTTGACTACTCTAAGTATCTCATGTAAGTGGAGTCATACCGTATTTGTCCTTTTGGGACAAGCTTATTTCATTTAGTATAATATCCTCAAAGTTCCTCTATGTGGTAGCATGAGTCAGAACTTCTTTCCTTGTAAAGGGTGAATAGCATTCTGTTGAACGTATATACTACATTTCGCTTATCCATTCATCTGTTGATGGACACTTGGGTTGCTTTCACATTTTAAGTACTGTGAATAACACTGCTATGAACATGAATGTACAAATACCCCTTTGAGACCCTGCTTTCTATTCTTTTAGGTATATACCCGGAAGTAGAATTCTAGATCATACAATAGTTCTATTTTTAATTGTTTGAGGAATCACTATATTGTTTTCCACAGTAGCTATATCATTTTACATTCCCATTAACAATGTACAAAGGTTCCAACTCTTACCAATACTTGTTATTTTCTGGGGTTTGTTTTTGGATAGTAGTCCTCCTAATGGGTGTGAAATGGTGCTGTCCAGCAATATGGATTTTAAACTTGCCAGTCCTAACAATAGTGTGGGACAATTCTTTAAAATAAATCTCCCTCTCTTTCTCTCTCTCTCTATATATACCCTATTGGTTCTCTCTGGAGAACCCTAATATACCTCCTCACAATGGTTATCTACATACAGCAATCACAGGCAGCTCCTTTAAATAAGAATCAGTTTGTCACTCCTCTGATCAAAAATATGTTGCAGTGACCTCCCGTTTCAAACAGAGCAAAAGCCGAAGTATTTACAATGGCCTGAAAGGACCCAGGTGATCTGGGCTGCCTGTTCCTCTAAGGTTGTCTCCTTCTACTCTCCCTTTCAAGCTGGATCAAGTTAAAGAGCATCGCTGTAAAGATAAAGCAGGTAATATTATGTACATATGTGGACCATACAAAGACTGGAAATAAATTGCATGTCAGAAGCCTAATGGGAGTCAGAACTGGGAACTCGTAAGTTGAAGATGGAGGCTATTCTTTCTGTCTCTCAGGGGTTCATGATCTCTTTTCTCAGCTCCCCCTCCCCGCCCCATGTGTGTTCCCTTTTCCTTTACCTTCCTCTGCTTACTAATCTTGCACATGGCCTCCAAATGGCTGACTCATGACCCAAGTCATCCAGCCATTCAACAAGTATTAAGTGAGTGCCCAATATGTGGCAGGCACTGACCTATGCCCTGTGGATGAAGCAGTGAAGAAAACCAACAGAAAAGGATGTCTTCCTAGAGCTTATGATCTAATCTTGGGTGGGGTAGAGGAAAAATATAAAATAAAACAGGACGAACATGCAAAGTATAACATGTCATGATTAAAAGCGCCTCAGAGAAAACAGCAGGGAAGAAGAGAGAAAATTGGACGGGTGTGACAGTAAACAAGGCAGTAAGAACAGGACTCATTGAGATGACTATAAGAAGAACCTGCAGGAAGGAAGGAAACAGGGTGAGTAGGATGGCGGAGGATGGTGAGGGGGAGGTCAGATCACTTTGGGTGGACAGATTAGGAAGGGCCCTGGCTTTTATTTTGGGTGAGATGGGAAATTACTGGAGGGTTTTGAGCAGAGGAATTTCATGATCTGACTCACATTTTAACAGAATCATGCTGACTGCTTTGTTGCAGACAGTCTGTAAGGAGACAAGGGCAGAAGAAGGGAGTCCATTTATTTTTTTTAAAGATTTTATTTATTTGATACAGAGACAGAGATAGCGAGAGAGCATGAGTGGGGAGGAGAGGGAGAAGCAGGTTCCCCGCCGAGCAGGGAGCCCGACGCGGGGCTCGATCCCAGGACCCTGGGACCATGACCTGAGCCGAAGGCAGACACTTACCCGACTGAACCACCCTGGCAGCCCTGAAGGGAGTCCATTTAAAAGGCAATTCTAATCATCTGGGGGGAGTGATGGGGTAGCTTGTGTAGAGCAAGGCAAAAGGGCCCACAGCGACCACCCAGCTGAATACAAACAGGCAATGCAAACAGGCTCATTAAGCGACCCACCTTCAGATAACCATAGGCCCTAACTGACTGATTACAACCAGGCACAGTTCCTAAGATTACCAAAAAAGGGAAAATTCCATACATCCCTCCCTCCGCCCTCCCTCCGCCCCTGTAACTGTGGCCCCTCACCACCACCTTGTCACAGTCTCACCTCTGCTGTCCTGCCTGATGCTCCCAGGAGGTGTGTTCTGCCTTGAGTGAATTCCTTCACCGCCCATGGCATCGGTCCCCAATTCGATCGGGTCACCCCACATTGGTGGCCCCTACAGGGACCCTCACTTGGTCAGGGACTCACCCCGGATTCTCTGGGAATTTCTGGGGACTTTCCCTGGTGGACCGACCCCAGGACTCCTCGGGGAACTGATGACCTCCGGTGGAGGTTACTCCTCAGTTAGGATCGGAAGTCCCAGGGGGAACCAGCCAGACCGCCCTTTCCCCAGAAAGGGTGAGGGATTTCCCTTCTTGCCCTTCAGAGGGGCCCTTCCCTCCCTCTCCTTTCCCTTTTCGGCCCTTCGGCACTGCCCTAGTAGTTCTAGGACAACTGAAGATCTCCGGCCAGGGTGGCTCCCTGGTGTGGTCTGAAGGTCTGAGGGCCAACAGGTTGGACTGTCCACACCTGTGAGCATGAAAGACCCCTTTCCTCTCCTCTCCCACTCCATCTGCAGCTCATCTAGGGTGAATCTGCACACATTATGGACTTTCCTGATGCTGGCGGACTCTAAGCTACCTTGCTTCTTGGGCCCCCTCCCCTTTTTCCTTTGTTCCTGTGGATCCAGCTGCCACCCTGATCTATGGGCAAAACACGTTTCTAGGCGTCTGAGTGGTGAGTCGTCCCCTCCTTTTTCTGATCCCGTGTGGCCACCCAGTGTCCGGCTTTCCCTGTTGCAGGGGATGCCCCAGCAGGGATTGCTATTGGCATGTTGTGACCCTCTCCTTGGTGGGATGCCCCACGAGTCACTTTCCTCCCAGAAGGTCTGGTCCTTTTGCAGGTCAGTGGAATGCCCTGACTGAGGCTGCCATCATGAGTTGGAGCTCCGTTCCCTTTGGTGGGACATCCTTTTGGGAACTGGCAGCCAGTCTTTCCCACTATGGGACAAACCCCTTCCTCCTTCAGACTCACCCTTGGGCTGTATTCTTAAGAACTGGAACAAATTTGATGCCCAAAGCCAGAGGAAAAACATCTCATCCTTTTATTTAATCTTTCCTGGCCTCAGTACAAACTCCCAGATCAAGAGGTATGGCTCCTCCTTGGAACCCTTTCTTATAATACTATTTTCCATCTTGACCTCTTTTTCTTTTTCAAAAAAAGATTTTATTTATTCATTTGAGAGAGAGAGTGTGAGAGAGATCACCAGCGGGGGGGGGGGGGGGGGGAGGAGCACAGGGAGAAGAAAACTCCCTGCTGATCGGGGAACCCCCCCCCGCCCCCGGCCATGCCGGGACTCAATTCCAGGACCTCAGGATCACCATCAGAGCCAAAGGCCGACACTTAACTGACGGAGCCACCCGGGCACCCAGCTTGACCTCTTTTGCCGGAACTCCTCCATATGGTTGGAAGTCCCATATATGCAAACTTTCATGGCATTGTCTCCCAAGTCCCGACCTCCAAAAAAACTGTAGAATGCCTCACAGCTTGGACCAGAGTGGAAGCAGTGAGAGCCTCTTACTACTCTGGTATGGTCTAGAGTCAATTCTTTATAAAGGATTTCTGGAATGGATGGGGCAGAAACCAAAATATGATTTAAAAAAATCATTAAAGTCCTCTTTTTTTTTTTTTTTTTTAAAGATTTTTTATTTATTTATTTGAGACAGAGAGAATGAGAGAGAGAGAGCACATGAGAGGGGGGAGGGTCAGAGGGAGAAGCAGGCTCCTTGCTGAGCAGGGAGCCCGATGCGGGACTCGATCCAGAGACTCCAGGATCATGACCTGAGCCGAAGACAGTCGCTTAACCAACTGAGCCACCCAGGCGCCCATTAAAGTCCTCTTTTAATAATCCTACAGATTGTTGCCACACCATCTCTGAGCAGATAATCACCAAATTTGATCACTAAAGATTTACTCATCACCCATCTTGCCATCTCTCCTTGGGGTATTGGAAAGAACTTGCTCTAAATGGGGAAAGTAAATTTGAACAAAATTTGTTGAGTAAATTATTTAATTAGAATGAGCGTTTGCATATTTCACAGGCTTTTATCTCTAGTTTGAAATTAGTTAATAACTCCTTCCAGGAGACCTGTAGTCATCCTGTTGATATTTAACAGATCACAACTGCCCTGATGGGATACCAGAGAAAGATTAGGCTGCAAGGTATTAACCTCTCTCAGACCTCCCCATTTATCTAGTTGATGCAAAGAGCCTGGAGGTAATTTTAAAACTTTTTTCCATCTTATCTGAAGAAGATAAATGAAATGAACTGAAATGTTGGAAAGCTTATTAAGATAGTTTAAGGATTATTGTAAGTGGAAAAGTAAGATATCCTCCAGGAATCTCACTATGGAGGACTCATTCACTCACTGAACTTGCTATGCCTCTTCCTTTTGTTCACAGTAGGGCCTCTAGGGACAGAGGGAGGATGAAGCCACACTGTCTTTGTGGCTCTCAAATGGGGAAAGTGAGGTTGCTTCTGCTTGGGGCCTTCTACGGAACAGAAGGACCCAGGCCCAGCCACGACTCCAGATGTCCCTGAAGCTTGCACCTGATTCCCAAAGTCACCCCCAATATGCCTTAGAGTTGGAAGTTTTGGAGGAGAAGAAGAACTGAAGAAGGGCTTGGGACCATGTGAGATGCAGCTTCATCATCCCGGGCACAGGCCAGTGATGGGCAGCACCCAGGCAGAAAATGGCATGTGCATCCTTTCCACGGTGCCCACAGTCCCATGCAGAATAAGACATCAGAAAGTTGCCTCCATGCTGCTGCTTCTCAGGCATGTGAATCTTAACTTCCGGGGCCTAAATGGAAGGGCATTTATGGGACAAACCCCTTCCTCCTTCAGACTCACCCTTGGGCTGTATTCTTAAGAACTGGAACAAATTTGATGCCCAAAGCCAGAGGGTTTGGCTTTCTTTTCCTTATTCATTAATGTATACTAGATTTAAAGAATCTGCATTCCTGTAGGAATCCAGGAAGCTGTACTCATTTTGAATAAAACGGAATATAGGTTGTAAAGGTATATAACTTCCCTGCTCTGAGCCTTGACCAAAAACTATTGCTCACCTGGACAAAACAAAGGCCCCGAGGTTCAGTGAGGAGATTCAGGATGTACCAGGGCTGTCATGGAGCAGAAGGCTGCCTGCTCTGTCTCTGGCTTCTTATGGCAGAGGAGCTATCAAGCCCAGCTCTGGTCTGGAAGGAAGGCTGGTGGGACTACCAGTTTCATCCCCAATGACAGCTTGTGTACAGTGTGTGTAAAATGACTGTCAGCCAAGCCGAAAGGACTCTCTGGCCAGAGTGATGTGTACTACATGAAAGGGTGCCAAACCTAAAGGCCTAAGATGACTATGAAAGGAGTATTGGAAAAAACTGGGCAATTTTTACCACAATTGATGGTGGCCTCCTGGTTTGAGTGAGACAAACAGAAAATGGAAGGGAGAACTCCAGGCCGGGTTCAGACACTGTGGTCCCACCTTCTCCTCTTGGAGTGAAAAGCCAGGCTGAGCCTCACAGGAGAAAGAGAGCTTGACTTTCTTCAAAGTGGCCTGCAGTGGGTTAGAGACAGCGGTTCTGTGACCACAGTAAGTATCCAGGATGCTCTGGAACTGATAATAAGGCTTGAAATAAAAGTATTTGTCTATCTGTCACCCCTGAGAGAGAGAGAGATTTCCTTTCCCCGAAGACACAGGATAAAGATACCTCGTGTTCTGGGGGCTATATTTTGAAAGGTGTCTGGTCTGCTTTCTACTAGAAGGAGCTAGAATGTCCCAAGGCAGCTGTGGTTCCTGGGGCTTGAGAGAGCTTTTTGGCACTGTGTTAGAGCTGGAATCCTGAGGATAGAGCCAGAAAAGCCAGCAGCCCGAGGCACATATGGGAGCAAGCTGGGGAGATCCAAATGATGGAGGAGGCAAAAACAAAAATGTGTGAGCAGGAGGATGGGGCAGGTGCTGTGTTTTGCATGCCCCCACAAGCCCCACGAAGTGGGCAGAGAAATCTGGCTAGAAACTAGGGACCAAACAGTGGGCTCTTACTCTTCACACAAAAGGGTGAGGTGTTAAGAAGGAGCCTTACCGTCTTTACCCTCCCCTCAGGAAAGAGAGGCTATACCATTTTTCTAAAGTCTGAGAAGTCCTCATACCGCAGCCTGTGCCAAAACAACCACCCCTTCCAAACACACACACACACACACACACACACACACACACACACACACACACACACACACACACCCTCTGGGAGGCAAAGTAAAGAGCTTTCATGTTTTTAAGCCCCTTGAGGAAGTTTGAAGTAAATGGTCCCTGTGTGGGGGGGGAGTTAAGGGGGATAAAGGGTAGGTCCTGAGTCAGTGAGGTAGAAGTGGCTGGACCCAAAAGTTACTGCTGCCAAGGGAATTTCCCGAGTCTGGGAAGATGGAGGAGGGAGATGGAGGGTTGTGGCATCAGAAAGCAGAGTGGATTCGCACCTGATCATCGCATTCAGCCAATCCTCCTTCCCTCAGGGACGTGTCCATATTGTTCCATATGAACTCTTTCTCTGACTTCTCACCCAGCATTCAGATTCCTCAATCCGAACTTAGTAAAATAGCCATGATCTCAGGAACACAGAGGCTGAAAAAACCTTTTACAATCGACCCCTATGTCCTGACTACACAAGTTCTATTTCTGCATCTATTCATCAACACCGAAGTAGATAGATTCCAGGGTTGACATAAAAGAAAGGCCCGGCAAAACCAAATTCTTACTGTTGAGCATCTTCCAAAGATCTCTTCCTCTTTTTGCCTTTGTACTACATATCTGTGTTTATGTGTCATCCAGAAGTATCCTATATTAAATTATGGATTTTGTTTCCCACAATAATGCAAATGTCTAAAAGCCCACAGACTCTCAAACAACTAACTTCTATTTTCTTTCCACTAAGACAAATTTTACTCGTTGTTGGTTTCAATCTTCATCATGAAACTGTCATCTTAGTTGAGTGGCTGAAGTGGAAAACTAAATGTTAGTTGATTTTCAAAATAAGGCTTCTACTCTGAGCTCCCATTGTTCACATGTGATCACATGCCTTGAGAAGTTAAACTCAAAAAGAAAATCCCTGCTCACTGGATTAACTCCAAATGATGATCTGTAGCCATAGTAACCTCCTAGACATCACTTTATGGCCACAAAACTTGGAGTAATTGTTTTTACATTCATTTATGAAGTCTAAACCTCTACTTACATAAAGGATCTGGGGCAGCCCTTTGGAATATCAAGAAATATCTATTGCCACCTCACACATACAAAAGTAGCTCACAGTAGTACTGATATGTTTTCATTTAAAATTATTTAAATGATTTTACCAAAAGCTAAAAAAATTATATATTTTATACCTTTATATTATTTAAAAAATATTATTAATTTTGTATAATTATGTATACTTTTGTATATTGCTATGTTCCTGAATAATATAACCCTGTGGGACTTGAGTTGAAATTCACCAATTTTGAACTTCACATTATCACAAACAAGCTAACCATACGGTTCTGTTATATGTAAAAGCCAGCCAGAAAACCCAAGGTCACAACTCCTTTCCATAGTGTTTCAGGGGTCAGCAGGTGTCACACTGGTTCTCAGTCATCAGCATCATATACTGAGAAGAATCTTCTCAGCTCTCTTTTGACTTAGCTGGTTGCCATGTATTCCACTTTAAATGGAACTCCATCATTGCATACTTTATAAACCAACTATCTTTCTCACACTCTCTCCCAATTTTTTGGCTATCTTCCTCAAACTTACCATTATCCCAACTTTCTCTTTCTTTGTGATTATTTCTTTCTGAAGTTTTGTCAGTTTTCCACTGCAGTTTCCAAGGTCATTTAAAATCTGTGTATTAGTGACAATTCCCACTCTGCTGCAATGTTAAAGGCAGAAATTGTAATTCATTTTATATTGGCCTTTCTCAAACTACATTCCACAGAACACTAGGTTCCTCCAAATGTTTACACATGTTCTGAAAAAAGATTGCATGGTTTATATGGTTTGTAAAATGCTGGTGATTATTACACACACTAGTGTTTTAAAGAATTCCTAGAGCAAAGAAATTTGCCTAATTTGGATTAAGCCAGCATTTCCCAAATATATTTGCTGTAGTCCGACCCCCCCCAACCCCCTGCCATTACTTTCATGAAATACACTTTGGGACATAAATACTCATGGACCTTGCAGACTCCTGGAGCAGACAGTTATTATCCAGATGATATAGATGAAGGTCTCTTTGTAAATTGAGGTAATTACTCTTAAGACCCTGACTTACGCTGGGGGTTGAAGAATATTTTCCCAACAATTTTATTCCTTTGCTGAGACCTGAGTGGTGCACAGGAGTTAGCTACCTGCTGGTGGGTTGAGGGGCCTTCTTCAGGACAAGTAGTCCATCCTTCTGTCTTATTGGAAAGGCTCCTAGGTCAGCTCAAAAGATAGGGATTGGGAAAAGATATTTCATTCTTTGTGACATATGGCCATTCATTTTAGTCTCTGGTAACACTGAGATTTCCTTAGAGAGAGAAAAGGAAGAACAGAGAAGGCACTAAAGCTTTCTGGGGAAACAAAAAGCCTCACAGAATTAGGAGACAGCTGGGATGTGGGAGGTGGTGGCTAGAGGGAATGAGGAGGGAGATGCCAAAGATAACACCGATTTTTATAACAGGACTTGGTTATTTTTACAAATGATTGTACAGATTTTTCAACTGTGGTCTATAAAACATAGATGTCACTTGTCAGTAGTTACAAGATATTGTGTAGTACAAACCTCAAGAGCTTAGTCTATTTCGCATCATACACTTGCTAATTGCTGAAATTATCCACCTTCACCCATGAATGGACTAAATTTAGTATTTAAAGGATTGAGACCAGGTGCAGGAGGCATTTACAATTAGGGATGCAATTATGGGTTTATTTAAAGACCAGAAAGTTGAGGCTTCTTTCTTTGATTTTTTTTTTTTTTTAGATTTTTCAGGGGAGATGATCTGAACATTTTGCTCCCTCTGGCAGAGCATCAAATTTTGAGAAATCTTATATTCACCCATATCTAGGCTCCTCTACATGCAATACAGTACAGTAAGCCAGACCTTAGTGCAACATTAAATAGATGATAGGACCTCATCAGGAGTGACATGAATCTTGATGACTGACCAACAGAGGACTATTTGTACATGATTTACTTTAACTGGCATCTCCTAGCCTGGGAAGTCAGATGGTCAGAAATCCAGGAATCCGGGGTGGGGTGTGGGGGCACAAACACCTGAGAGTACAAGTAGGATGCATTATCATGAAAGGATAGGGTCTCTAAGGGTTGAAGCTTAGGGGAGGGGCCAGAACCAAGAGCACTAGGAAGAGACTGGATTGCTCTCAAGCAGTGGCAAGGCTAATGAGCAATTTGAGATTTTAAACTGCCTTAATGGCGAGTGACCAGTGCCATGAGAATTCCTCACCTTGTAGCAAATCCAATACTACGAGATTAGCCCTGAGGGTTCAGGGAGCAGAGTCAGAACAGGGTACAGTGCTGTGGTGCCTTAGCAATGAACTCTTCTGGCCTGATTTTGATCTCTGGGTTGGTGGCCCTGTAAAGTTAACTCATGACAGTGAGCAGTGAAAACAAAAAGTGGGAAGCTCGCTCTGGGGGAAACATCACTTAGTTTGTGGTTGAAGTTCAGAGAAATCTGTGATTTAACTGTCAATATAATGTGGTCTACAGGGAGCCTGGGAAATGTAGTTTGCATGGCCAGCAAAGCAGGAGAAGGCCAGGAAATAGAGGTGAGAGCAAAGAGGCAAAGGACCAGCGGAGGAGTTATGTGATCTCGCTGCTTGATGTCTCATAGGCCTCAGTTTTACAAATGGGAATATTATTCCTACCTCTCAGGTTTGTTGGGAGGATTAAATGACTTAACATATGTTTCAGTTGGGTTTTCTTGGTTGTAAGGAATAGTCTCACTCAAATAAGCTCAAGTAATTGGAGTGGCAAAAGGGAGACAGTTATAAAGATATCCATAAAACCAAGGAAAAAGAGGTCCAAGCGTGGGGCCAAGCTTCACAATCACCCAGGAGAAGCTAAACTAACGGCCCCCAGGAGGACCGGCTGGCATGACTGCACAGCTGGGTCTCCTGGAAGCTAAAATTAGAAAGACCTTCAGAATCTGAAGCACTCCTAGGTCACTCAGTGGTGGGAGCTATAGAATATGTTTTCTTTTTCTGCATTAACAGGATCCCAAATCTCTCCATGGGTCTGGTTTCCTCATTTAGCCATCAGGTGGCATCTTTATCCCCCACTCTAAGTTTATCAGTTGTGATCCCAGAGTTTCTGTTTCCTCATGACTTTGGTCCATCTGAGCCCTTTTGTCCTCTCTCCACCTCAGGATCTTTCAGCTTTAGTTCCCACTTACAATTTTTTACTTCTCCACCACATATTTCCCAATTTAATTTTATTGGAGTAAGAATCTTAGAGGGCCACTTCTTACTCATTTGGTAGAACTCTTCTGTTTAGTTCCCCTCGTAGGAGCCTTTGGGTAAGGTGAGCGGTTTCGTCTGGTCAGTGGTTTGGGAGGGAGTAGGTCAAGGTGATATGGTACAGAATAGGGCTTCCTAGCACTGCCATTTTAGAATGGGCTGCAGATGGGTAACTTCAGGGGCCCACACTTCTGTCCCTACCTTCTCTGGAGTATTTTGGATTCCATAACCCCACAGGAGCTAGAATTACTGGCCATCTCTGTTCACTTATGATTCAGTCCCCAATGGTCTCACTTCCCATCTTTTGTTTCTCTTCTTATTGTAATACATAGAGATATTTATCTTGTTTTGAAGATGGCCATTTTTTTATTTTCTTTTTTTTCTATTTTATATCACAGCAATGTCTTTGGGGCAGAACAAAGCCTCAAGATTTGAACCTACAACACCATTTTGACTAGAATTCATGCCAATAGTTTGTAAAATTTATGAGTAATACAAAGCTGGAAGTGATAAAAATGAAGTTCTTATGAGAAACTCTTTTAATAAAAATGGGTGGCCAAGTGAGGAGAAGACAAAAGAGATGAAGATATTCTTGTTCACAGACTGAGAGAACATGAATATGGTGATGCCACTGAAGGTACCTGGAAAATTAGTGTTGCAGGGAATATAACTTTTGGAATAGACTGTTCTAGAGGTGAAGATGGCTCCTTATCTTAAAA
This sequence comes from Halichoerus grypus, assembly GCF_964656455.1. NCBI lineage: Eukaryota > Metazoa > Chordata > Mammalia > Carnivora > Phocidae > Halichoerus > Halichoerus grypus. Next base: position 98,850,245 of record NC_135713.1, read on the forward strand.
CAAATAACCCTCACAAAACTAAAACAAAAACTCACACACAATAACAATAAACCCAATAAACAACCCAAATGCTGGTATTGGTGAGTGGATGAGTTGCGTGACAAACAGAAAATGAGCTGAGAAAGAGACAATTTTAGAGACTGAGAGGAACGTGAGTCACTTTGTCTTAAAATCATCAAAATCCTACTTGTCTCCCACTTCAGCTCCCAGATGCACACTGGCCCCAAATCCCAAACTACCAACAAAAGTCAAGAATAAACCCAGGCAATATATGGAACCATGTGAAAAAGTGAACTGCCTGTGGGATTTACTGCTGAGTGAACAGAGTTTCTAGGGAGAAAAGGACCATAGCAAGGGATTTCTTGGCACATCGCACTTTCTGCAGTAGAGGTGGACAGAAGGGAGGGGGAGGCAGAACTAACCGACTCAGCTCTGTCGTCCACCATTTTGGAGTCCAGAGCAGTGCCCCCACCTGGCTGTGAGGGAGGACATAGTCTTTCCTCAACCTTCACATGGCCTGTCAGGCCTTACACCTATTGTTTTCTTCACCAAAGTATTTGGGGGCCCTCTTTCCTTCTGTAGTGGAAATAAGATAAAAGAGGACTGAAGATACTCTGGACTTGGCAGTCTCAAGAGCAGAAAATCAAGGCTTTCTGAGGATGAGGATATACACTGTGGGACATTCCATACGCCCACTTCCATTCCCGCTGCCTGTCAGGCTTATGGAGCAAACCCAGACAGATTAAGGAGAGAAGAAACTATCTTCAGGAATGGGCCACTCCCTAGTTGGAAATATTCTGGCTGGACCCACTGAATGGAGAAAGGAAGGCTCATTTAGTGCTGCCAGAAAAGAAAGGTCTTGGCTGACATCTGTGGGGTTGTTCTTGTCTTCAGAGCAGACAAGATATTGACTAGCTGCCTCCTGAACTACTGTACTGGGACTGAAAAGTGGATCAGGCCCCATGTCAGAGGGGACAAGTCAAAGTGAGCCGAATTTAACTTGGAGGAGTGGAGGGCTAGCTCGGGAGTCAGGAGACCTGGGTCCTGAGACCCTCTCACAGTATGGCCTGGACTTCTTTTTCCTCTTCCACGAAAGGAAGGACTAAACAAGATTATATATAAAGTCCCTCCAACTTCAAAACTCACTCATACAGTTGGGGGAAGGAATGAGGATACCTAGGGTATAGATAGTGGTTCAAGTGGAAGCTGAGGGAACATTCTAAGTTTAAAAATCAAAATGACAAAAATGGTTTAAAAAGAGAAGGATCTGACTTCTCTCAGAAAGATCAGGAGATTTTAGATCTCATCAAAGTTTTTTCTCTTTTCTCAGAAAAAAAAATGATAACTGAACTTTATTTTACTCATAATCCCTTCCAATGACTTCAATAGTTTATCAGCCTCTGTGTAGCTACTGGTTTTCACATTTAAGGTGGGAAATCTTCATTTAATGATCTTAAAAGTGTTGGTATGAAGCTCCTAATGGCCACACTCTGGGAAATTACAGAGGTTGTGTCTAATGCTTTTTTCCTTTACTATTTATTCAGATCCATCCGCTTGCCTTTTCTTTCAGATAGAAGAGTCCAGAGCAAATGCCTCTTTAGATTCAAGATGTTAAATTCATACACTTTTATTGAATATTTGTTGAGAGCTGCTATGTGCTGAGAGCTAGCATTGAGGTAGATGCTGGTGAAAAAGGAGGAACAAGACAGATGTGAGCCCTGCGTTCCTATGGACACGTGTGCATGTGGAGGGGCCCAGCCCGGAAACAGGAAAGCAGGAAATCAGTTATGTAATTATGTCTTGTGATAAGAGCTGTGAAGTAGACCAAGGGCTGAGAGAGAGTAAATGGCAGGGTGATGGTGTGCACGTCAAGGTGTTGGGGGTTCGGGGCGCTCTTCGAGTGTGTACTCAGAGAAGGTCTCTCGGCACAGGTAAACTCTCATGTGAAGTTTGGCAAGGGTAAGCGGCTGTGGCAAGGGGGCAGATCGGATCCCAGGTGGAAGAAATGTGCTGTGGCCTCTGGCAGGTGAGAGAGACTCATGGCAGGAAATGATGGAGCCCCTCAGTGGCTGGGGAGATGGGTGCACGTCCTCTTCCCTACACACTAACATATGTGGAATCTTAATCTGTAAGATTTAGTTTAGCTATTGAAAAAGTCTTCCTAAGTTCACATACATCCAGTGACAAGGGCTACGTAAGGTGAGTCTGGGACCCTCAGCAGGCCCGACCTGCAGCACAAAACGTGGCAGAAGTGGCTCAGTACATTGTCTCCTTCAGTATGAAGACCAACCAGGGATACTTGTTTGCAGGGTTTGGGACTGGAAAAATCTCCACTTGTTTTTTTTAATCCTCCTACCAATCCAAGTCCAAAGAACGGGAAGTAGATTCAAATGATAATAGTTAACCTTTATCGAACTTAATCTGTGCCAGGCTCTTTCTAATTATTTTACACGTTTGTTTTAAGCCTTGCTTCATCTCTATAAAGTAAGAATTGTTGTTATCCCGGGTGCCTGGGTGGCTCAGTCGTTAAGCGTCTGCCTTCGGCTCAGGTCATGATCCCAGGGTCCTGGGATCGAGCCCCACATCGGGCTTCCTGCTCAGCGGGAAGCCTGCTTCTCCCTCTCCCACTCCCCCTGCTTGTGTTCCCTCCCTTGCTGTGTCTCTCTCTGTCAAATAAATAAATAAAATATTTTGGGGAAAAAAAAAAAAGAATTGTTGTTATCCCAATTTTATGCATAAAGACAGGCACAGAGGTACATAGGCTTACCCAAATTCCCATAGCTATGAGATGCCAGAATCTCTCTCTCTCTTTTTTAAAGACTTTATTTATGTATCTGTCAGTGAGAGACAGAGAGCACAAGCAGGGGGAGGGGCAGACGGTGAAGGAGAAGCAGGCTCTCCACTGAGCAAGAAGTCCGACGTGGGGCTGGATCCCAGGACCCTGGGATCACGACCTGAGCCGAAGGCAGACACTTAACTGACCAAGCCACCGAGGCGTCCCAGAACTCAATCTCTTAACCAATAGGCCATACTGCTTGAGAGGTCAGTGTCATATGAGGACTTCAGCTGGCACATTAGAAAGAAGGGTAGAGATTCTCTCTCTTTCTGGAGTTCTTTAAGAGAATGCCAATTTTCCATCTCAGAGTGAGACTTCTAGCCCCCGTCATATATACTAAATTAGAATTTTGAGGGTTGGAACTCAGAAATTTGCATTTTAATTAATTCTAAATGCTACCCACTAATGTTTGAATAGCACAGATGTGAGCCCTCACAGTATGGAGCCAAGAGGCCAGACTCTGAATTCCTCCAATATTAACTGCAACAGTAACAGTAACAATAACAACAACAACAACAATAATAATAGTACCATTTCTTGAGTGACTTCTCTGGGACAGACATTATATTAGGTGTTTGCACTAGAGCTTACACATTGGTGGTGGCTAAGAGACTGACATAAATAAGTAAAATATAAAACATGTTAGACAGTGCTACATTCTATGGAGGAAATTGAGGCAGGGAAAGTGTATGAGGCATGCCTGGGGACAATGGGATGCAGTAGTAAGCAGCACTTCCAGGGAAGCCTTCACCACGAAGGGAATATTTCAGCAAAGGCTTGAAGGAGGTGAGGGAGTGGATCATGGGGGTTTCTGGGGGAAGAACTTTCCAGGGAGAATTTCAGCAAGTGAACAGTCCTTGAAGCAGGACTGTTTGAGTGGCCGTCATAGGTTGGGTAAGGAGGCATGATGATGGCAATGCAGTCAGAGGGGCCACCAAAGCCCTTTTAGGCAACTGGACATCTTTCTTTGCCTTTTACTCTGAGTGAGAAGGGACACCACTGGAGGGTTCTGAGCTGAGAAATCATATGCCACGATTGATGTTTTCACAGGAACATTCCAGCTCGTTCATGGAGAGTAGACTATAGAAGGACAAGGCATGAGGTAGAGCAACAATTATAACTGCTGCAGTGGTGCAATGAAGGAGGAAAGAAAAGTTTTATTCAACAGATATTGGGTAGCTCATCAAAAATCTGAGAGGTCGGGAGGGGAGCAAGATGGCAGAGGAGTAGGAGACCTGGATTTCGTCTGGTCTCAGGAATTCAGCTGGATAGGGATCAAAACATTCTGAACACCTACAAACTCAACAGGAGATCGAAGAAAAGAATAGCAACAACTCTCTGAACAGAAAAGCGACCACTTTCTGGAAGGTAGGATGTGAGAAGTGAATCCGAGGCGATATTCGGGAGGATAGATGACGGGGGAGGGGGCCTCCGTCGGCCACTTCTGGCAAGTGATAGAGCAGCGGAGCATAAAATCGGAACTTTTAGAAGTCTGCTCCACTGTGGGACGTCGCTCCGATGGCTAAGCGGGGGGTGGAACCCTCGTGGGACAATGTGGTCTCAGGACCCTCGGGGTCACAGAAAGACCGGGGGTGCCTGAGTGCGGCAGAGCTCCCAGGTATCAGAGCAGGGAAGCCGGCCGCAGAGACGGAGCCGAGTCACAGGCTCTTAGCTCGGGGTTGCCATAAACCGTGATCCACGGCACAGTCGGGCCACTGCTCCTCCAGCAGGGACCCAACAAGCGGCAGATCCAGGGAGACTCCCCTTCCTCCCCCGGGAGGAGCAACGCGGGAGCGCACCGCGGGGATCTGCTGGGTTTGGAGACTCCACACCGAGTCGGGTGCCAGAGATAGAAATGCTCGGTCACAGGCCGGGTGAGCACAGAGTGCGGCCGGAGACCGGGGAGACGGGAGTGACTGACTGCTTTACTCTGGGGGCGCACTGAGGAGCGGGGCCCCGAGTTCTCGGCTCCTCTGGGCGGAGATTGGGAGGCCACCATTTTGACTCTCGTCCTCCAGCTGCATGGAAAGCTTGCAGGGAACAAAAGCTCCCGAGAGCAAACCCGAGCAGATTACTTAGCCCGGACCGGGCAAGGGCGGGGCAATTCCGCCTCTGGCAAAGACTTTTGGAAACCACGGCAACAGGCCCCTCACCCAGAAGATCAGCGAGAACAGCCAGCCAAGACCAAGTTTACCCATCAATGAGAACGGCAGAACTCCAGCACTAGGGGAATACTGCACACAGAATCCATGGCTTTTTTACCACGATTCTTTAGTCTTTCAAAGTTAATTTTTTTTTTTAACTGTCCTTTTTTTTGTTTTGAATTTTTCTTTTTCCTTTTTTCAACCAACATCTTATCAATCCCTTTTTTAAAAAACATTTTTATTTTTCATTTTTAGAGTCATATTCTATCCCTTCATAGTAGTTACCCTTATTTTTGGCATATATATATATAAGTTGTTCTCTCTTTAATATTTTGAGATAGTTTCTTCTAACAGATCAAAATATACCCTAAATCTCTAGTGTATGGTTTTGTTCTACTCTCCTGCCTGATCACATTCTCTCCCTTTTTTTTCTTTTCTTTTTTTTAAATCTTCTTTTCTTTTTTCAAACAACTTATCAATTCCTTTTATAAAATTTTTTATAATTTTCATCTTTACAGTCATATTCCATCCTTCCATCATATCAACCCTTATTTTTGTACATATATAAGTTTCTCTTTCTTTAAAATTTTGGGAGGCACTTTCTTCTAACAGACCAAAATACACCCAAAATCTAGTGTGTGGCACTGATCTATGTACCAGCCTGATCATATTTGATCATATTCTGTTTTTTTTTGTTTTGTTCTTTTTTTTTCTGTTTTTATCTTTTTCTTTTTCTTTTTTTTTGCTTTTTCTTTTATCTTTCTTTCCCTTTCTTTTTCCCCCGGCTTCAGGTCTTTTCTGATTTGTTTAGAGTATATTTTCTGGGGACGTTGTTACCCTGTTAGCATTTTGTTCTCTATTTCATCTATTTTCCTCTGGACAAAATGACAAGATGGAAAAAATCACCTCAACAAAAAGAACAAGAGGTAGTACCGACTGCCAGGGACCTACTCAATACAGACATTAGTATGATGTCGGATCTAGAGTTCAGAATCATCACTTTAAAGATACTAGCTGGGCTTGAAAAAAGCATGGAAGTTATTAGAGAAACACTTTCTGGAGAAATAAAACAACTAAAATCTAACCAAGTCGAAATCAAAAAGGCTATTAATGAGGTGCAATCACAAATGGGGGCGCTAACTGCTAGGATAAATGAGGCAGAAGAAAGAATCAGTGATATAGAAGACCAAATGATGGAAAATAAAAAAGCTGAGAAAAAGAGAGATAAACAACTACTGGATCACAAGGGCAGAATTCGAGAGCTAAGCGATACCATAAGACGAAACAACATTAGAATAATTGGGATCCCAGAAGAAGAAGAAAGAGAGAGAGGGGCAGAAGGTATATTGGAGCAAATTATAGCAGAGAACTTCCCTAATTTGGGGAAGGAAACAGGCATCAAAATCCAGGAGGCACAGAGAACCCCTCTCAAAATCAATAAAAAAAGTCAACACCCCAACATCTAATAGTAAAACTTATGAGTCTCAGAGACAAAGAGAAAAATCCTGAAAGAAGCTTGGGAGAAGAGATCTGTAACCTACAATGGTAGAAACATTAGATTGGCAACAGATCTATCCACAGAGACCTGGCAGGCCAGAAAGGACTGGCATGATATATTCAGAGCACTAAACAAGAAAAATATGCAGCCAAGAATACTATATCCAGCTAGGCTGTCATTGAAAATAGAAGGAGAGATAAAAAGCTTCCAGGACAAACAAAAACTAAAGGAATTTGCAAACACGAAACCAGCCCTACAAGAAATCTTGAAAGGGGTCCTCTAAGCAAAGAGAGCCTAAAAGCAACATAGACCAGAAAGGAACACAGACAATATACAGTAACAGTGACCTTACAGGCAATACAATGGCACTAAATTCATATCTTTCAATAGTTACCCTGAATGTCAATGGGCTAAATGCCCCAATCAAAAGACACAGGCTATCAGATTGGATAAAAAAACAAGACCCATCGATACGCTGTCTGCAAGAGACTCATTTTAGACCCAAAGACACCCCCAGATTGAAAGTGAGGGGGTGGAAAGCCATTTACCATGCTAATGGACACCAAAAGAAAGCTGGGGTGGCAATCCTTATATCAGACAAATTAGATTTTAAACCAAAGACTGTAATAAGAGATGAGGAAGGACACTATATCCTACTTAAAGGGTCTATCCAACAAGAAGATCTAACAATTGTAAATATCTATGCCCCTAACATGGGAGCAGCCAATTATATAAGGCAATTAATAACAAAAGCAAAGAAACACATTGACAACAATACAATAATAGTGGGGGACTTTAACACCCCCCCTCACTGAAATGGACAGATCATCTAAGCAAAAGATCAACAAGGAAATAGACTTTAAATGACACACTAGACCAAATGGACTTCACAGACATATTCAGAACATTCCATCCCAAAGCAACGGAATACACATTCTTCTCTAGTGCCCATGGAACATTCTCCAGAATCGATCACATCCTAGGTCATAAATCAGGTCTCAACCACTACCAAAAGATTGGGATCATTCCCTGCCTATTTTCAGACCACAATGCTTTGAAACTAGAACTCAATCACAAGAGGAAAGTCAGAAAGAACTCAAATACATGGAGGCTAAAGAGCATCCTACTAAAGAATGAATGGGTCAACCAGGAAATTAAAGAATTCAAAAAATTCATGGAAACCAATGAAAATGATAACACAACTGTTCAAAATCTTTGGGATGCAGCAAAAGCAGTCCTAAGAGGCATATATAGCAATACAAGCCTTTATACAAGTATACAAGTATATAGCAATACAAGCCTTTCTCAAGAAACAAGAAAGGTCTCAAGTACACAACCTAACCCTACACCTAAAGGAGCTGGAGAAAGAACAGCAAATAAAGCCTAAACCCAGCAGGAGAAGAGAAATAAGAAAGATCAGAGCAGAAATCAATGGAATAGAAACCAAAAGAACAGTAGAACAGATCAACGAAACCAGGAGCTGGTTCTTTAAAAGAATTAACAAGATTGATAAACCCCTGGCCAGACTTATCAAAAAGAAAAGAGAAATGACCCAAATCTACAAAATCATGAATGAAAGAGGAGAGATCACAACCGACACCAAAGAAATACAAACAATCATAAGAAAATATTATGAGCAACTCTATGCCAGCAGATTAGATAACCTGGAAGATATGGATGCATTCCTAGAGATATATCAACTACCAAAACTGAACCAAGAAGAAATAGAAAACCTGAACAGACCTATAACCACTAAGGAAATTGAAGCAGTCATCAAAAATCTCCCAACAAACAAAAGCCCAGGGCCAGATGGCTTCCCAGGGGAATTCTACCAAACATTTAAAGAAGAATTAATACCTATTCTTCTGAAACTGTTCCAAAAAATAGAAATGGAAGGAAAACTTCCAAACTCGTTTTATGAGGCCACCATTACCTTGATCCCCAAATCAGACAGAGATCCCATCAAAAAGGAGAATTACAGACCAATATCCTTGATGAACATGGATGCAAAAATTCTCACCAAAATACTAGCCAATAGGATCCAACAGTACATTAAAATGATTATTCACCACGACCAAGTGGGATTTATCCCTGGGCTGCAAGGTTGGTTCAACATCCGCAAATCAATCAACGTGATACAATACATTAACAAAAGAAAGAACAAGAATCATATGATCCTCTCAGTAGATGCAGAAAAAGCATTTGACAAAGTACAGTATCCTTTTTTGATCAAAACTCTTCAGAGTATAGGCATAGAAGGTACATACTTCAATATCATAAAAGCCATCTATGAAAAACCCACAGTGAATATCATTCTCAATGGGGAAAAACTGAGAGCTTTCCCCCTAAGGTCAGGAACGTGGCAGGGATGTCCACTATCACCACTGCTATTCAACATAGTATTAGAAGTCCTAGCCACAGCAATCAGACAACAGAAAGAAATCAAAGGCATCCAAATCGGCAAAGACGAAGTCAAACTCTCACTCTTTGCAGATGATATGATACTTTATGTGGGAAACCCAAAAGACTCCACCCCAAAACTGCTAGAACTCATACAGGAATTCAGTAAAGTGGCAGGATATAAAATCAACGCACAGAAATCAGTGGCATTCCTATACACCAACAACAAGACAGAAGAAAGAGAAATTAAGGAGTTGATCCCATTTACAATTGCATCCAAAACCATAAGATACCTGGGAATAAATCTAACCAAGGAGGCAAAGGATCTGTACTCAGAAAACTATAAAATACTCATGAAAGAAATTGAGGAAGACACAAAGAAATGGAAAAACGTTCCATGCTCATGGATTGGAAGAACAAATATTGTGAAGATGTCAATGCTACCTAGAGCAATCTACACATTCAATGCAATCCCCATCAAAATACCATCCACTTTTTTCAAAGAAATGGAACAAATAATCCTAAAATTTGTATGGAACCAGAAAAGACCCCGAATAGCCAGAGGAATGTTGAAAAAGAAAAGCAAAGCTGGTGTCATCACAATTCCGGACTTCCAGCTCTATTACAAAGCTGTCATCATCAAGACAGTATGGTACTGGCATAAAAACAGACACATAGATCAATGGAACAGAATAGAGAGCCCAGAAATAGACCCTCAACTCTACAGTCAACTAATCTTTGACAAAGCAGGAAAGAATGTCCAATGGGAAAAAGACAGTCTCTTCAACAAATGGTGTTGGGAAAATTGGACAGCCACATGCAGAAGAATGAAACTGGACCATTTCCTTACACCACACACAAAAATAGACTCAAAATGGTTGAAAGACCTCAATGTGAGACAGGAGTCCATCAAAATCCTAAAGGAGAACACAGGCAGCAACCTCTCTGACCTCAGCTGCAGCAACTTCTTCCTAGAAACATCACCAAAGGCAAGGGAAGCAAGGGCAAAAATGAACTATTGGGACTTCATCAAGATAAAAAGCTTCTGCACAGCAAAAGAAACAGTCAACAAAACCAAAAGACAACCGACAGAATGGGAGAAGATATTTGCAAATGACATATCAGATAAAGGGCTAGTATCCAAAATCTATAAAGAACTTATCAAACTCAACACCCAAAGAACAAATGATCCAATCCAGAAATGGGGAGAAGACATGAACAGACATTTTTCCAAAGAAGACATCCAAATGGCCAACAGACACATGAAAAAGTGCTCAACGTCGCTCGGCATCAGGGAAATCCAAATCAAAACCTCAGTGAGATACCAGCTCACACCAGTCAGAATGGCTAAAATTAACAAGTCAGGAAAGGACAGATGTTGGCGGGGATGTGGAGAAAGGGGAACCCTCCTACACTGTTGGTGGGAATGCAAGCTGGTGCAACCACTCTGGAAAACAGTATGGAGGTTCCTCAAAAAGTTGAAGATAGAGCTACCATATGATCCAGCAATTGCACTACTGGGTATTTACCCCAAAGATACAAATGTAGGGATCCGAAGGGGTACGTGCACCCCGATGTTTATAGCAGCAATGTCCACAATAGCCAAACTGTGGAAAGAGCCAAGATGTCCATCGACAGATGAATGGATAAAGAAGAGGTGGTATATATATACAATGGAATATTATGCAGCCATCAAAAGGAATGAGATCTTGCCATTTGCAACGACGTGGACGGAACTGGAGGGTGTTATGCTGAGCGAAATAAGTCAATCAGAGAAAGACATGTATCATATGACCTCACTGATATGAGGAATTCTTAATCTCAGGAAACAAACTGAGGGTTGCTGGAGTGGGGGTTGGGGTGGGAAGGATGGGATGGCTGGGTGATAGACACTGGGGAGGGTATGTGCTATGGTGAGCGCTGTGAATTGTGCAAGACTGTTGAATCACAGATCTGTACCTCTGAAACAAATAATACATTATATGTTAAGAAAAAAAAAAAAGAAGAAGAAAATAGCAGGAGGGGAAGAATGAAGGGGGGGAATCGGAGGGGGAGATGAACCATGAGAGACGATGGACTCTGAAAAACAAACTGAGGGTTCTAGAGGGGAGGGGGGTGGGAGAATGGGTTAGCCTGGTGATGGGTATTAAAGAGGGCACGTTCTGCATGGAGCACTGGGTGTTATGCACAAACAATGAATCATGGAACACTGCATCAAAAACTAATGATGTATGGTGATTAACATAACAATAAAAAATTAAAAAAAAAATCTGAGAGGTTGGAAAGCCAGCTCCCCCATAGTGTGGAGCTGGCTCTCCACTGCCCTTCCACGGTCTGCACGCCTCTTCAGTGCTGTGCCTGCACCGCAATGCTGCTCCTGCTGGACCCATCTGCTAGAACCTCTGCCCAACGCCATCATGCATCCCTTCTGCTCACTGAGCTTCTGATTCTGTCTGGAGGTTACCTGTGATCAGTGATGCCGGCATCAGGTATCTATATCTCTGTCCCAGCTGCAAGGGCAGCAGGCAAAATGAGTATCTGACACTCCTAGCTTCTACAGTGGAAGTGGGTGATGCCCAAACACAGGACAGGGATTCAGAATAATTGGCCAAAAAGGAATGACAAGTGTCCAGCCCTGGTGGCTTCCTTCTGTTCCTTCCTTAGTCCTTGTGCTTCTGCCTAATTGTGCACCAAATGGCAGTATGGGGTGAGCCTTCCTGGCTTTTTCCACAATGGTGGTAGCAATAGAATGTCAGTGTTCTCATGGTTATCCACACTACAGCCTCACAATGCTCGTGAGTCAGCTACATAATATGAGTCATGTTGTGATGTTATTTCCATGCTGTTCCATCACTTGATAACATTTTACCTATTCCTTCGTTGAAGGCATATTAATTCTCTCCTGCTCCTTTCTTATCACTGTAACTGACAGCTCAGAATGGTGACTAGATGGGGAAATTGAAAAGAGATGTGTCAGGGCATCAGGGAAAAGTAATAAACACCCTGGCATTCTCACGGTTTTCAATATTTTGACCTCAATCACTTGGTCATCAGATGACTCATATTATTTAATGAATCCAACATGTGAGATAAATGGAATTTAGAATCTGCCATTCCTCACTCACCTTAGAGAGACTTGACAACCAGGCATTGTGTCACATTCCTTAAAGACCCCTTTCTCTCCTCCAGCCCATTTTCTGTTTACATTCAATATCAATAGGTACTGATGAGCTAAGAGGAATTTGCATGACTTTCAATCAAACCAGAAGCTGAAATGGCCCAAAAAGACTAATTTGTCTCCCCTACTGGCAAAATTATTTACTCAAAAATTAATATTTGCCAATAGTTATTAGAGAGTATATTTCTCTCTTCCCCTTTTATTTGATATTATGTTTTCAATTTTTACCCCTTGCTTATAGCTTTCGGTGTTGTTAGTAAAACCTTGAGGGGATTTTAGTAGGCACTTGCCCCAATAAAACAAACTGGGGAGCTGTTAAAAATGCCTACAGCTGGGCTCACTCAAGACCAAATTAATTAGACCCTCCAAGGACCAGTTACCCCACTCCCCCTTCATTCTAATGTGCACCCAGGGGCTGAGAAACCCTGGTTTAGACTGGATATTGAATCAAAGAACATCCAAGTGGTGGCTCAGCTGGTAACTGAACTTGACTCAGACTAGACATAGGGATATATCAGGTATAAAAATAGTGTAGGCTTTATGACAGGAAGGGATAAAGTACTAACTTGGGGCTGTGAGGGGTAAAGTGGTGAGGCTGCAGGGAGAGCTGGTGTTTCCTTCCATGGTCATGCTGTTCTGTTCCTGAAGAAGAACTGAAAAGCTGAATTTCACCCAAGGGTAGAATTAGCCTAAAATACAGGCAGATGACGGTGTCAAATAAATCAAACAAGATGGAAGAAAATGGGTCAGAGAGGGTGGGCTTTTCAGGGGCTAGAGGGAGACCTTCGGGGATGATAACAGAGAACTCTCTCTCAGGTTATGCAAGGCTTCGGGTTGCAAGGCAATGCTGCAGTGAAGGTGGCATCCTGAGAAGTCTGGCTCTCGGAAGCAGCAGTGGCAGAAGCTGTAATGAGGACCTGCAGGCCTGGGAGCAGTGGTATAGACGATGGGGCCTGTCCCGGCTACTGAAGCAGGAGGATCTCCTGGGAGCACCTGGTGGTGTAATTTGGGAAGCCTTCCTGGCTTCACTGCCTCCAAACCCTATTCCCCAGCCTTCCTAGAGATTGTGGTCCCTCAGCATTCCTTAATAATAAACAGCTGCTGTGTTGATGAAGCCTATGGGGTAAGTGCATGCTTACAGCGAAGAATCTGAACAATACATATACATTCTTATTTAATACTCATTCAACTCAACAAGACAGAAAATATTATTCCTACTTGACAGTGAGAATCAGAGAATTGACGAAGCTTGTCTAAGACCAGCCAGCCATTAAAGGGCAAGACTGAAGTCAAATTGCCACGTGAACGATCTCTGAGCCCATGTCCTTTCCTCTGTGTAGACCCTGGCAAGGAGCCACATATGCTGCACAGTGGAAGTCTGAGTATCTTTTTTTTTTTTTTAAGATTTATGTATTTATTATTTGAGAGAGAGCACACGTGCATGTGCGTGCTTGCACTTGATGCATGGTGGGGGAGGGCAGAGGGAAAGGGAGAGAGAGCATCTCAGGCAGATTTCCCCTGAGCATGGAGCCTGACATGGGGCTCGATCTTATGACCCTGAGATCATGACTTGAGCCAAAACCAACAGTCGGACGCTTAACCCACTGAGCCACCCCAGCACCCCAAAGTTTGAGTGTCTTTGACTTGACTTCCTTCTCCTTCATGGTTCAGCTGAGGGAAATGACCTGGGGCTCAAGGTTGCCTAAAATGCGCTAATCAACATCTACTTGTTATTAAAGTTATTGAACAAACGTGGGCTCTGACTGGATGCGTCTATGGGTTTGTGTTTTTGTACTTTATATTTTCCTAGCAAAAAGTCTTCCTGAAAAATTTCTTGCTTTTCAGTGCTGAACTTAAGGAGAAGGGATTTTTCCTATACCCAGCCAGTATTAGAGAGGTTACATGTTATGACCTGGGGACCTGGTTCTAGAGGAGCTCGGGCAGGTAGTGAGTGTCCATGAGGAAAGAAGCCAGGGGTCACTGCTGGCTCCTCTTCATGATGACTGCCCACAGATGTGACCCACCCATGACCTCCAGAAACATGCATATAGACCCAAAACCACTGTAACCAGATCAGCTCTATCCAGTAAACCGACTCTAGTTCTCTTTGGAAAGTCCCTGCGTTTGAAAACTGGGAGGGACCTTAGAAATCTCATTTGGCACATGAGAACACCAGTCCAGAAGGACTTTTCTAAAGTCACCCACTTAGTAGCCGGCGAGGATCATTGCTTTGGGTTGAACACGACAGAAACTACAGAAGCACTTGATAAAAAAAGAAAGCTTAAGAAAAAAGAGCATATGGCTCTTTAGGTGTTTCACGATTTAACTGGGGACACATATTACTGAGATGAAAAATCGTGTGAACTGTTGAAAGTGCTGCAGCAATTAAGGGGTGGGGGATCCCAAGGAGGCAAGGTGGTCAGAAGAGGCTTCAGGGGAAGTAGAGGGGCTACTAGGAGAGCCCCAAGGCCAGCTCTGGGAGAAGAGGAACAGAGAGCAGCCAGCATCTCTCTCCTGGCCTGAGGAAGGGGCAGAGCCTCTCCCTCCTACCCCACCTCTGCCCGAAAGCCCTGGGTTCTGGAGCAAATTTGGTTAAAGCCGGGAAGATGATTCTACAGAGTGACCCCTCATTCTCCCAGGGAGTACATTCTCAGCCTCTGGGTGCGGAGTGGCTTAGGATCCGCCTCGGCTTTCTCTCCTCCCCCATGCCCCCACCCTGATCACATTGCTGTTGCTTTAGCCTGGAGGATACCGCAGAAGGCCCAGAACATGCAGCCTTTTCCAGTTAACTGAGGCTGGGGATGGGGGCGGGTAGCAAGTAGAGAGCCGGCACTCCCCTCCCATGTCCCCCACGCTGCCTGCTCTTCTTTATCCCTGCCCTGCCTGGTCCCAAGTGCATGGAGGGCCGGGACTGCAGCCCTGCACACAGTTGGGTCTGCCTGGGCACTGCAGTCGGTCCTCTTAAGAAGCAGATCTTGCAACTGAAGGTGGCACTTTCAAATCCCAGTTTCATTATATATTTGTGTTTCCTGTCTACTGGACCCAGCTAACTGCTAGTCATGCTGCAAGGGTGGTGCGGGGGGAAGATGCATTCATCCTTATTCAATTTATTTATTCACAGTAGCTATGATATTGAAAGAATAGGCTCACAATATAAAATCCAGGAAAAGAACTATCCAAAGAATGGGAACAAAACAAGCAGGAAACACAGCCAATATTCCAGAAAGCTGAAGGGGCATCATTCCCCTGCTTTGCTGCCTCGGCCTCCTCTGCGAGGCAGAAGGGCTGGAGCCTCCGCCTCCACTCCCCTTGCTCTCCAGTTTGCATGAGAAAATAGTCTCAGCCAGTTGGCCAAGTTTTGCTTGGTTTTGCATTTCAGAGCCCTCCCTTAGGACCCCAAGGCCCTTCTAGGATTGAAAGAAAGCTTTTTCCTCTGAAGTTTTCATTCATTCATTCATTCATTCCACAAATACTTACTGAGTGACTAATATGTGCCAGGCATTGTTGTAATGAACAAACCTAATATATTTGCCTTCATAAGAATTTGCATTCTCGTGGAGGAAAGAGAAAATAAGGAACCTAATAAATAAGGGAATCACATGTTAGAAGGTGATGTAACAATACAGATAAGTGGGTATGAGGGATCAGAGTGTGGTGGGTTCCAGTTTAACATAAGGTGGCCTGGGGAGCACCCCAGACGACCACACAATGGAAATCGGCCAGGTGGAAATTAGGCCAAGTGCAGATTAGTGCCTCTGTCCCGGGGCAGGCTCTTAGGAGCACTTCTTTGTGTTCACAGATTTGCACAGAGTTGGAGACCCTTACAGAGAGGCTTTTACTTCTAGAATAGGATGGGAGGTGAACCATAAATTATTCATATTTAAACATTTTAATTTATAACTGGAAGTGTGTACCTCTAATCCTCTTCATTTATTTCACCCATCCCCCCACCTACTTCTCTGGCAACTATCAGTTTGTTCTCCGTGCTTAAGAGTGTAATTTTTGGGGTGTAATTTGGGGTGTAATTTTTGGGGTGCCTGGCTGGCTCAGTCACTAAAGCATGTGTCTCTTGATCTCAGGGTCATGAATTTGAGCCCCATGATGGGTGTAGAGATTACTTTAAGAAAAAAGAGAGTTTAGTTTTCTTGTTTGTTCATTTGTTTAGTTTCTTAGATTCCACATGTAAGTGAAATCATATGGTATTTATCTTTCTCTAACTTATTTCACTTTGTATAATACCCTGTAGATATGTGTATATATATATATATATATATATATATATATATATATATCTCACAGCTTCTTTATCAATTCTTTATTGATGGACACATGAGCTTCCATTTCTTGACTGATTACTAGTATTGAAATTGAATCAGTAATCAATAAATTCCCAACAAACAAAATCTAGGACCAGATGGCTTCACAGATGAATTCTACCAAACATTTAAAGAAGAGTTAATACCTATTTTTCTCAAACTATTCCAAAAAATACAAGAGGAAGGAAGACTTCTAAATTAATTCTATGAGGCCAGCATTATCCTGATACCAAAACCAGACAAAGACACTACAAAAAAAAAGAAAGAAAGAAAGAAAGAAAGAAAGAAAGAAAGAAAGAAAGAAAGAAAGAAAACTATAGGCCAATATCCATGATTAACATAGATGCTGAAATCCTCAACAAAATATTAGCAAACTACATACAACAATACATTAAAAAAAAATGATTCACCACGATCAAGGGGGATTTATTCCAGGGATACAAGTGTGGTTCAATATTTGCAAATCAATCAACGTGATACAGCACATTAACAAGAAAAAAGATAAAAACCATATGATCATCAATAGATACAGAAAAAGCATTTGACAAAATACAACATCTGTTGGTGATAAAAACCCTCAACAAAGTGGGTTTGGAGGGAACAGAAATTAAGAAAACAATCCCATTTACAATGGCACCAAAAAAGATAAAATACCTAGGAAAAAATTTAACCAAGGAGATGAAAGTCTTATAGTCTGAAAACTGTAAGACAATGATGAAAGCAACTGAAGATCACACAAACAAATGTAAAGATATACCATGCTCATGGATTGGAAGATGTAAAATGTCCATACTACTCAAAGCAATCTACAGATTCAATGCAATCCCTATCAAAAAACCAATTGCTCATCTTTTAATAGGACATTACAGCTCTGACTTCCCCAGCTTCCATGCCTAGCCTCTAAAGAGCTGGAAAAAGAGTTGTGATTTCTGATAAGAGGTAGGAAGTTAGGGGAGGGAAAAGATAAAAAAATACAAAGAGTTCTGTGCTGAGATAGACACAGGGGTTCTGAGGTTGGCTTGTGAGAAAGCTAGTGTAAGATGGTGGGTCCAGTTTTAGGGTAGGAAAAACCTCTATTTGGTGTGAAGTCAAGAAACACTTTTTAATAATCCTAAATTAGATTTTTCAGCTGGGTTGATAACAATTAACATTGCTAGTGTTTACTGAGTGCTTACTTTGTAACAGGCATTGTACATGGGTTTCAGAGGTAACCTCCTAGTCTCTGGTTTTTCTTCAACTAGAATGTGCTATAAGCTCCCTAAGAAAGAGAACTTGGTTCTATTCACTGTTGTGCCTGAACAAATTCCTGGCACATAAATGGTACTCACTGAATGGATGAATGGTTGCATGGAGAAGAGTTTCAAGGTACTCCTACTGTGGGCCTTACAGTAAGATGCTAAGGAGGTTTTAGGCCCTTCATAATTTTCATAGTACAGCAAACATAATAATATTCCTCGTTCTTCTTATTGCTAACCACTCTGCATATGACTCTAGGCCTCATGAGGGTTGGTGTTTCTTCTTTTTCCTGTGTTTACTACCTTCCCCTGCCCCATGGTGGATGAGTGGATAGAGGAAGAAAAAGGAGAGTGGAAAAGAAAACCTTATCTTGACATTCATGCATCACCTCATTTAGTTCTTATGACAACCTATTTTACAAAAGAGGAAACAGATTTAGAAAGGTTAGGTAGTTGCTGAGGTATCATGGCAAGTTAATGCCAAGGAGCTTCAGACTCTAGAGCTGTGCTTTTACCCAGTGCGCTGGCTGGTGGGACAAAAAATGCATGATCTCTATTTTGCATTGTTCCCATTTTCCTGCTCACCCCACCTCCAGGGATAGGGCAGTGTTTAGGGCAGGGGGAACTTTGCTCTTTGGAGGAATGTTTAAAAACATGCCAAATCCTTGGGGCACCTGGGTAGCTCAGTCAGTTAAGCGTCTGCCTTCGGCTCAGGTCATGATCCCAGGGTCCTGGGATCGAGCCCCGCATTGGGCTCCCTGCTCAGCGGGAAGCCTGCTTCTCCCTCTCCCACTCCCCCTGCTTGTGTTCCCTCTCTCGCTGTCTCTCTCTGTCAAATAAATAAATAAAATCTAAAAAAAAAAAAAAAAGCATGCCAAATCCTTTAACAATGAATTCAAAACAAGAGACCACATTATTTTATTTCCTGGAACTGGGTTGAATTCATTATTGCTTACCGTTGGCTCATTGCTTGAGGACTATTGGGACAGAAAGATAATTTGGGGGCAGGGTTTAGGTTATCACTGCTTGGTCTGTTTACCTCCTTTGAGGTTGTCGAGGAACAAGGGTTCATTAGTGCCTGTTATGTACTCCATGCTAAGCAAGTCACTGAGCGAGGAGGACCAGAATGGATGAAAATAGCAGCAGAAATCCTCCTACCCAATTTGACTGCACTGATGGCTGGTAGTGATTGAGGAAAACATTTTTAAAAATGATACCACCTAAAAAGTTTTAATTTTACAGATATAAGTAGATTAATATGTAAACACATGAGTACATATAAATATGTATACATGTAAATTCATCTGCCGTCTTTTCATGAAGGCTAAGACCTTTGCTTTGATTATGGACTGGCTCACTGAAGTTCTGTATTGTCTTTCTGGAATAAATCATACTCATAGAGAATCCTCTACCATTTCCAGTTTTGATTTCTTTCAAGTGAATCAACAACTTAAAGACAATTTTTAAGCAAGCTGAGTGCAGAATACTTCTAGGTTTTTCAGGTATTTTCCCCTAGTCTTTTAGAACTGTCTTTATCACACCTAATTTGATAGTGAGGTTTTTGTATGTGTGAAATTCAACTTTATGAGTCTTTTCAAAGCATTCAAATTAGTTTTTGTAGAAACATTAATTTTTTTCTATTCATATGTTTTGAGTTTACCTATGAATTAATTATAAAATTATAATAAAAGCACTCCTGGTATAAACAGATAAGGGAACAGACGTGGCTGATCCTTGGCAAGCTGAGTGACATAGAAGTTGGAACTGAAGACTCCCTGATGATTTATAAGTAAGCAAGGCTAGGAGGAAGCAGTAATTATGATGAAGCAGATAAAGGGCTGACTGAGGCAAGGCTAAGGAGCCAGTATGCAGAGAGAAGCAGGGTCTGTGGGGATCCTGTGATCCAGAAAGAAGGAACAGCTAATTGCTTAAGTCATCTTACTTCCTGATAGCTTTCCAGTTCTAAATTGTGTTCTGATAACATGGATTTTTTCAGAAACTTCCTTTTTTTCCTAGGGTCCTGAGTGGGTGTTTGGCCTTTAAAGCCCAAAAGATGGAAGTACAACGGGGACCCTTACTGAATACTGTGTAGAGGCCCTCAGAAGACTGAGGTGTTTGGGGCAGGAGGCACCAACACCGAGGGCTTCAAGTCTGCTCTGCTCTTTCAGCTGCTGCTACCTTTCCTTGGTTGTCTTCTGGGTTTCCCTAAGCCCCTTCTCCTCTCTCGTGGGGACTCTATTTCTTCCTGAATAATCTTCATTTCTAGGCTTCGCTCTGGCTTCTCTTTTTTTGCCACTTGCTTCTCATTTTTCATCACTTTTCTCTACTCCTTCTGTTTTTCTCCCACCTAATTCTCCATGCCTGGCTTTTATTACCTTTAGAGGTCCTGCTCTCCTGGGCATGCTCTGTTGTCTGGGGGAAGAACTGGTTGCCTGGTGTCTTCTGTAACCTTCAAGGTTTGAATCTTTCCAGAGTGTTCACTCCCAGAGGCTTTTGGGGATATTTTCAGGTTTGCAGATATTGTGGAGAATAGGGAATACCAGATGTCAGAATAATCTCAGTTGGCTCTTAATGCATTATTATTATTATTATTTGGCAGCAAAATCTTGCCTTTGGAGTCCGCTGCTTATTTTAAAATTAGTTTGCATTCCATGAACTCAAAGACCAGTTGAGCTGTAGGGGGCAAATGACCCAAGATGTTTGTTGTGCTAAATTTCAAGAGAAAGTCAACCCAAATTAAAAATTGACCTTAAGTAATGAACAGAATAGTTAGATAATTAAGAACTGATGATACTGCTGATTCTAATACTATCTAGAAAACACCTGAATACAGTATAAACAAGCAAAATAGAATAATTCAGAGGGAGAATTTTAAACATTCCAAATACCAGGTAAGCAAATATCCTAGCAGGGAATCTCTTATAGTCCATTTTCTTGAGAGACTGGAAAACCTATCCTTTGTCTAGTTTCTGGATTCCCATGGGTCTTTTATATCTGACATAAAGGTAAAACTAAGCATCACAGGTTGGCCTATTTAATAGCATGAGAAAATAAAGTGACCTAACATCTTTAAAATACCACTTTCTCCTCCACATGGTTTTAGAAAGAAAGTGTAGAGCAAATTGGTTCAGAGCTTAGCTTTCCATCTCCCCTTTCCCTTCTCTCACTTTAACAAAGTAGAAAAACAGACCTCTCACCCATCCTGGATCTTACTGTGGAGTACTATTATTCTGGAGTGTAAAAGATTTCTGGGCACCAAAAAACCCAAGAATGCATCCCTTCTGAGAGTCACATGAAAGCAAAGCAAAGAAAGTACTGGGAGGAAATATCAAAGTGTGGCTCTTTTTTTCACTCCAGGGAATAGGTCATAGTGAGATTCCATCCATTCATCCATTCATCCATCCACCCATCCACCCATCCATCTACCCATCCATCCATCCATCCATCCATCCATCCATGTAGCTTAGAATTTAAATTTAGTTGTAATGTTTGCCAAGGAATAAGTATTAACAGGTTTATTTGAAATGATAAAAAAAAAAATGGAAAGCAACATCTGAATGAAAGTCTCATTTTGCTAATCGATTTTCAAGAGGACAGCTTTATGAAACATGTAACATGGCGGACATTTTCTATAAATTGTATGAACTAAGCCTGTAGTTTCAAAGTTTAAAAAAATTTAAACTCTTAAACAATTTAAAATATGGCAGAAATTTCATTTTTTGATTTAAATGATGATAAAAATTTTAGATGCCAGCTTAAAAGTGTGTGATTATGTATGTGTTTTCCAAAAATATTTTCCCTGCGTAGCAGAACAAAAGAAAGAATACAACTGCTATAAAGAATAGTTAAGGGAGTGATGGGTTTTTGTTTCAAGAAGATGAAGAGAGGTGGAAATTGTGGAGGGTGTGTAGGGGGAGGTTGTTCTCAAACAATTCACTGCAATTGAATAAATGTTGTAATTATTTACTTTGCGGAGGACAAGCTGCTAAGGGCAGACAGAATTGAGTACATGCTGATGACACTGCCATGTCCTTAAACCAGGTTAATTTTATTTAAAAAACATCTATGCCATACATCATTTTGGGAGGAAGTGGGTGCCTAATGAAATAAAAGTAGGGTATCATAACTCAAAAAATGTTATGAATCTTAGGAGTGAACCGCCTTCCTGGTAACAAGGATCAGAGTAACAATGGGTAGCCCTGCATCAAAATTTTAAGATATGATGTGGTTGGGGCACCTGAGTGGCTCAGTCAGTTAAGTGTTGCCTTCAGCTCAGGTCATGATCCTGGGATCCTGGCATTGAGCCCCGCGGCGGGCTCCACACTCAATGGGGAATCTGTTTCTTACCCTTTCCCTCTCCCTCTGCCCCTTCCTCCGCTTGTGCTCTCTCTCTCCCTCAAATATATAAAAATCTTTAAAAGAATAAAATAAAATATGATATGGTATGTGCTAGACTGTTCATGGCAACACTATGCACATGGTCACAAACCAGACCACCCAAATGCCCTGTTCAGTAGAAGGAATATATAAATCCTGCATGTTTAAGCAACAGAATACTTTACAAGAACAAGTGCAAAAGTCAACAAACCACAACTACACACAACATGGTTGGTTCTCACAAACCTAAGTTTGAGTAACAAAAATGACATAAAAGAGTATGTACCATATAATTCTATTTTTTAAGCAAGTTCAGAAATAGGCAAAACAGACTGTCATAGTTAGAGTCAGTAGGGGTCATGGTTATACCTGAGGAGGCAGAGGCTAAAGGGGACATGAGGGGCTCCTGGGGGCTGATCATGCTCCATCTTAGGACCTGGATGTGTATAAACCTGACTGTAATAATTTGTGCAGTTGCATGGACATATGTTACACTTAAATACAATTTTAAAATAAAAAAGCAAAAAACAGCAGGAGTCTAGTGTTAAATTTGTCCTGGGCTAAATGATGGCCTTGCTGGTCTGGATAATTAGACCTAAAGCAGGAAATAGGAATAAAGATGCCTTGGATGGTGGGAAGCTGTTTTGCATAGTTTAGGACACTGGGGTGTGTGTTCAGAGTTCTGCTGTTGCAGCTTCTACTCCGTCAACAGCAAACCATGGTCCTTTTCCTTCTCCCCACCCCAACACAAGAGCTTTCAGACCTCTGGCTCTTATTTAAACTGTAAATCCCATACAATTTGGAACAAATCTGCTGGTTCAGAGGCATGGTCATATTCCATTTCTACACACGTGTTTCCTCAGTTGTCTGTGGTACACACATCCATTCCCTTCACTTTCAGTCAAAACCCAAAGAAGCCATGAGACAGCGGGGCAGTAAGCTTCACCAGCTTGAGGGACCACAGGGATCTCTCCTGTGAAACCTAATGGGAGGGATTCAGGAATTTCAGCTTCTGGACACGCGGTGGGTGATGTTCCAAGCATCACAGGCTGACTCCTCATGTGACTGGCAGGGCCAGGAAGGAGGGAGAAGCCTTTCCTGTGAGCCTCACAGGCTGGGTTACAACGAGGTACATGAGTGGAACGGCTTGGTACAGGCAACGTCGAGAATTCTTTTTCAGAAACGGTGGTGGGCAGATTCAGACCTCCGCTGCTTCACGGTTCTTTGAAAACATGAGAAATGGCCTTCCAGGTTTTCCAGAGGTGCCGTGGCCAGATCCCGACTGGGCGCCGGGCCGTTACATCAAAGCCACAAGGCTCGGATGGCACATGGCCCCGGCCAGGCCAGCCTGTCTTTGGGTGGGTCAGCTGGCTTGCAGAAAACAACAGGCCTCAACGTGACAGTTCCCACATTCTGCAGACTTAAAAGGGAAATCCTCTGGCCTCTGACTGGGCTCCTGGGGCTCAGCCCTGGCCTTGCCCAAGGCTGCAGGAGGAAGAACAATAAGGAAAGGGGGCCTGTTGCTGTCACCGGCTCTTCAGGTGATCACACATCTTCAGTCCTGCCAGAGTTCTGTAGCCTGAGCTTCCTTGTGCCTCCATGTCCCCTCACTGCCTCTGCTGACTGATGCCACAGAAACCTAGCCCAGTCTCTGCCTCCTTTTCCCCACTCACCCTCACCTCACCCCCATCTACTTCCACTTTCTATTGCACATTCTGGCAGAGGGCTCCCTGACCCTCACAAGCACCCAACGTTTGCCCCCAATACTGTTACTCCTTTAAAAAAAAAATCCGTACCTATCCTTCTCTGCTCCATTCTCTCCTGCTCTTCTTTTGCTTTCTTAGACTCTCATTGTGATTTCCCTTCCCATTTCTACAAAGGCAGGGTACAGAGGAAGGCCAGCAGGGGGCCAAGGGCCCTAGAGCTGACTCAGGAGACAGATGAGTGTTTTGGGTTTTGCCACTGATGTGTGTGACCTCGGGCAAGTGGGACAGACTCTTCTCTCTGGGTGTGAGTTTTCTCATGTGTCCATGGGGTTGGGGGACCCATGCCAGAAATCTGTATGTTGTGCCAGAAGGGTTGCCATGGGGAATGCAAGGAAGAAGACTCTGTTCTGGCTCTTATAAACCTACTGAGTAACAGTCTCTTTGCGTTCTCATTCTCTCCCTCTCTCTCTCTCTCTGTCTCTGTCTCACACACACACAGGCACACACACACACATACACACACACCCCTAGAGACTGGATCAGAATTTTTCCTACTCCTGACTCACTTTAGTAGCTCCTTGCTGTCAGGTGTAACTCCACACCCCATTTTATTTTTCAAAATTTGGAGAAATGGAGACATTAACTGAAGGCTGGTTTTCTTTTGCTGTCACATATGTTCACCTAATTGCTGGATCCTCTTAGTAGGGAAACGGCCTTTGTCCTGATACATAGGCATACAAAGGACATGACAGCCAGATCTAGAGGGATGGGACAGACAAAGCAAATCAGAGATTTACAGAACTGAGCCTGGCAGAACCAGAAATAGAAGTGCATTAGGGAAGAGCACTGGGTTCAATTTGAATTTTTGCAGAATCCACTTAACCTGCTTTCTACTCCGTTCCTTGTAACTTCTACTCACCTCTGTGCTCAAAGGGAGTGTCTTCTGATGAACCAAACCCAGATTCTTCCTATATTTGCACCTAGACCCTGAAATCATGTGAGCATGTTTTGATTACTCTCAAACATCAAGGTTTAATTAGAATAAATATTTCTCACTTTTGGAGCAATTTATATGGAGATGGGGTTTTGTTTGGGAGTGGGGGATGAATGTAAATGGGGACATCTATATAAATACTCAAAATCGAAACCAAAGGTGATCTCAAGTTTGTTCTGGACTCAAGACTGCAATACAACCTAAGGGTTAACTTTCTATCAGAATATGAAATACATTGGTTTCCATTAGGAAGAAGAAAAAAATAAATATATCTTAGTGCATGCTGTGTGCTAGGTACTTTACATATGCTAATTTATTTGGTCCTGACCATAAATCTCTAAGGAGATACTCTATTCTCTTCTATAAGTGAAAAAAAGTGAAGAGGATAGAGCTATAGAGCCAAAACCAGAATTGTCACCCATACTTGGAAGCCATTGCTGCACTGGTTTCCTCAAACCACAGCTTTGCCATCTTCTTTTACCACATTTAATCTTGTTTTAATTCTAATTTTAGTTACTTTTGCTTAATGCTTAAGAGTTTAGATACTGTCCCTAGCCCTGGACTGACCACTAAATCTCTACAAGCTTCGTTTGCCCAGCTCTAAAATGGAGATAATTATACCTATCTCATACGCTCTGTTTCCAAGATTGAATGAAGAAATACAGCAAAGATTTAGATAGTGCCTCTTGAAATATTAGCAATAACTCCATTATTCCTTTGTAATTTTTTTTTTTTTTTGCTTTTGCTTTAAATCATGTGCCATTACTCTGAAACTTCATTGGCTTACCTCTTTTTTTAAAGCTTTACTGGGATATAATTTACATATAATAAAATGTGCCCACCAACAATGGGTCAGAAATTTGGTTGCTCCATAATCTTACCAATACATAGTATTTTCAGTCTACTTCACTTTAGCCATTCTACACGCGTGGTAGTTATATCTCATTGTGATTTTAATTTGCTTTTTCTGATGATCAGTGATGTTGAGAATCTTCTCATGTGCTTATTTGCCATTCATATGTCTGTTTTTGTGAACTGACTGCTCAAACCTGCCTATTTTTAACTGATTACTTGTCCTCTTCTTATTGAGTTGTAGGAGTTCTTTATATATTTTGGCCCTTCATCAGATATATGCATCATGAATATCTTCTCCCAGACTGTGACTTGTCTTTTCATTTTCTTAATGTTATTTTCCAAAGAAGGTAAAGTTTTAATTTTGATAAAGTCCAATTTAAAAAATTTTTCTTAGGGTTTGTGTTATATTTTGTGTTAAGATATCATAAAATATCTTAATTTTTATGCCGGCTACATGTCAAAATGATAATATCTTGCATATAGTAGGTTTAAAATACATTATTAAAATTAATTTCATTTTAACGTAGCAACTAGAAATTGTTAAATGAAATATGTGGCCCACATTTGTGGCTTGCATTGTATTTCTATCGGACAACACTCGTTTAGATGACTCCAATCTCACTGCTGGAGCCATTTGGAAGCAGGTATTATCAGTTAGGATGCTTCAGTGTTCAGGTAACAGAAACCTCAGCTCAAAGTGGAATAAATAATAAAGAAATGTATTATCTTGCAGAGATAACAGAGGCTGGGAAATGCTAGGGTTGTTAATGATGTTCAATGGCATCCTTAGGCTTCATTCCTTCTCACCTTTTCACTCTACTCTCATCTGGCTCAGCTCAAGGTCAATATATATCTGTAGAAGTCCCAAAAGTTACATCCAGACATTTTTAATATCCAGAGGAAACAAAGAGGAGGATTCCTGTCTTATCTTTCTTATTACGAGTGAGACAATCTTTCCCAGAGGTCTCCTATCCCACCTCTCCCCTTGCTCTGAGGATTAACTGGCCAGAATTGGGTCACAAAGTCCATGCTGAGCCACTCACTGGCGACATAACTGGATACTGAAAGACTTGGAGTAGTCTGGAGTGAGAGATCTGTCGGGGAGAGAAGAACCAGCACCACAACAGCAGGAAGGGCTCTTGTGGACCAAATAACCCCCAGTGTTCTGGGACAATTCGGGCAGAGGGCACAGGGCCCCTACACATTCCTCTATCCCAACTGAGCTGCTTTAGTCTGAAATACAAATGAGATGTTATTATGTTTCTATCCCAGGCTACGGAAGCTTAATAAATCATTTTACATAAAAAGACAAAGCAAATAAAATCCCATAGCTCAATGTGGTAAAGTGGAGAGAGTACTGTATCCTAACCAGGGAACTTGGCTTTAATAACACCTTGTTCTGGCACCTGCAAAGTTCCACTAACATGTCTGGGCTTCAGCTCGTCAGTCTTTCAAGTGAATGTCCAAAGATTGTGAGATGAGACAGTAAAGTAGTCACAAGAGTATTTCTCTCTAATAATACAAGCACATAGAAATGGTGATACAAATGGAATAGAAAACATTAAAAAATAGATATCATACTAAAGAGTTCAGGACCCAATTCCAATGTGTGTGTGTGGCGGGGTGGTGTTTCCATATACCACCAAGCAATTCTTGGGATACCAGCTAGCTGGGTGTCCTACAGTTCAACTCAGCTCTGACACAATTCACCTGAAGAAAGCGTCAGTTCCCACAGGGTAAGGACTGAGTCCCACAAGACTGTCCCCCAACCCCATTTCAGACACCAATTACAAGTCCAGATTGTCACCTATACTTCTGACCAAGCTGCTGTAGATCAGAGGTTCCCGTGACTCCCCACCACCTCAGGTTTAACTAATTTCCTAGAGTGGTTCACAGAACTCAGGGCAACTAGTTCATCACTCACTAGATTACCAGTTTCGTATAAACAGATACAATTCAGGAACAGCCAGATGGAAAAGCAGCACAGGGGAGGGGGTGGGGACAGGGGGCAGAGCTACCATGCCCTCTCCAGGGGCACATTCTCCCCAGTCTGGACTATTGGCTATTGATTCAGCCTCCGGCCCCTCTCCTCTCTCTGGGGCTGGGAGTGGGACTGAAAGTTCTAAGGCTCTAATCATATGGTTAGCTCCCTTGGCAACCAGCTTCTGTCCTTAGGGGATATCCCCTTAGTTACCTCATTAACATAACAAAGGACACATTTTTAGCTCTCATCACATAGGAAATTCCAACAGAAACAGAAGAGTAGACCAAATATATATGTATTTCTTATTATAAACCACAAAATCACACTGATTCAGAAACAGAAGGAAAAATCTCTTCTTAAAATCAAAAACAGCAAATGTTTGGAAAGTTGGAGTCATGGGGCCTGTGGAAACTAGGTCCTGTCAGAGTTCCTTTGGAAATGGGGGCCAAGTGAACTCTGCATCATGGTGGACCAGGTACTCTGAGTGAAGCAGGGTGCTGGGACAATACCTCCAACCAGGGAGCTGGGGGCTGAAGTCGCTGTGTCTGACCTCTCAGCCATGGCTAGAAATGTCCCACCTGCAAAGAGACCCCCAGACTGGAACTGGGGTCTCTGTTGGCCTTCAGAGCCATCACACCACAGGGCTCAGCCCTTACAGTCCAAGGACCCAAGGCTGCTCAGTTCCCAGGGAGCCCTAGGATGCACGTCTCTCTCAAGGTCAATCCCAGGGATCTGGTTTTTAACTAGGCCTGAGGGCTCCAGATTCCTTTGTCCATATAATCCCCCCTCCTGCCCTCACTCCCCCCACCCCTTCACCACTATTTGAGCATGCATACAACTCTAAGTGTTTGTCTAATTGTTTGTTTAGTAATTGTACACACAAGTGATATTCGTTCATTATAAGACACACACAAAAGAAATTTTAAAAGGATGGAAAAAATGTAGTAAAACATACTTCAAGGTTTTTTACTAATTAATGATGGTCCCATTCTATCAGGAGCTGGTATCAGTTGATATTACTTAAGGTCTTCCCTAATGACATAGGGTATAAATCTGTATTTCCAAAAGCCTTCTTTTTTTTTTTTTTAATTTTTTTATTGTTATGTTAATCCCCATACATTACATCATTAGTTTTAGATATAGTGTTCCATGATTCCAAAAGCCTTCTTGATCGTGTTTAGTATTTCTGGCAGGCTTCTTTGCAGATCTGATCAAATCATTATCATTGTTTTTACTTTGTAATATGGTTGAAGGAATGGGAAAAATGTCAGCTGTGCTGTTTTCTTGTTCTTTGCTTCAGTTTGCACTATTAATATTCTACTCAATTTGTAATTTTTTTTTTGGCAGGAATCCTTTTAAGCCAAATGTCCAAATTATTAGTTGGGAACATACAAGCTATGTTAGGTTGCAACACACTGAAAGCCAATGAAGGAATGATGTTGGAAGGGTCACCCACTTCCCTGCAAGGAATTCCCAGTTTTCCCTCAAGGTAACTCCAGCTCTGTTTGTGAACTGTGACCATCTTGCATACGGACTAAGGGAGGGCATCCGTGTCATTAGGTCTATTAAGTGTTGATAAATCTAAATTTCTTATGGGGAGGTTAAATATAAAGAGCTTTGGAAGTTCTGCCCCCTCTTCTTTAGAGACCCATGAGTTGCATTTTTCATTTGCTAACTCAAGTAAATGATCATTGAAGATTTTGGCAAGGGTGTGAACTGTCATTTAAAGGGGCACTTATTTCACCTTTAACTAAGGCCTCTCTACCCCTAAGATATGCCTTTCCCATATGCCACCTCAGATATCTTGCCCAGTAGATGACAGAAGCTTAAGAGAATTCAATTTTATCTCAGTAGAGGGCGACGCTTCCTTCCAGGAATGTGACAAGCCCTGAGCAACGAGAGGCTATCTTAAGACCTGGGACCTAAGAAAAGAGGTCTTGAGAGCAGTGTCTATGTCTGTAAGGGCTGAATGAAGCTCATTCTTTATCCAACCTAATATCCTCATTTCCTGGGGGGGCTCAGGTCCAGAAAACTGCTCAGAACTCCATGGTTAGCTGATGACTGAACCAGCACCTGAATTCAGGCCTTCTACCCTCAGCCCAGTGCACTCTCCTATTCCTCACAATCCTCCCATGTGCATTTGCTAAGCAACAGTAACCCTGGTCCATTTCATTTGATGTAATTACTGATATATTTGAGTTTTAATCTGTCATCTTATTTCTCGATTTCAACATATCCTCCTCTTCAATAATTCTTCTTTTGTTTTCTGACTTCTTTTGGATTGACTAATATTTGTTTATTATTTTTTCCCCTTTACTATTTTGGAAGATTTACATTAATTATCTCTTAGTGGTTAGCTTAAAACTTTTTTTTTTTTTTTTTTGCTATTTATTATATCTTTAACCTTGCATTGTTAAACTTATTCAAATCTAGTATAAATACTGATCTTTATTATTGGCCTATACAATTCAGAAACATAAGAACATTTTAACCCACATCCCAACTCTTGCCATTGTTAACAGTATTTTAAATTTTATCTAATTTTTAAATTCCACAAGATACTTCTATTGGGTTTTTTGTGGGTTTTTTTTGTTTTGTTTTTTCTCTTCATTTTTTCTTGCATCTCAGACTTGCCATCTGGATCATTTTACTTTATCTTGAAACACATCTTTTAGAATTTCCCAAACTCTCTCATTTAAAATAAGTTTTCATTCATCTTTGTTATATATATATGTATGTACTGGGAATAGAATCCTAAGTAGGCAATTAATTTCTTTCAGCATGTTCACAATATCATTTTACTGTCTTCTGACTTCCATTATTGACTTTAGAAGTCAGCTGTCAATTTAACTTTGTCTTTGAAGACAATACACCCTTTCCCCTGTGGCTGCTTTAAATATATGGTGTATAGACCGTTCAGGGTTTTTTTGGCTTCCTATGGTTTTACTATAATGTGCATGGGAGTGCTGTGTAAATATACTGTGCAGACTCTATTAGGCTTCTTGAATCTATGGAAAGATGTCTTTCATTAGTTCTAAATATTCTCAGCTCTTATATCTTAAGATATTACCTTTCACTCTCCCTCTTCTTCAAACATAGGGTCTTCAAACAAGAGTTTATCTCTCTCTTCTTTAAACAAAGCAAGATTGTTTTATAGTTTATGGCTAATAATTCCAACAGACATCATCTCCATTATCTGCTTATGGGCCTATTTGAGTTGTCTGTTGTTTCTGCTGCTTCCTGCTCAGTGTGTTTTATTTCCCCATAATGACTGGCGATTTTTGACAGTGTGTTGGGCCCTGTATTTTAAAAATTATTTGCAAGAATAATTTGAGACTTAGCATGATAGCATCTTCTTCCAAAAAGGATTTTCTTTTTTTTTTTTTTTTAAAGATTTTATTTATTTATTTGACAGAGAGAGAGATAGCAAGAGGAACACAAGCAGGGGGAGTGGGAGAGGGAGAAGCAGGCTTCCTGCCGAGCAGGGAGCCCAATGTGGGACTCAATCCCAGGACCCTGGGATCATGACCTGAGCCGAAGGCAGACGCTTAACCGACTGAGCCACCCAGGCACCCCCAAAAAGGATTTTCATTTGTCTCTGCCAGACACCTGAGGTGCTATCAGTCTAGCTCCAACTCAAACCAAGTTCAACATTTAAGGTTGCCTGGACCATCCACCTGACAGAAAGGCAGAAGGAAACTGTGTGCAGGGATTGGTTTACTCATGATTCACCTTACCTGAAATTGTAACTCTTTGGGATCTCAGTTTAAAGAGAAGGTGGTTGACTAGAATCCCCACCTCTGGTGGATTGCAGGTCTTTCCTTTTGCTCCTGGCCCTAGGATTTATCAGAAGTACAGTTCAGTTTTGCAGCTATTTCTTTAGAATTGGCAAATGCCCAGAGGGCAAAATCAGATTTGAAGATCAGTCCTATTCTCTGGGTTCTCCTCTTCTGGATTTTGGCTTTTAAACTCCTCACTACCTTGTTGATATTTTGAGGCCTTTAAGAAGATGTTTTTCATATTTCATCTAATTCTTTAGGTTTTTTTTTTTTTTTAGTGGGAGGGTTGGTCCAAATTTCCCAGTCATCAGTTACTGGGAGTAGAAGTTCCAATTTAGTCATCAGAGGAAAGGAAATTTTTCATAGACCTTTATTTCTACTTTATGTCTATCAATTTGTTAGTCCCTATAAAGTACTTTGCATATGCCAAAAATGTAATTTATCCAACAGAACCAAAATTATTATAGAGAACTCATCAAATCCATCCTTTCAAAGAACCCTATCTGGTATGATACAAATTAGTTCATAAGACATTTTTAAGTCATGACTACTTCTGGCCTTTGGACTTTAATATGATAAACTTATACCCCACCAACTTGCAAAAATATAATGGAAGATCCAGAGATCATATATAACATACATACATAATATATCCTACTAAGTGCGCTCGCTCTTCCCACTGAAAAAAAGCCTCTACCCGTTTCCTTGCCTCTTTCAGATGTTTTCTCTGTCCTCACCTTCTCACTGAGGCCCTCCCTAGACATCCTATTTGAAACTGTAAACTCTACCTCATTCCCACACTTATTAATTTCCCCCTGTTCTTTTCTTTTCTCCATCTTCCTCCACCATTTTATATACTATATGTCATATATCTTGGCTCTATTTATGGCTGCCTCTCCAATCTTGATACATCTGTTTAACCTCTAGATTCCTTGGTTATAAAATAGGACTAAGAAAAGTATCCACCATTCTTCATATAGCTGTTTCACAGATAAGTGCAGTAATATATCAGCAAGAGATTCTTAAAAAAGATTTTTTGAAAAAAAGAACCACATGAAAATTCTAGAACTGAAAATTACAACATCAAAAAGAATCTACTGGTTGGGCTTAACAGTAAAATAAAGAGAACAGAACAAAAATCATTGAACTTTAAAATAGTGCAAACAGTGGTAGAAATGAAGAACAGAGAGAAGAGAGATTAAAAAAAAATAAGCAAATCCTCAGAGACCTGTGGACAATATCAAAAGGTCTAATATATGTGCAATTGGAGTCATTGAAGGAGAAAAGAGAAAAAGGGGGCAGCAAAGAATATTCAAAAAAAAAGAACAGATGAAAAACATCCCAATTAGGAGAAAGATTTAAATTTATAGATTTAGAAAGGAGAGCAAACCCACGGAGAATAGATTTAAACACACACACACAAGCATAGGCATATCAGTGTCAAACTGCTAAAAATGAAATTTGAAGAGAAAAATCTTGAAAGAACCGGAGGACTTTTACAAACTCATCCCACACCAAGTAAAATACTGCAACCAAAGTTTAGTGAGCTTGGAGTACTGGGGAAAATTTTTCAGTGGAGATATTGTTGCTTTTCACTATGTAGCACATCAGGTATGTCAGGAGCTCACTGACAAGGAGTGTCAGATCAGAGATGGGTGGCTGGAGAGGACGTTAACAGCCCTTTCTTTATTTCCCTTTTGGTTGGGCAAGTCTCCCGGGGGAAACAGGATGATACAGGCTCACTGAAGGCACAGAGATTTTGACATAAATAATTCTAAAATCAGGGAGAGAGAGAAGTGAGATCCTCATGGTAAACTTGCGAATGGCCTGACCAGAAAGTCTAGTACTTCTTGGAGCCAGGGGAATTTTTGAAGCAGAAATAGAGGAAAGAAATTTGGGGGAGATGGGGAAGACCCAGAAGATTTTGATTATTTGTCAGCATTTGTTTCCTCAGTGTGATTTTCTTCTCTCACACTGTAGTCTAACCCTTCTCAGGATGCGTAGGTCTCGTGAGCAAGTGCTTTGAAAAGTAAGAGGGCAGATTATTCTTTCCCTTCTGTTTTATGAATACATCACAGGGTTCTAGAGGTGGGGGTAGACAGATCAGTTTTCCAGGGAAGGGTTATTACCTCATTTTGGCAGATGTGGTGCCTTTAGTTCATGAAGATTTTAATGACTGAAAACAAATAAAACTCCCAAATGTAAACCCAAAGTTTGCTGCTTGTAATTATGTTTTCCATGCTAGACTAGAAATGAGGTTATGGCTTGCTTGTGATGTAAACTTCTTTTCCTCTTTTTTTGTTCCCCCTTCCCTCCCCACCCACCCATCATTCCCTCACAATCTCCATGCTTTAGGATCAGTATTCCTGAGGGAAGGCAGGAGTAGAGCAGTCCAAGCAACGGTGCAGTTTGGTTGCCTGATGTGGCGGCAGGTCCCAGGGCTGCACACCGATGGGAAAGGGGCAACCTCACAGCATCGTGGCAAGTCTTCCAAGGCCTGTCTGCAGCTCTTCCTGTAAGCAGAGGCCTTTTCCTGTGTTTGAACTCACCACCAATGGCTGTCCTACCAAAGGTAAACAGCAGCAGTCTAAGCAAACTACACTTTTTCCAAAAGAAAGCTTTTAACTTTTCTTTTGGAGGAGGCAGAAGGGGGTTGTTTGAGGACTGGGTGGAGGAGGACAGGGAGGAGGTGAGACCAGAGGAAACACAAGTGACCCCAAGCCCTGCCCTGCCTGTTTTTTCTTTCTTTCTTCTTTTTTTTTTTTTTCTTTTCACCTCCCTCATTATTTTTGGCTGGCTCCTTTGTGCAGGCTGCCTTCTATTCACTGACAGCTGCTTTGAACATCAGTCATATCAGGTCATCTGCCAAGCCGTGCGCCTCTGGCCACATCACTCTGAGGCCTCCGGTCTGTCAGCTTCAAAGTGCCTCACAAGTGGTGACTTGCCTCCTTTGGGGTTTTAAAAGAAGGGGAAGCCTGGAAAAACTCGTGACACCTCTGGAATTAAGGCTGGAATCTTCTATCTCATTTTGCAGAAGAAGAAATCAGGACTGGGGCACCTGGGTGGCTCAGTCGGTTGAGCATCGGACTCTTGGTTTCCACTCAGGTCATGATCTTGGGTCCTGTTATCGAGCCCCGCGTTGGGCTTCTCACTGAGTATGCTCAGTACAGAGTCGGAGTTGCTTGAGAGATTCTCTCTCTCTTCTTCTCCCTCCCCCTCTGCCCCTCTCCTCGCTTGTACACTCTCTCTGAAATAAATAGAATTTTTAAAGAGAGAGAGAAGAAATCAGGACCAAAGAAGAGCAGTGAAGCCTACTGCCAGGCCTTGTGGCCTGTAAGTGGAAGTATGGGGAACCAGGTCTCCTCACATCTAGTCCCAAGGGGTTCTTCCTGGTCCTTGTATTTATTTATTTTTATAAATTTTATAAATAATACATTTTTAAAAGATTTTATTTATTTGAGAGAGCAAGAAAGAGCGAGAGCACGAGCAGGAGGGAGGGGTAGAGGGAGAAGCAGACTACCCACTGAGCAGGGAGCCTGATGTGGGACTCCATCCCAGGACCGTGGGATCATGACCTGAGCCAAAGGCAGATGGTTAACTGACTGAGCCACCCAGGCACGCCTGGTCCTTGCATTTAAAACCATGTTTCTCAAAGGAATCTTAGCCTCCTCAAAGATGCCTCAGCAATGATGACATTTGAGAGGGGATGGGGGAAGGAAGGACAAAGGAGAATGCTTAATGGCCCCTCAAATGGAGCTTCTTCTTTTTGGTCTCATTCATTCATTCATTCACTCATTTATTCATTCAACAAATGTCTATTGAGCATTTTCTATGTGGCAGGTAACTTCTAGAGATACAACAATGAACTCAGAAAATCTAGGTTCCCATAAAATTTGTAATCTGTTATCTATACTGGTCTCTAAGATTATGTTTTTGGTAAAATGGTTCTGTTCTTTTTTTCTTTAAAAAAATAAAATATTTCCCATACCTAGTTTTCAAAGCATTAACTGATACTCATCAAAACAGCATTAAGTGGAGATTTTGCCACTACATACAACAAATTAGCTGCTGATCTTTCAACCCTTGGCAATTTGAAATCTATTAAAAAAAAAAAAAAAAAGACAACTTAAAAAGAGAATTTGCCCCTGACGGCATCATCTCTACTCACTGACAAATGTAGGAGAGAAATAAAGGAAACAAATCGATGGTACAGATGGTTAGCTGAACTCTTATAATCTGTTATATCCACACCAGGGGTCGTTAGTAGATTCTCCTCTCAGGTATCCCATGCACAGTGCAGTCAGGGTGTGAATACTTTAAAGTTGACCCCCTCTGTTTGGTGGTGGGGTGGATGTGGGTGTGGCCGTTAATAGCCTTGTTGAGTTTCAGAGTCAAACTGTGATTGCTACCAGCAAATATTCCCACCTGGAATTTGGGGTTTGAAAATTTAAGGCCAAAAATAAACTAGCAGCCTCTCTGGTGCTAACATATCAATTATCGTTCAGGGTGTAACAAATTTCCCCCAAACCTAGTGGCTTCAAATGCACAAATATGAATTACTTCACAGATTCTATGGGTCAGGCATTCAGGAAGAACTTAGCTGGGTGATTTGGCTCAAGAGCTCTCATGAGACTGTCATCAGAATGTGGCATTAGAAGGCCTGACTGGGCTGGATGATCCACTGCCAAAATGGTGCACTCACAGGGCTGTTAGAGGAGGCCTCAGTTTCTGTTCATGTGGTCCTTTCCACAGGTTACTTAAGTGTCCTTATGACATGGCATCTAGACTGCTTCCCCCAGAGCAAGCAATCTAAGAGAGGGTGAATGAAGAGGAAACCTTAATGCCTTTTATGACCAGTCTTCTAAGTCCCTCCCCAGCATATCTGCCTTTTTCTATTTTTAGAAACAAATCACTAAGTCTAAGTGATTAGATCTCAAAGGATGGAGAATTGGGCTCCATCTTCTCTTCAAAAGAGGAATATCAAAGACCTTATAGACATATTTTAAAACGATCAAATTTAGGTTCCTTCCTCATATAAAATTTATTTTTTTGTAGAATCTTAAAACAAATCATGTTTCATCTGCTAATACTTCCCTATAGATTTTAAAAGCAAAACCACCATATCATTATCATCCCCCTCAAATTAATAATTCCTTACTATCTTTTAAAAACAACGTTTTCAGTTCTAAAATCTTAAAACCAAGAGATTCCACATAAAAATTCAGACTTCTTATTTTTTAAAAATAAGATGATCCAGTCACATTAGGCCTATGTTCTCACATGGTCACAAAACACTTTAGATGGGACATGGACCCTTCAATTTGTCATGCTCCCTGCCAGGCCCTCTTGTCTTATGAAGGGGGCACTGATTTGTGGTTGATTTAATGTATGGATTTATCACTATTCTAGGTCCAAGGAGGCTGAAAGATGTGGCAATGGGGTTGAGGGAGAGAAAAGCCTGCCCACCAGTGTGAGTCGGATCCCAGAAGATCAGGAAATGAGACAGGGTGTAGGTTTTCATAGAGTAGTAGCAAACTTGGGGTTACCTACGTAGGGCTGTAGAGTTACCAAGGGTAACCAGAGATCTGGGCATTAGTCAATATGGTCTTGGAAGGGACGCCTGGGTGGCTCAGTCGGTTAAGCGTCTGCCTTAAGCTCAGGTCATGATCCCAGGGTCCTGGGATCAAGTCCCGCATTGGGCTCCTTGCTCAGTAGGGAGCCTGCATCTCCCTCTGCCTGTCTCTCTCTCTCTCTCTCTCCCCCTGACAAATAAATAAATAAAATCTTTAAAAAAATATATATGGTCTTGGAATATTTGGTGGATGTTCCTGTACAGATTTTGGCGCTGAGGGACTAGAGCCACGAGCACAATCAGCCACCAATGAGAGGACCATGAATCAGCCAACATATATCAAGTCTCAGTGCTTTTCCTAGGACTGTGAAAGTTACAGCCTAAGGAAGGGCCTGAGAGCCATGAAAAAGGATATAGAATTGTTAAGCCAGCTTTATCATATTTGATTCAATTTATAAATATAAAGAGAGTTATTTCTTGTCCCTTGTGTGCCACAGCCATATACAATTTCAGGATGCCTGGAGAGAACCTGTATGTGGAGAAAAAAGCCTTTGTGACCACTGTGGAGGAAGACCGAAAGGATGAGCTCTATGGAATTTTGGAAATGAATACTGGAGGAGAATGCTTGCCCATCTCTAGCAAAATAATGAACCCACAGTTTCTTTTTAATGCAACTACTGCCATTCCTTAAATTAAAAATGCCCATTTGCTTGTATCAGATTTCTGGAGCTCAGAATACACTTTCCCATAGAAAGCACATGTTCCTTGGTGATTAAGTCTACGGGCCAGTCCATAAGACCCATTATATGCTGGAACTAAATCCTAATGCTACCAATCTATCACATATAACAGAATTCCTTAGAAAATTTCAGCCCGGATTCTAACATGGAATACCTAGAGTACATTTTCCCCAACCCTAGTAGTTCAAACACTGAGTTCTACTTCATCCCTCAAACTTACCACTCCTGGGCCAGGTCTGATGCCACTAGTTTTCAGTAACAGCACTGGATGTATGCTAGAGGAAAAGGAACTTTGTTGGGTGAATGTTAAGAAATTTAGGCATGGGGATACACCTTAGGGCAGTGACAGCAAGACAAGCAGACCAGGCAGTTGGGGTGGAGCAAGGCAGGTAGGTACTCAGCGTTGGAGGCTCTGAAAATTGAGGATGAGGGTGGGGATGTGGTAGAAGGTGTTGCCATTCAGGAGTATGAATCTTTCATAAGTCAGCTGTTTGTGTGACAGGCATTATCAATATTGATTTTCCAATATCCTCTTGTCATACAATATATCAGCATAGCTCTCAAATCTTATCATCCCATGACCTCCCTAGGCATTAACATGCCCACTTGCATTTCCAGATAAGCTCTCAATGGCATGATCAAATTTAGATGAGACTTTACAACTGTTAATCCGCTCCCATTCTTGTCCCTCTAAAATCCATTCTTTGCACAGTGACCAAAATAGGCTTTCTGAAATGCAAATCTGATGATGTCATTCCCCTTTGTAAAATCTTCAATGATTTCCCATCCATCTTAGCATCAGGCCCAGAATCCAAAGTTAGACCTACTGGGCTGCTCCCCGAATAAGCTGCCACCACCCCATCTTTGTCTGGCACATGCCTGCTCAATCTTCAGGTCTCAATTTACATGTCATTTTCTTGGGAGGACCTTCCCTGACCTTTTGTCCAGATTTAGTACCTGACTTTTAAGCTCTCCTAACTCCTCTATTTCCTCTTCAGAGCACTGACCACAACTGTAATTATTTACATATTCAGGTACAATCTGTTCAGTTTGCTTGATGTGCTTCTACCAGGCAGGGACATCAAGAAGCACATTAACCACATCTAGCAGGGGGTCCTCTGGTCCGTAAGACATGCTCACTAAATGATTGAAGAAGGAGCCTCTGTGCCACACTATGTTATAAAGCATGTTACTCTCCAATTTGAAGGGCCATTCACTGAGATTTTACGATGTGACAGGAAGTGTTTGTTTAGAGGGCAGGGTAAGTTAGAATTGGGGTTCTAGGCCAGAATTCCCTGGGTTTGAAATCTTACTCATCATGTGATGTTGGGGAAGTAGGAGAACTTCTCCATGCCTGTTTCCTCATCTAAAAAAAAAATACAAGGGAAAAGACAATAAGAGCACCTACTTCATAGGGCAGTGTGATGATTGAGTTATGACATGTAGCATGTTTAGAACGGTGCCTGGCACTTGGTAAGTATGTGAAAGATGTTAACTATTCCTCTTCTTTACTCCTAATACTATGAAAACTAGGTATTATGTTATTATCCCCCCTTGTCAAATGAGGAAACTAGAAGCATAAAAAAGACTTTCTTCAATAACTTGTTTAAATAAATCCTTCATATCATTTTTGCATGCTGGAAAAAAAAAACTAAAAAGGAAGAAAGAAATGAATGTTCTCACATTTTGAGAGTTGAGACTTGGAGGATGTTGGGTCTTGGCAAGACAAAGAGAATAAATCAAAGATACAAGGGAAGTGTGAAGGCGGTTTCAGGCCCAGGACTAGGCCCTATCTTCTACGCACTGATATGATGAAACTTAGCATGTCCATGAGAAGCCGAGGGGGGAAGAACGGATCCACTTTCCACAGAATGTGGAAGGGAGACGGGGAGTCAATGGAGCCTGACTCAGAGCAGCATCTCCTGGCTGCAGGAAGAAGTCAGAACTCTGGCTCCCAAGTCCTTCCAAAGCTGCTCAGGAGCTCTGCCAGTATCTCCAAAGGCATCACATCCCCAAACTGAATCCATTTGAATTAAAAAAAAAAAAAATCTATGCCATGCATCTCATGTGAGAGGAAGCAAATGCCAAAAAACAAAACAAAACAAAAAATCAAACAAAAAGGTTGTGAATTACTTATGGACAATTGTCCTGGAGAGAGGTGATTCCTGTATTAGACTTTTTAAAAGACATCTGTCAGGGACAGGAATTCCTGGCAGCCCACTTATAATGGTCCCAAACTAGAAACAACCCAAATGTCCATCTGCAATAGAGTGGATATATAAATTGTAGTACTGCCACAAAATAAAATACTCTCTAGAAACATGAATGAATGAATCACACCTGCACTCTACAATAGGGGTGAATCTCACAAATACTGGGGTAATGAAACCCAAAACAAAAACCACAATCTGATATCATTTTATGTAAATTCAAAACCAGGTAATCCACATCTATATCAGGTGTGAGACGTCAGGATCATGTGACCCCTGAGGGGAGGTAGTGGCTGGAGTGCCCCAGTTTGGGGGGGCGGGGGTCTTCTGTTTCTGTTACTCAGATGTATTCATTTTGTGAAAGTTCACTGACATACACTTATTTTTTGTGTACTATTCTGACCATATGTTGTATTTCAGCCCACCCTTCATTTCCTCACCCTCCAAGACTGGGGACAAGTTAGTCCTGGGGTCAATAGAGAGCCCCAGAGTTCTGGATAATCAGAAGCTGGAGAAGTACCAAAGAGGATGCTTCCGAACTGGGAATCCATTTTGCTTAGAGCTCATATTTCTGTCGTGCTGGTTCTGAGTCTTGAGTCACTTCTTTGGCCTCACTGAATTTTACATCTCGGGTTTTCTTCTTGTCCTCTGATCCAGTCATAGGGTCTCACAGTCCTGTTTCTACTCAATCTCCACAATATCCAGTGCCATGTGGGGCTTACCTGAGAGGTGAGTGGCTGAGCCATATTCCATTTCTACACACGTGTTTCCTCGGTTGTCTGTGGTACACACATCCATTCCCTTCACTTTCAGTCAAAACCCAAAGAAGCCATGAGACAGCGGGGCAGTAAGCTTCACCAGCTTGAGGGACCACAGGGATCTCTCCTGTGAAACCTAATGGGAGGGATTCAGGAATTTCAGCTTCTAGACACGTGGTGGGTGATGTTCCAAGCATCACAGGCTGACTCCTCATGTGACTGGCAGGGCCAGGAAGGAGGGAGAAGCCTTTCCTGTGAGCCTCACAGGCTGGGTTACAACGAGGTACATGAGTGGAACGGCTTGGTACAGGCAACGTCGAGAATTCTTTTTCAGAAACGGTGGTGGGCAGATTCAGACCTCCGCTGCTTCACGGTTCTTTGAAAACATGAGAAATGGCCTTCCAGGTTTTCCAGAGGTGCCGTGGCCAGATCCCGACTGGACGCCGGGCCGTTACATCAAAGCCACAAGGCTCGGATGGCACATGGCCCCGGCCAGGCCAGCCTGTCTTTGGGTGGGTCAGCTGGCTTGCAGAAAACAACAGGCCTCAACGTGACAGTTCCCACATTCTGCAGACTTAAAAGGGAAATCCTCTGGCCTCTGACTGGGCTCCTGGGGCTCAGCCCTGGCCTTGCCCGAGGCTGCAGGAGGAAGAACAATAAGGAAAGGGGGCCTGTTGCTGTCACCGGCTCTTCAGGTGATCACACATCTTCAGTCCTGCCAGAGTTCTGTAGCCTGAGCTTCCTTGTGCCTCATGTCCCCTCACTGCCTCTGCTGACTGATGCCACAGAAACCTAGCCCAGTCTCTGCCTCCTTTTCCCCACTCACCCTCACCTCACCCCCATCTACTTCCACTTTCTATTGCACATTCTGGCAGAGGGCTCCCTGACCCTCACAAGCACCCAACGTTTGCCCCCAATACTGCTACTCCTTTAAAAAAAAATCTGTATCCTTCTCTGCTCCATTCTCTCCTGCTCTTCTTTTGCTTTCTTAGACTCTCATTGTGATTTCCCTTCCCATTTCTACAAAGGCAGGGTACAGAGGAAGGCCAGCAGGGGGCCAAGGGCCCTAGAGCTGACTCAGGAGATACTGATGGGTTTTGGGTTTTGCCACTGATGTGTGTGACCTCGGGCAAGTGGGACAGACTCTTCTCTCTGGGTGTGAGTTTTCTCATGTGTCCATGGGGTTGGGGGACCCATGCCAGAAATCTGTATGTTGTGCCAGAAGGGTTGCCATGGGGAATGCAAGGAAGAAGACTCTGTTCTGGCTCTTATAAACCTATTGAGTAACAGTCTCTTCATGTTCTCTTTGATATACACACACATATTCAGATGGATGGATGGATGGATAGACAGATAGATAAGTTAACGGGGGAAGAAAACTGTGGGGATAAAACTGTAACCTTATTCACCACTGAACCCAATAAAAGTCTTTCAGAGAGACTGAATCAGAATCTCTCTTTCCCTGAATTCACTTTATTTGCTTCTTGTGATCAGGTGTGACTCTCCACCCCATTTTTTCACAACTGAGTGAAATAAGGAAGTACCTTAAAGCTGGTTTTTCTTCTGCTGCCACAAAGGTCCACATAACTGCTGGTTCCTGTTTGTGGTAAAATGGTCTTAACCAGATGAATGAAAGGCACAAGATCCACAACACAATCAGAGCACAATTACTCCAAACAGAGCTCACGCCGACCCACTGAACTGCCAAGCACCTCTCACTTGTTAAAGGATATTCCCTCCATGTCTTTGCTCCTTCTAGTCAGCCTCCCCTTCCCTTTTCAACAATTGGCTGACTTATCTAAGACCTATGCTGCTTCACCGTATTTTGTGAAAACAAATGAGAAATCACCTTTCAGTTTTTCCAGAGGTGACTAAATCCAACATGAGCTAACTATGTCCAATGGCAGTGTTGGCAAGTGGCTTCTTTTTTTTTTTTTTTTTTTAAATATCAGCAAAGATGGAAGCTTGACTTGGTGTTGGCTGCAGAGAGCTCAGGAACCAGTGCATAAATCTGCTTTGTTCCTGG